>NC_135664.1:9469511-9785226 GCF_964188315.1 Podarcis muralis | reverse complement strand
GGTGAGTGGCTGTCCGGACAGGAAAGGTTCACTTAGGCAATCCAGCCAGGTGTTGGCACCGGCTTACGCAGGAGCAACCCCTAGGACCATTACATGAACGATGCAGCGAATTACAGACCACATTCCCAAACTGCGCGCATTTATATGAAGTAGCTACACACAGGCGAGCGCTGCCTTATTCTCTCCAGTACTGAGAAATGTTGAGGAAGGCTTATTGGCTTTTGCCATTAATTTGCAAAATTAAACAGGATTACAGGACCCCTCCTGATCACAGTCATAAAAACCAAACTGGTCAGGTCACAGATAAGGTGTCATGATAGAATTCGGATGTAGCTGATAAGGAGCTATTCAAATTCCCGTGCTTACAAACCACCAAGTATTACCGTATTTTTCGCTCTATAACACGCACCTGACCATAACACGCACATCGTTTTTAGAGGAGGAAAACAAGGGAAAAAACATTCTGAATGAAACAGTGGATGTATCATTTTTGTGCTTCATGCTGTGGCCACAGACATGTGATCTGATGGTGAATTTGGGGTGACCCATTGCAAAAATCCTGATAATTCCTGTGGATCCATGCTTTGTAACCACGCTTTTGCAACATTGCAGCCCCAGGCAACAGTGGGTGCGTGCTTTTTTTGGTGCAGGCTGTAGCCATGGACATGCTATGTGATCTGATGGTGAATTTGGGGTGACCCAATGCAAAGATCCTGAGGATCCATGTGGATCCATGCTTTTTAACCACGTTTTTGCACCATTGCAGCCCCAGGCAACAGTGGGTGCGTGATTTTTTGGGTGCAGGCTGTAGCCATGGACATGCTATGTGATCTGATGGTGAATTTGGGGTGACCCAATGCAAAGATCCTGAGGATCCATGTGGATCCATGCTTTTTAACCACGTTTTTGCACCATTGCAGCCCCAGGCAACAGTGGGATCTATGCTTTGTAACCACATTTTAAGTGGGGAGCGAAGGAAAAACAAAGAAGGGACATGAGAGGGCAGAGAAGCAGCTGGCTAAGAATGCTGGAGAGGGATTTAACCGGTGGGAGGAAAGAAAGGCAAAACTTCCCCCCCAAGCCAGCCATCTCTCTCTCTCTCCCTCCCTCCCTCCCTCCCTCCCCCCTCTCTCTCCCTCCCCCCCTCTCTCCCTCTCCCTCCCCCCCTCTCCCTCTCCCTCCCCCGCTCTCTCTCCCTCTCCCCCAGCAGCACCGGAGCACAGAGAGGAATTAGAAAGAATGACACTCTGCTTGCCTGGAGGGGAGGGGCTTTCCCTGCTCTTTGTTCCGTTTCAGCAATCACAGCAACGAAACAGAGAAGGGTGGGCAGTAAGACCCTGAGGCAGAATGCAGGAAAGCTGCCACTTCCTCTTTTCAGGTTTCCCTTCTCCGTGACTCACGATTTGACTTTTGCTTGATTTTTTGGCTCCAGGGACCAAACATTCGCTCTATAACACGCACAGACATTTCCCCTTCCTTTTTAGGAGAAAAAAATCTGCGTGTTATAGAGGGAAAAATACGGTACTTTTATTTTTTATTTCCCTCACAAGGTGTTTCACTGATACTATTTTACTCATGGGCTATTACAGTAACGATGACAGATCTATCCCGGAACTTCAGCAAGTCTGGCATCTTTTATACACTAGAGATGTCACACAAATCCCTCATCTGTTAAGGGTTTAACAGAGTTCACGGTGACTGGCTAACCTCTGAAAAAACCAAGACGTGCTGTTCCCAAAGAGGAGTGAAAAATTTATCAATCTAGGCTTGAGTACGCTAGAAACGACTTCTGCAAGGGGGCTGGGACCAGTTTTTATAGCTCAGTCATCAGAAAAGCTCCCTGTAACTGGGGAAAATGGCAGGTGAACACCACAGCAAGGCCTTGTTAGCATTGCGTCCTTTCTCTTGTGCAAAATAAAGATAGGCTGTTATGCCTGTGATGCTCAGAAATCCACATGGGAGCGTTTTGCACTGGATGTTTCAACAAGCAGCTAATTGCATTGTTCTTCTCAATGCAGCAGGAGATTTTGTTTATTTTAACAGAGAGCTGTTTGAAAGGGTGCAGAGCGCCCTAACTCACATTTTACCATTGCTAACAACACCACTTGACAGTTGCAATTATTCATCCCAGTGAAACGTCTCCTTTCAAGATTCCTGGGTTTTTAAAAATGGTTTATTAAGGGCAGAATAAGGAGAGCTTTTTCTGCTGCACAATGACTTAGTTGGCGGCATACAGCAAGCTTCTCTTAAAACAGCAGCATCAGAAGAGGCCCACGTTTTATGGAGCTTCCGTTCTAAGCGCATGCTTTCTGCAGAACCACCAAGTGGATTTCTGCAAGGCAGCCCCCAACAGAGGTTTTGGCTTGCAGGTTTCTGGCACCCGGGTGGAGCTGATGGCAAAGCTTTCGGTCTGTTTTTGCGGCTGAAGGAGGAGGGCAGAACACTCAGCCTACTCTGACTCAAGGTGGGAAAGGTGTAAAAGGAAGAGGATATCGGAACAACCCTCCACATTTCCCCTTGTGGTGCTATTTTGCAACCACTAATTCAGCATCTTCAGTACTAGGGCTGGGCAATATAGCAATATATCATCCAAAACCAGTTTGAAGTCCATATATGGTGATATCGGTTTGATTCTCTCTCTAACTTTTATTTAAAAATTATTATTTTTACTGTTTAGACTATTCATTTAGACAACCTTAAAATATCAATGACTTCTTCGCTTTCCATGGTTCATTTTGCACTGCATAAATCCCAGCATGTTTTATATACAGCGGTACCTCTAGTTGCAGACACGATCTGTTCCGGGGTGCCGTTCGCGCCCTGAAAAGTCCACAACTAGAGTGGCTCTTCTGCGCAAGCACGGAGCACAATAGAGCGCTTCTGCGCATGCACAAAGCACGGAGAACACTTCTGCGCAAGCTGCGAAACTCAGAAGTATACACTTCCAGGTTTGCAGCGTTCACAAGCCAAAAAGACGCAACATGAACCTAACGCAACATGAGGTATGACTGCAAACTAAACCGTTCAGTATTCCATTGTCACTTCCATCAAAACTTATTTACACTGTTGGATTTATCTTAATGCTGCCAACGTTTTCAAAGCTACACAATTTTCCCTCCTATAATCAATAAACATTTTCCAATCTTCCTTAAATGAATGGTCTTCTTGTTCTCTTATTCTATACTTTAGAGCCGGTCGGTTTGACCATTTTTGACCTGGCAATAGATTGTGAATCATGATGTGAGCGGGTGTGTGCTAGGCAAAAATCACGAAGCGGGGGAAACCGTGAAGCCAGTGGACGCCTGTACAAAGCTCCATCCTCATTTCAGACATCATGATATACCATGATGCTTAGCTGGTGATATATCATGATGCTGAAAACCAGGTATCGCCCAGCCCCATTCAGTCCTGGATGGCCTCTGAAGGGGAACAATAGAAGAAGAATGCATGTCTGTTTCGGATCCTTAATGGGCTGTGCAACTCAAAGAAAGAACACATGCATAATGAAAATGATGCTGATTTAATTCTGGGAACCAGTGGGAAATGAATGGTCCTGACCCTCACTTTAATACATAGGTGGGGAGCATCAGGCGCAGGGCCCAAATGCGGCCCTTCAGACCCCGCAAATCTGCCCCCCAAAACTCTCCCCAGACCACGCTCCTCACCAGCCCAGGTTCTTGCCCCTGACGGCAATGTGTCCTTGGACTTCAGTAGTCCCTCTCGCTTGTCTGGAGGGAGGCGAGACAGTGTGAGTGTCTGCAGAAACCAGCCTTACTGTACAAAGGTGAGGAACAACTCAGTTGGTACAGCATGAGATTCTTAATTGCAGGGCTGTGGGTTCGGGACCCACGATGGGCGAAAGATCCCTGAATGAAGGGGGCTGGACTGGATGACCCTCGTGGCCCCTCCCAACGCTACAATTCTACGAAAAGTAGCATTTACATCCATTGCTCTGCCCAGTTTTGTCTCTGGCCCCACCCACCGATGCCATAAGGCCCTTGAAAGATTGCACAGAGAGGAACACAGCCTTCGGACAGAAAAAGATTCCCCATCCCAGCTCTAATGCAAGAAATGTTTCTGCGAGGTGACTAAATTTGGCCCGTTCCAGGACTGCTGGTATGTCCTTTGATCTACAAAGCTCTCAGTCTTTCTCTCTGAACATTAAAGGATTCCAGTTTTCTATTAGCACCAGAGGCAAAATCATACGCCGCAAACTCATTCTCAAGAGTGAATTCTTATGCAGCCAAAATGGCAAAGCGATGCAGAAGAGGATTGCATCGGGCGTAGTGCTTTCTATTTTATCTGTGTATTTTATCTATAAGCCACCTGGGGAAAACGTGGGATGATGATGATGATGATAATGAAGAAGAAGAGAGAGAAAATATTCAGAGAAAAAAGCCCTAAGGGTGAATTTGCATAGATACAAATGCATTTTCCATCTTCCACATTTAGTTGTATTTCCCCCCAAAATACCTCATTTTTAGGTGGCAATACAAGTTTCCAATTTTGAAAAGAGGCTCATAACTCTTCAAAGTAACACACTGAAGTCATGTCTTACGAACTTGCTGTTTACTTCCTCTTTATCATGAAAATACTCAAAAACCAGACCAACCAAATCCTGCACCCCCCAATAATACCCTAACAGGCTTTCTTTGTTTTCGTTTTTAATGCTGGCTGGAAAATATTAGCACACATGACTCCCTCAACACAACACTTCACACATTCTTTTCTACTAAACATTTCCAAGACTTCTCAACAGCTTTAAACACATGCAAAACAAAAACTTCCAATTTGCTGGATTATATTATCCTACAAAGCATTTTTCTGTCGAAGATAATCCCTTACGTTCCTTAATATGGGCATTTTTAAAAAACCACGAGCCAGCAGTTTTGAAACACTCTTATAAATAAAATTATAAAGTAAGTACTATACCATGAAACAGGGGGAAATTTCCCTCCTTGCTGCAGTCTCAAGCATAGTGTGTTGTTAGCATCCTAATTACTTCTGTTTTCTGGCGCGCTTCCCTTTTGGTTCCACAACTGAAGTAATGGACTTGAACGGCTACAGGTTGCCAAATCTCAGAACTCGGGCAGACGATAAGTGAGGGTTGCTAGTGAAAAGTGACAACCCGGAAGCAGAAGGGTGAGGGTGAGCAGGCAACTGAAGCTCTAACGGGAGAAAAGGAAAACAAATATACCCGAGGGCAGGCGAATCGCCTCCCTTTTTCTCCTCTCTGTAAAGAAGGCTTTAGGCAGGGTGCCTACGGTTTTTCGAGAATGCTATTTTAACATGGCGGCGGATAAAGTGCTGTGTCAAGCTGTCTTCAACCACTGTATATATTACTAGGTCATGCATGGATCAGGTATCTAGACCCGTAGGTGCTCTGATGGTATCTGTCAGGCATTTGTTACAGCATTAGCCTAGCACCAAAGGTCCAGGGAAGAGCAAGAGAGAGACAACTGCAGATACAGACTATTTACTGGCTCAGAAAGGAATGGGGCAGACCCAAAGCGCTTCAGTTATAGGCTTCTGAATCACGTCGTAGCCTTGAGCAGGGCTAGAAACTCAGAAATATAAGCTAGGTGCCAAATGGTTCCTTAAACCAAAGTTATAGTCACCGAAACGAAACGTCCAGTTGCTATTTGGGGGGCTCTAAAGTCTTATTTTTCAAACGATGGACTGATTGGGATTTGATTCTCAGTTAATAATATTAGTAAGAATTTTGTTATTTATACTGTGCCCAACTGGCTGGGTTTCCCCAGCCACTCTGGGCGGCTCCCAACAGAACACTAAAAACAGAATAAAACTTCAATCATTAAAAACCTCCCTAAACAGGGCTGCCTTCAGATGTCTTCTAAAAGTTAGATAGTTGTTTATTTCCTTGACATCTGGTGGGAGGGCGTTCCACAGGGCAGGTGCCACTACAGAGAAGACCCTCTGCCTGGTTCCCTGTAACCTCACGTCTCGCAGTAAGGGAACCTCCAGAAGGCCCTTGGAGATGTACCTCAGTGTCCGGGCTGAACGATGAGGGTGGAGATGCTCCTTCAGGTATATTTGGCCGAGGGTGTTTAGGGCTTTGAAGGTCAGCACCAACACTTTGAATTGTGCTTGGAAACGTACTGGGAGCCAATGTAGGTCTTTCAAGACTGGTGTTATGTGGTCTCGGCAGCCGCTCCCAGTCATCAGTCTAGCTGCCGCATTCTGGATTAGTTGTACCTTCAAAGGTAGCCCCACTTAGAGTACATTGCAGTAGTCCAAGCGGGAGATAACCAGAGGATGCACCACTCTGGCAAGACAGTCTGCGGGCAGGTAAGTGTATTAGCCTGCGTACCAGGTGGAGCGGGTAGACAGCTGCCCTGGACACAGAGGTGACCTGCGCCTCAGGCGAAGAACATCAAAAACTTAAAGAAGAAAGATCACTTTGATCACATACTATATTGGCCTATTCCGACCTCTTTTTCTGTAGGTTGTCTGCTCAGGCTGCACAAAAAGGCAATTTGGTTCCATAAATTCAATCCAATTGTGCAGATAAAATACTACTGATGGAATTCTACAGTGTGTGAAAACAGTCCCGATCCAATGATCCCCAGGCATGTACCTCCAGATGGTGATGACAGGCGCCAGCTTGGCACCCAGACATCTTTACTTGGTAGGAAACGCACCTGGCGCTTGGATAATTTCAAACACTGGTTGAGGAAACACAGAGGTTAGATTTTCCTTCGACACCATGGGGGAGGTCTTTGGTGTACACAAAAGGCCTCTACAAATCCACAGGCCAGCAGCTGTCGAGAAACGACTCTGCTTACCAGGCGTGAGAAACTCTCCCCTTGCAAAGTACAGTGGTACCTCGGATTAAGAACATAATTCGTTCTGGAGGTCCGTTCTTAACCTGAAACTGTTCTTAACCTGAGGTACCACTTTAGCTAATGGGGCCTCCCGCTGCCGCCATGCCGCCGCCACACGATTTCTGTTATCATCTTGAAGTAAAGTTCTCAACCCGAAGTACTACCAGGTTAGCGGAGTCTGTAACCTGAAGCGTCTGTAACGTGAAGCGTCTGTAACCCGAGCTACCACTGTATTACAATTACAAGAGCTCTAATTCAAGGCCAAGCGAATCACTTCGAGCGAGGTGACAAAATTCAAAGCACACACAAGTCTAAACCAACACTGTCAAGCTACGCTTTTGGCTTGTTTATCCGCTGAAAAGGAAGAAAAAGCAGGCCTTCAGCTTAAGGCCACTAGGGCAGCAGCAGACAGAAGGCACAATACAAAGACTTGTTTAAACTAAGCCCATGTGATACAGGTAGAAACTTTCCAGCCCGGCTAGAGGCAGCATGCAAAATCCTCAGTTGGATTAGGAAGCATGTGTGCAAAATTTGCATGGTTCGGCTGGCAGACTGGAACATGCAAATCCCCAGGTCGGTAAAGGGCTGAAACTCAGTGGGAGAGCATCTCATATACATGCAGATGGCCGCATGTCCAAACCCCGACATCTCCTGGCAGCGACCCCTGTCTCAAAGTGCAGAGGGGTCGCTGCCAACCAGCGTAGAGCAGAGTTTCCCAAACTTGGCTCTCCAGTTGTTTTGGGACTACAGTTCCCATCATCCCTGACCACTGGTCCTGCTAGCAAGGGATGATGGGCGTTGTAGTCCAAAAAACAGCTGGAGACCCAAGTTTGGGAAACTCAATCCTAAACTGGGTGGAACAATGGTCTGACTCTGTATAAGGAAGCTTTCTGTGGTTCTCTAGCACTTAAAGAGCTGGAATCTTATGAATCCTAAAACGGAGCTGGGCTGGGGGGAGGAGTCAGATTCAATCTCCCTGCTCCTCCCCTTGCCAAGTCAGCAATCGGTGGGATTTTGTCATTCTATGAAAAGCCATATGTGTGCCACTCCTGCTAAACACCATGCCCTCTGCTGGATTGGAGCCAGATCGTAACTGCCTTAGGTTTCAGGACCAGAAGGGACAAGCCAGAGGGTTTTTATTATTGTTGTTGCTGCTGTAGTTTTGTTAGTTGCTTGCTGCGTAGCATGCCTCCAAGCGGCCTGCAATTGTAAAACGCACACCCACACACACACACACCAGAAACCAAAGGAAACAAAGCAGCATTATTCACACACACATAAAAGCTCATCCTGCACATTGGAGCAAAAGCGAGCAGGGTTAAATCAGAAACACCCTCTTCAAATTGCTCCTCGCCTCGTGCTTAGTCACTGTGCAAACTGTTGCCACCCAATGTGTGCACAAGAGGGCGGGGGAAGCACCTTTTCACCCCCCTGGCATGTTCCCACACCTGACAAGTGACTCTCGGCACCCTAGCCATGTGCCAGGATTGTGTTTGTTAAGCAGAGAAGAGAGTGCCACAAGCCTCGGGGTCAACAGAATCATCATCATCATCTTGCCTTGCAACAAACAGCACTCCATGCTTCCAGGAAAGGGGCCCCACCCCAACCAATATTTCCTGATTGACTGGCAAGCAGAAAGGAAGCTCTCTTTCTAATCGCTCAGTATCGAAATTTGTCTCCCCTATTCAGAACAGGCTGATGTAAGAAGGCGCTAGCTTTCTGCCACCAGAAATTGGAGATGCTTCCTCGCATTTGCCTTGATATGCTGAGCCCATGGGTTGTTTCTCTGGCTTGCAGCGAGGCAGTTAAAAAAAGAAAACTTGCCTAGTACTCCTACCCATGTAAACAAGCCCTCAGAGGATCTATTTTTATGTACAGTCACTGCTTTTCACCTTCATTGTGTCTTGCTCAGAATGAGCTGAACAATGGCTACGTAGACGCGTAAAGCCAAACCATGGTTTAGTGTTACATGCACCATCAGGAAGTAGTCTTACGGCTCATGCATTTTCCCTTCTCCCCCGCACCCTTTGGCAAGGAGGAGGACTCTGCCGGAGTTTAGTTTTACCTTCCACCTGGGCCACCTGGGCCAGGGATCGTGTTTGAAAATGAACTCTGGTTGGTTAAAAAAAAGCAGCCTTCAGAAACCGTGGTTGACGTTTCCTTCTTTTGAAAATGGCCAGTTTGTTTTTAAACTATGATCCAATGACATCAAGCTAACATTTTAGGAAACTCAAACTAAATTCTGGGTCATAGCAGCTCCTGTCTGCTCACGCGTGTAAAGCTGTATCCGTTTTCAGTTTCCACAATTAGACAACTAATGGTGAGCAACTATTTTTTAGATGTTACTTGGTTAATTCAAACTTACAGTAGCACCCACAATACCCATCTGTCTTTAACACTGGGGAGAACAGATTATTATTATTATTATTACTATTACTAATAGCCAGCCCATCTGGCTGGGTTTCCCCAGCCACTCTGGGCTGCTCCCAGCAGAATAACAACAACAACAACAACAACAACAACAACAACAGAAGAAGAAGAAGAAGAAGAAGAAGAAGAAGAAGAAGAAGAAGAAGAAACATCTGTTCACATCTGCCACAGTTCTACAGCCTGCTTATTCTGAACGCATATACAAATGTGACCTCTGATTGAAACCAAAATACTTTGGTTTTAGTTCTCGTAATATAACTGAAGCAGTTTGACCACTTTATAAACAGTTTTGCATTACAGTTATCCAGCTTACATCCTTCAAGCAGAGGGCTGTGTCCTAACACTGCCATCTTCCATTCACACAAAGGAGTTTCTATTCTTCCCCGCCCCTCCTGCAAGATCCCATGTCACCAAAATCTGCACTGGGAAGGGCCCCTGACTCACTGGAGTGGATGCGGGCGGTAGGAAAGGAAAGGGGACAGAGCAGGAATTCAGTATATGCACATGCACACACAATAGAATTTGAAAGCAGGCAGCCGCTGTGTTTATAGGACTTGATAGAAAAACCTTGCTATCCCGAAAAGAACCACACTGAGGATTCCATCTGAAAAGGAAATTGTTCTTTTCCCTCCCTGCAAAGCGCACCTCCATCTCTCCATCAATAGTTAGAAGCTTCCGAGCCGCACAGCGCCTGACTTGCTGAAAATAAGCTAGTGTTTGCCATCATCCTTTGCCTAGATAAGACATTTCATCACTCCCTCTCCACAATTAGCCTATTCCTAAACACCTCGTCGCTCCACATTTATAAATCTGAACTTTGAAAGAGTTTGCAGCTATCGAAACGAGTGAATTCACGCCAGGTGGTTCTTTTACATTAACAGCTTGTCATAAGATTAGCCAACATTTTAAATTCCACGTTTCCTACAGTCCTTCGCCCCCACCCCCCCTTCCTGGCCATGCACCAGATCATTGCTACATGGGCCACTATCATGCCATAAAAACATTCCTCTGTACTTACGTAGAAAATGTTTTTCCAGTAAGGCAATTTCCAGATGGCCTTTGATCTCATTTAATCTATCCGACTCCGTTCTGTTGTAATCCTGGACTCCCGAAGCCATGTTGATGGTCCCAGGACCAGCCTACACAGGGGAAAGGCAGAGAGAACAAAAACGTTGGTGGGTAAGAAAGCAGCCTCTCTCAAGGGGGTCATTTGCACACTCCAAAAGAAAAAAACCCCAAAGCAATTCAGAAAACGTGGGTGCGGATTATTGTATTGTTATTTTTTTAAAAAAGGAAAGTGCAGAGCAGATCGACAAACCTCTTATTCAGCATTAGCTCTCTGAAACAAATCAATAGGAGCTGAAGAAAAGAAACCGTGCCTCTTCAGTCAGCCGTCTTCGGACACTGCGCATGCTCAGGCTCTCTGAGAGCCATAAGGGAAAGCATTTGAGTTCTGCAGCAAAAATCATCACCATCAAAACTCTTTTCTATTGGGTAGAAAGCACTTTTCAAATTATGGGCATTCCGAGTCAATAGACCTGGTGGTTCCCCCCCCCCCCCCTTCAAAGAAAGTATTTAAGCAATTATCAGCCATGTAAATTAAAGCATTTGCTGAACACTGGCTGACGCTGCATAAATCCCGTCTCATGTATATGCTAATATATGATGGAGCGAGCTGTAACAAAGAAGGGACTGCAGTCCTCGTGCAAGGCAGACAATAGAGGGGAGCACCCATGTTTGGAGCATATGAGAAAAACCTGGCAAGTTTAAATACCTAGCACGCGTTAGACATAACCAGATTCCTTCTGTGCAAAAATAAACAGTGAGAAACATGCAGCAGTGCAAAGTTCAGGAGGCAGACTGCATTAACTCCCTAGAAAAGAGAGCTGTTTTCAAGGAACTGAGAAGCTAGATAAAGCGTAAACAAAGGAAAATATATATATACACACAAAAACCAGAGGTATGTGTGCGGATATCTTGGACAAAGTGGATTGCTAAACCGCATGAAATGAGTTGGCAGGGAGCTAATAAAGACATCACTGGGTCAAAATTATCAAACTATGTCAGGATGAAGAGTACCACTAAGGACTGCTTTTATAGCAGTATATTGGTTATCGTTTGCCCTGCAACAAATGACGTTTCTGGATGCGCACCGTCAACGCATATTGCTTGGAAGTAAACAAGGCGAGAATAAAATATTTTTTACAAAAAGGAGTGGCCAATTAACTTGGCATTGCCAGAAGACACGCGATGCAACAACATGCTGAAACTAAGCATGTCAGGGGACAGAAGACCCATTGCTTTGCCCATTGAGTTCCATGGAAGGGAGGAAGGTGAGATATCAATGAAATTTTAAAATGGCTCACGGGCATAGCTGTCAACTTACATATTTGAAAATAAGGGACCAGCAGCCTCAAAAATAAGGGATCAGCAGCCAAAATAGGGGATTTTCAGAGCACAGGTATGTTCAACTTCTGAGCCCCTCCAAGCCAAAGGCAGAAAGCCCAGCCAGCAGCCAAACAAAGCCTCAAGCGGTGGTTCCCACAGCGCTGCAACCCGGCAAAGGGGATGCAGCAAGGAAAACCACTGTCACCTCTCCGCTGGGAAGCGCTGAGCAAAGGCGAGTCCCCAGGCAACGCGGTCAATTTGATTGGCACAAGGCATGCAAGCTCCACCCCCTAGTTGTTCTTAGACTCCTTATTGGGTGAGCAACGCAGCCAAGCAACACAGTTGGAGCCTCCCTCCTCCCTGGCTGGCAGGGAGAGGAGCTGCTTCCTATGAAACCCGGGAAATTTAAGGGACATCATCAATAAGGGACAGCAGCAGGACACAGCGCTGGGATAAGGGACTTTCCCGCCAAATAAGGGACGGTTGACAGCTATGCTCGCGGGCCAATTTTGTCGCCAGTCAATTATGTAGCTCCCCTCCAAGCCAATTTCTAATCTGTCTTTCCAACACAAGTTTGTGCGATAGCAGCTACGATCGGCTCGCCACCTTCACTCAATAATAGATTCTGAAAACTTTGGCAGAGTCACATGCAAAATTTACAGATGTAAATTATGCACTGCAAGACAATGCAGGCGTCAAAAATTATAAAATCCCTGCTGCTGACAACTAGAATGGAAGATATACACTGGTCATGGAGCAAATCTGAGCAGCAATCTTTAATAACCCAGAACAAGACAAACAGTTTTACTTGTGGAACGATGCCAACGTATGCTAAACCAAATGTAGTTAAATAGCATGGCAGGCATGACTAAAATGCTCTCCGTCAGGTATTACTACAATAGCTTCTTTCTGAGCCACTCCTCAGAGCCTCTTCCACAATTTTAAAAGGGTTTTCTGCCATGACACAGTCCCTGAGAAGGTTTCATCCACGTCCACCAGAGTTTTCATGAAAAATCAGGGGGGGGGGGGGAGGGAGAAGAGTGCAAACTTTTCTCTCTTAAAATTCTTGGCTCCAACGTCTCAAAGCACATCCATGTTTCGGTTCCATTGCAAAGTTTCCAAAAAAGCAAAAATCCCGATGACGTCATCAGAATTTCCCTGCGTACTTTTTCCTTTGTAATATTTACACAGGGCACAAAAGGGGGGGCTTTTTATTGCTAAACACCAGCTGTTGTTGCAAAATATTGTAAACCTCCCTTAAAATGTGCTCGCTCCTCTGGGGAAGTCACATGGCAATTTAATATAGCCAAGCTGAACCCAGAGCTAAGTGGCAAGGCTTCAGCCACAGAAGGTTTTCCATTAATCATGACACATTTTGTCAGTGCACACTAAATGGGTTGTGCCTATCTTTGGCATTTAATCTTCACAAAAATTGTACTCGATTTTCCAATACAGTGGTACCTCAGGTTAAGGACTTAATTCGTTCTGGAGGTCTGTACTTAACCTGAAACTGTTCTTAACCTGAAGCGCCACTTTTGCTAATGGGGCCTCCTGCTGCCGCTGCGCCGCTGGAGCACGATTTCTGTTCTCATCCTGAAGCAAAGTTCTTAACCTGAGGTAATATTTCTGGGTTAGTGAAGTCTGTAACCTGAAGCACATGAAACCCGAGGTACCACTGTATTAGAATAGGAATTTGTAACACCCAATGCGATTACAATATTTTCCATCGACAAGCAACATTGAGCATGCTCACATACTCATTGTCTTTTTAACTGGATCACCTAAGCATATAGTAACTATAAACTACAGTAGTTTTCTTTTCTTTTCTTTCCAATTATAGCAGTTTTCCAAAAGCAGCTGTTCATCTGCTCACCTGTGGCGAATAATGCTAATGTCTTACAAGGTTGACACGAAACAGTGAGCAGACAAGGTCGGCTAATAGTTTCTTTACAAGGCCGTGTAAAATGGTGCTGTAACTACAGACTTGGCCGAAAAACCGGAACCGCAAATTCCTATTTTGCTGGAATCTGTGTTTAAAGCAGCAAGGGTCGAAGAGTCACCTTAAGAAAACTCTGCGCTCTACACAGTAATCTAGAAAGAACTGCATAATGAGATATAATCTCATGAAACTGGATACAATGCAGGTAGCCTGCTCAGGTTCCAACATGTATTAACTACGATGAGAACAACTTGCATCTGGCATTTGGGCCTTTATTTCTATCCATGTAATGTACATAGTTATGCACCTGAAATAACATTTCATTTCATACGTAATGCAAACAACAACATGGCCTTTTGTATCGTGTTTTCTAGATGCAGCAACAGATGAAACAAAAATTGTTTTGAATTATAAATGATCCCAACAACTTGGGGGAAAACCGCACCAACAGTGCGTTCCTGTACGTGTCTACACAAAAGCCAGCCCCCTTGGATTCAATGGGATTTACTCCCAGGTAAGTAGGCACATGGGACACGGGTGGCGCTGTGGGTTAAACCACAGAGCCTAGGACTTGCAGATCAGAAGGTCGGCGGTTCGAATCCCCGCGACGGGGTGAGCTCCCGTTGCTCAGTCCCTGCTCCTGCCCACCTAGCAGTTCAAAAGCACGTCAAAGTGCAAGTAGATAAATAGGTACTGTTCCAGCGGAAAGGTAAACGGCATTTCCATGCGCTGCTCTGGTTCGCCAGAAGTGTCTTTGTCATGCTGGCCACATGACCCGGAAGCTGTACGCCAGCTCCCTTGGCCAATAAAGCGAGATGAGCGCCACAACCCCAGAGTCGGCCACAACTGGACCTAATGGTCAGGGGTCCCTTTACCTTTAAGTAGGCACAGGATGTCATATGATATGCATCCACACCGGTGAAAGTTGTGGAAGATGTATAGAACTGCGACAAATATACGTTGGAAATGAAAAGGGAAGGAAGGCACCTTTTATCATATGTGGTGGATGTGCAGGGCAGTAAAAGCATTTTGGGAAATGATATACCATATTTTTCCATGTATAACATGCCCCCTATTTTGGGGGACTCCAAATTAAGAAAATGGGGGGAGATTGTCCATAGTTGTTGATGAGCTTTTTTTAGGGGGGGATTGCTGAACATCGTCACTCACACGCGTTGGAAAAGCCACTTGCATGGCGAGTTCACGCCCCCCCCCCCAGTGGAAATAATGACACAATTATTAAGGTTAATGGGCTAAATAAGGCCGCAACTTTATTGGTTACAGGTGATGAGTGGTATTGGCTTAGGTCAGGGGTCTGCAACCTTTAAGACAAAAAGAGCCACTTGGACCCGTTTCCGAAGAAAAAAAACCTGGGAGCCGCAAAACCATTGCGACATTTAAAACAAATATATCTCCGGAGCCGCGATCTGACAGCGGGCGGGAAGGTGACGTCGGGACGGTGCGTGACTAACGCACGCACCGCCCCCATGCGACGTCACAGCCAGTACAGCGCCCGCCACAGTGGGGAGTGTCGGAGCGCACAGTGCGCCTCCTCCCCTCGCTAGTATCCGCATCGGAGCCGCGGCAAAGGTGTAAAAGAGCCACATGCGGCTCCGGAGCCGCGGGTTGCAGACCCCTGGCTTAGGTATTGGTGCTAACCAACTATATCCAACTTCAGCCCATCCGCTTGAAGTCCGGGAAGGGTTAACCACCAGTAGGGGGAGTCCTGCTGATGCACATCAACTAGACAGTGTTTCCCAACCTTGGGCCTCCAGCTGTTTTTGGACTACAACTCCCATCATCCCTAGCTAGCAAGACCAGTGGTCAGGGATGATGGGAATTGTAGTTCAAAAACAGCTGGAGGCCCAAGGTTGGGAAACACTGAACTAGGAACTTCCCCGGGGTCACCGATTGGGGGCGTGCCTTAGGCTCTCACCTCCATAGGCTTCGGACAAGGCCACCACCCCCCCCCCCGGAATCCTTTATCTTCAATATGCGGGGCAGGTGATGGCACTACCTCCCCTCTTCCATCTACAGAGCAATACCAATGCCTAACCACCAATACCAAGGAAGTTGTGATGATTTGCTGCGAGGTAGGCAAAAACCAAGTGGCTGGTGCCAATTTGCCAAGTGGGAAAATTCCTACCTGGCCCCTCAACGGTGACCAACCAAGGTCCATAGCAAGGTCAAGGAACAAAAACCTTATAGGGCGGGAGGGTGGGAAAAGCAGGAACAGCTGGCAGGCGGCAAAGAGGGAGATCCCCGGCCGCGTCCTGGTTTAAATAAGGCAGGCCACACCCCCAGAGCCAGATGATTGGCTGGCCAGGAGGTGACGCGGCTGGGAATCCCTTCCAATCACGCGGGGGCTGGGGCCATGAAGCCCGCAACGTCACCTCCTCCAAATGGCAGAGTGGCTCTTTCGTCTGTCCCCAAGCCGGCGGAAACCAACAACCGCCTGCCCAATTGACACAGCGACAACCAATCAAGAACAGTCTTTGCTGCAGCTGCCAATAACACGCCCAGTAGCCGCTGACAATCTCCGGCTCGCGACAGCAACCAATCCCATGTCCCCCCAATGCGCTACCCGTGCGTAAGGCAACCCCCAATTTTCAACGTAATTCTTTGAGAAAAATACATCGTCTTATACACAGAAAAGTATGGTATGAAACAAAACAAAAAATGTTTCAAATAACGTTTGTGAAAAAACCAGAAGCATTTTTTATTAGGTGCAGAAATACCACAGGAGCATAAAAGACTATTCGTGACAGCCATGTGGATAGTTCTAGCCCAGAGATGGAAAGAAGAAAAAGTCCCAATAAAGAAGAAGGGTTAATGAAGATGATGGACTACGCCAAAATGGCGAAAATGACCGGGAGGATCAGAAACCAGGAAGATAAGAACTTTAATAAGGAATGGGGGGAATTTATAAGTTATCTTGGAGAACACGACAAACAACTGAAAACAATGGGCAGGATTGTTATAACATTTGTAATGTAACAAAAACTATAGTAAAAATAGAGTTTTAAGGAAACATGGAAGAAGTTATAAGATGCAAATGAAAAATATTAACAGTGGGACCCATGAAGGGGGGGGGGGAGAAAGTCTAAGGGTTTTGTTTAAGATTATGATTGATATTTCAATGTAGGTATTATCTGTAAAACGGAATAAAAAAAATTATGAAAAAGAAAAAAGAAAGTTGTGGACATAACCAGGAAGTAAGGTAGAAGAAGCTGCAAGACAGTAGAAATTAACCATACTGCTGGAGGAAACGTGCCTTTTTAAGAAGGATTAGAAAAACCATCTTAAAAAACAGGTCAATTGGCAGCTCTTAGCCATGGTGGCTAAACGAACCTCCATTCTCAGAAGCAATCGTAAAATCAGAATTACGGAATGGGAGCCTATGAACTAGGTTATACTAAATGATCAGGGAGAAAAAATAAGATTATCAAACCTCTAGGATTATAAGTTTATAAGTGGATGGGCAATCGATATTTGGAAAGCAAACTTGGTTTGAACCCCTCAGGAGCTCCTTTGCACTACAGGTGAACAGAAATGGTTGCGACTCAGCTGCCTTAAGCCGCGTTTTAATTCACACGTCAAGGTCACGCAGCAGAGTCAATATAACAGCTCTAGAATCCACTCCTTTTTTGTGGCATGGCACAGAGCAGGTTATTTTTAACTCAAGAGGCTGGAACAAGCAAGTCTACAACACTTGAGAAGGGGCCATCAGCAGCCACCAATATCTGCTCATTGCTTTCACCACGTTGCAAGCCGATGACTTGATTGCGTTAGTGAACTTCAACGGCCTCCAGCAATTCCAGACTTAAGACCCACCTTCAACACAAGGTCCCTTTCAATCTACCATGCACTGTCCTTCACTTTACTACATCTGTTTGTCGAGATCTGTCCTTCTACAGAGCTGAATTTATAGAAGCTGCCAGTCGCAGAAGTTTGAGGTCTAAACTCGGGTGCATGGAGCCTCTTTGTATTAACTTGCGGCCAAAACAATGGAGACCTGAAAGACCCAGAACCAGATCGCCTAACATTTTTGACATGAAAGCTGCCCTAGAAACCTTCCCGTTTGATCATAGGAAAGGTATGCCTAGGGCAAACACTTCCCTGAGTTCTAGTGCCTCTCCAGCCCCAGGTACTGACCCCCAAGATAGAAAACAAGACTCTAAAGGGGAGATTTATGTCAGAAAACCCTTTGTAGTTGCTTTTAAGTAATAATGAAAACTATGGAAAATCCAGCCAGGGATTGCTTAGGTCAGTGATGGCCAATGGGCAGATCGTGAGCTACTGGGTTGCCTGTGGTAGATTGTGGGACGCCCCCCCCCAAAAAAAGCTCAACAACTTTGGTCAATCCAGTGGGTAGATCACCGGCAGTTTTTTTATACAGTGGTGCCTCACAAGACGAAATTAATTCGTTCCGCGATTTTTTTCGTCTTGCGATTTTTTTCGTCTTGCGAAGCACGGTTTCGGAAAAGTTTTGGAAAAGCTTCAAAAATCACCAAAGTCTTCAAAAACCTCAAAAAAGGCTACCACACCGCGTGCTATGAGTTGCTCCTCGAAGTCAAGTCGCAACTGTATTAACGGTTTTAAGAAAAAGGAAACTTGCAAGATGTTTCCATCTTGCGAAGCAAGCCCATAGGGAAAATCGTCTTGCGAAGCAACTCCAAAAACCAAAAACCCTTTCGTCTTGCGAGTTTTCCGTCTTGCGAGGCATTCGTCTTGCGAGGTACCACTGTAGTGGGAGTAGATTGCAGTCTCTTGGAAGTTGGACAAGCCTGGCCTAGGTCTTATCTAATAATAATAATAATAATAATAATAATAATAATAATAATAATAATATATTTATTTATACCCTGCCCTCCCCAGCCATGACTGGGCTCAGGGGGGCTAACACTAGGTATAAAAACAATTGATTAAAATACAACTTAAAAACAAGATTAAAATACAACATTAAAATTAAAATGCAGCCTCATTTCAGTAGAAACTCAAATCAAAAACTTTTTGGGGGTGAAAACGTCAAATCTTCACCAAGGCCAACTATCCAGACTGGTCTTACGTGGGCCAGAAAAAAGCCAGGGAAGTCCACAAATAGGAGTTCCATCACAGAAGGAGAAATAAAAAAGGAAGGAGGGGGAGGGGATCAAGATCTACTTCATTCCTCAGTGGGGAAAATGCGCTCTGCAGCCAATCAGGGTGGTTTTTAATATACTCTTGGTATATTCCAAGGCTGTCCTGGCTCACTGTGGCTTTTTCTGCATTGAACATCATCATCATCATCATTATTTTCTGTGAAGCATCCCAAGCAATTTCATAATACAACAGAAACGTATATAAAATAAAACAATTGCATCTTTAAAACCACTTAAAAGCAATTTCGAATCCACTCCAGATACTTGAGTGGGATAAGAATCTCCACGGAGATGGCTTGTTGAAAGAGGAAAGTATTTCGATAGGCACCGAAAGGGCAGGGAAGATGGCGCCTGCTTGATCTGTAACAGAAGACCCGTGTTCCATAGGGTGGGTGCTGACACACTAATGGTCCGTCATGTGGAGCAGAACTCCAGGCAAGATGGCGCCTGAATGAAGCCCTCTCCTGCAGAGCAAAGTGTTTGGGGATATAAAGGAAGGAGACGAGCTTTCGTTTATGCCGGTGCCGAGCTTAAGAGGGCTTTGTACATGAATCAATCCGTGTTGGGAAAGGGGACCCTGTCAGATCTTGGAGAGCTGTAGCAAGCAGGGTGGATGTGATTTAGATCAAATTAAGTTAAATCACTATATTAATTCAGGGGTCAGCAAAATTTTTCAGCAGGGGGCTGGTCCACTGTCCCTCAGACCTTGTGGGGGGAAGGACTATATTTTGAAAGAGGGGGAGAACAAATTCCTATGCCCCACAAATAACCCAGAGATGCATTTTAAATAAAAACACACATTCTATTCATGTAAAAACACATTGATTCCCAGACCATCCACAGGCCCGATTTAGAAGGCGATTGGGCCAGATCCAGCCCCCGGGTCTTAGTTTGCCTACCCATGATTTAAATCATTAGTCAGTAAGATTTGATTTAAATCATCCCCCCACCCCGAAAGACTCGTTCTTGCTGGTATAATCTTAATATTTACAACCAGATGGTTTCATTTTGGGAATAATAAATTTTCAGAGTAGTTTTTGCAGTTATATCAAAAATTACTGATTTGGTTATACTATTAGAAATACATAAACCAATAATTATTAAATGAAGGCAAGGTTTAGTAAGTTAAATGTTTATATTTGGACAACTTTTCTGTTGTGCTTTATTGGAAGGAGAAAAGTGATCATTTCCTTAATAACAATTTAATCAATTTATTTAACTAAAACAATAACATTATAGCATATGTATCCATGTTTGTTAACTGATGTGGTTAAACATTTTTTAAAAAAAAAGACTGAGTTTTAGCACACATGAAAAACTTAAACAAATCCTTATTTCCTGATGGACTATAATGTAACTTAAATAGAAAACTATCTTTAGAAAGATTTTTCCTCCAAAAGCATTTTATTTTAAAAATCCAATTTAAATTATAAAAAAATCTTGTTAACATTTTTAAAATATGATTTATTTATTTTTTAAATCCATTGATTTTTATTCAGCCCTGGTAGCGAGTCGGAGTAGGCAGCACACAGCTAGGCCCACCAAAAGCTAGCCATTTCCTCTCCCTCATCTTTCCGTCATTCTTTCCCCCTCTCTTTTCCCTCCTCCTCCAGAAGAGGATTACACGGCACCACTAGGATAAGCCAGCTCAAATAAGGTCATGACACAGTTGCTGTTGTCAAAATCTTGAAGGCTAAAGGCAACTAGGTTGGGCTCTGATCAACAGCACCCAAATTGATAGCCGTTCATTCCCAATCTGTCGTCCTGCCTACACTGTCAGTCACTGCCCGAATTAAAATGCCAACCAGCCCGTCTTAAAATACTGGGTTAGTTACAGGGTAGTCACATGGGTAGCAGGCCGTTTGTATAAGCTGAACACACAACACACCAGCCCCAGGGATTAGATACCGGCAGGAGCATCTAAAACGAAAGCTGGTGCTGCGGAAGAAGCCAGAAGACCATCTTGGCTGCGAGACCTGCTCCCTGCCTTGCTGGGACTGACTCCAGCTACAAAAAGCTGAGGCTGCTGAACAGACTTTGGGGCTGGGGTGTTCTTTTGGGAGTTTTGTTGGGGGAGGTTGGGGGAGTTTTGTTGGGGGAGGATACTAACCTTTTGTATTTTTATTTTAGATCTAATTACGATTTATGTGGAAATGGTTCAATTTGGTTGTGCACTTTTCTTTTCTTTTTCCCCCAAAAATAAATAAATGCCGAATTGCATTGAATTTATTGCATGTTCCACTTCCTGCCTTGTAATTAATCCCTTTAGTAGGATCTTTGGTTGTGCACTTTTCAATGTGTTTTATTTATTGTTTACAACTACTTTTGTTATGTTTGTAATTATGTACAATGCTACCTTGGTTCCCAAACTTAATCCATTCCGGAAGTCCGTTCTTAAACAAAAGCATTCTTAAACCAAGGTGTGCTTTCCCATAGTAGAAGGGGACTCAATTTACAAACGGAACACACTCAACAGGAAGCAGAACATGTTCTGCTTCCAAAGCAAAGTTCACAAACCAAAACACCTACTTCTGTGTTTGCAGCGTTCTTAGTCCAAGTTGTTCATAAACTAAGCTGTTCTTAAACCAAGGCACCAGTGTAGATATTTTTATGTAAGAGGTCCTGAGCATGGTTTTAACTCTTTGAAAGGCAGCAAATGATAAAATGATGACAATAATGAAAACAACGGATCAGATTTAACTCCACTTCCCAGTGGCCTGGTTCAGATATAACCCTGAAATTTACACCCTTCTCTGATTAGGATCTCAAATGTCTAATGAAATCATAGTTAAGCTCAGAGGATAGGTACACAGAGACATGAGTGACAGTTATTTCTCACCCTGCAGACAAGAAGGCAGAAGAGGGAAGTAAATTGCCTTCACCATGGACCACTTTGGTCCAGAAGTATTACTGAATAATGGTTGACAAAACTCAAAAAAGCTCTTGAAACATTTCACATCCTGATCTGTGGCTAATTTTTAACTATGGGTTAAATGTGGGGGGGGGGGGATCTGCGGCCCTCCAGATGTTGTTGAGCTACAAATTTCCTTTTCCCTGATTACTGCTGGTTTCCGGGGCTGATTGGAGCTGGGAATCTAACAATAATGGGAAAAACCACAGGTTCCTCATCACTGAATTGGTGGATTAGACGTTCAGATATGATCCGTCCCGAAAACAAACCACAGTTAAAGCATTAAGTGTGCATGGGACTAATAAGAAAAACCAAACAGAGCATAATTTTTGCGTTACAAACACTTAAAATGTTTTTCAAAATAAGAATGTGACCACACACAGACACACATCATTAGCCCTAGACAAAAATTCCTCGATTACATCCTTTGCTCTCTTTCCATCCGAACTGCCCTTGAGCAAATCTCTATTTTGCCAGCTGGAAATAATGTATTTATTACTGCACGGGTTGCAAAATTTGCCTAGGCTGCAAGTACGTTGAGAGCTAGGCACCAAGACAAGTATCATAAGGGGGAGTGTGAGACGTGGAGTGCTTACTTAACTTATGCAGGTGTGATTTTTGCATTTTTGTATGCTTGCTTTGCTGTTCTTGTTGTTCAGTCTTAAATCAATTGTTTGTATCCTACGGATTGTGACCAATTGTGACAGCTTATAAAGGTAAAAGTAAAGGGACCCCTAACCATTAGGTCCAGTCGTAGCTGACTCTGGGGTTGCGGCGCTCATCTCGCTTTATTGGCCGAGGGAGCCGGCATACAGCTTCCGGGTCATGTGGCCAGCATGACTAAGCCACTTCTGGCAAACAAAAGCCGCGCACAGAAACACCGTTTACCTTCCCGCCAGAGCGGTACCTATTTATCTACTTGCACTTTGACGTGCTTTTGAACTGCTAGGTTGGCAGGAGCAGGGACCGAGCAACGGGAGCTCACCCCATCGCGGGGATTCGAACCACCAACCTTCTGATCAGCAGGTCCTAGGCTCTGTGGTTTAACCCACAGCGCCACCCGCATCCCATGTGACAGCTTATAGCTTTTAGCAATAAAGATTCATTCATTCATTCAGCCAGGAGTGCCATCTTGGCCCCGGGGCCGTGGGTGCCATGCAGCATGCATGGCCCTGGCACAGAATTTTGTGGGTGCCCGGCCCCTCCATGGGGAATTTTGTGGGTGCCCCGGCACCCAGGGAGTTGGCACGTATGTCAATAGCGCAGATACTTACAGGGTCTCTCAATTCATCGCTGTCTTTGCCTGCCGTACGAGGTATTTTCATAGGAATTTCATCTCCACATTCAGTGTCGGAAGCATTAGGAGACTCTGCTAAATCGAGGAACTCATCTCTCTTGTGACCTCTGAACCTTATTTTGTCTAACCTCTTTAGCATGTTCAGCACTGCTCCTTTCTGCTTTATCTTAACATGACGGTTGGAGTCCCTGCAAAACACAAAGGGAAGTGGCAGAGACAAGGGAAAAAGATTATTTTCGGAGGACATGCATGATAAACATTATAATTATACAGAGTGCTCTTATAATCACGCATTGAACGCTTGCGGCAAAAATAGTAATCCCGTTTCCGAACGAAAGAAAAAACACTCTAGCTTATGTTTCAAAATCCTTTTTAAAATAAAAAAGTGACTATTAATAGAGAAAGCATTTTGTGGAACAATCATTTCCGCCAGTATGAGAGCACTGAGGAATAGAACATGACAAAGTTTTGTGTCATTTGCTCGCGGAGCAAAACCCTTACCAATTCTACGTTTCAGAGGGGTTGACAAAATAAATTGTTATTTAGGAAACAGAGCTCTGCAAATCAGCTGGGAAACGCCGGGTTCAAATTTCAACAGTAATGAACTCAATAATGGGACTTTGAATACAGAGATGATGATTTCAACCTTACGGGCTACTTGGTAAAGTTTACTGGGATAATGTATGTGGAGTTATTTGATGACTTGAACAAGCTATATATAAATACAAATCGTTTTTAAATTGCACCCCCCAAAAAATGACAGCAAGGAAGCCATAAAGCTTAGGAAGCAATAACCCTGATACATATTGAATCCTAATAGAGTCATACCTTGGATCTCGAACGCCTTGCGAGTCAAACGTTTTGGCTCCTGAACGCCACAAACCCGGAAGTGAGTGTTCCAGTGGTGAACATTCTTTGGAACACAAACATCCAACACGGTTTCCGATTGGTTGCAGGAGCTTCCTGCAGCCAATTGGAAGCCGTGCCTTGGTTTCCAAACATTTTGGAATTCAAATGGACTTCCGGAATGGATTCTGTTCGACTTCTGAGGTACCACTGTATTACTAAGCCAGTATGACCAAGAGTGAAATGTTAACAATTAGCAATGCACTGGATCGGTAACATTCCCTTGAAACTAATTAATGTGTTGGAAATAGAGTGAGAAGTGACCCCACCAGTAGCCACTGCAACCTCTTATATTAAAATTGTTAAGAAAGGAAATTAACGCAAATCAGGAGTGGCTCTTGCACATTTACAGATCTGTGCAAATGTTTTTGCTGTGCCCACGTTGGGAAGCAATTCCCACACTCCCCAACTTACATAAACCCACACATGCAAACTCCTATTACCACAGCATTCTCATAGGTGAAAATGTTCCCAAATGGAGACAAGTCTGTATGGTGGCTCATTTGCCGGCAGTAATGTATTTAGCGTTAACTCTGGAAGCGTATATTCTCGATTCTGACCAAATTAAGCCTCCTGGTGTATATTTTGGTCTAGGAGGCCTAGCTTCATCAGAATCGAATCTACATTTCCAGAGTTTAAAGCTAAATACATTACTGCTGGTAAATGAGCCACCATGGATGCTAGAGGGCCATGAAAATTTGTGTCCTGGGCTTTTTAGATTCGTCTACCCATGTGCTATCTGAAACCAAAGGGGCACATTTGTTGCCAGATGAGATTTTGTTGTTGTTTCAGCAATCCGGATGGGTTAGGACAAACGTGGTTCTCCAGCTGTTGTTGGGACTACAATTCCCATCATCCCTGACCACTGGTCTTGCGAGCTAGGGAAGATGGGAGTTGTAGTACAAAAACAAGTTTGGGAAGCACTGGGTTAGGAGAAATAGAAGAAGCGAAGGAGAAGGTGGTGGCAAGGCCCTAAATGGGTAAACACTGACAGCACAATTTCGTTTCCGAGCACAATTCAAAGTGTTGGTGCTGACCTTTAAAGCCCTAAACGGCCTCGGTCCAGTATACCTGAAGGAGCGTCTCCACCCCCATCATTCAGCCCAGACACTGAGGTCCAGCGCCAAGGGCCTTCTGGCGGTTCCCTCATTGCGAGAAGCAAAGCTACAGGGAACCAGGCAGAGGGCCTTCTCGGTAGTGGCGCCCGCCCTGTGGAACGCCCTTCCAGCAGATGTCAAAGCGATAAACAACTACCTGACCTTCAGAAGACATCTTAAGGCAGCCCTGTTCAGGGAAGTTTTTAACGTGTGATATTTTACTGTATTTTTGGTTTCTATGGAAGCCGCCCAGAGTGGCTGGGGAGGCCCAGCCAGATGGGCGGGGTATAAATAATAAATTATTATTATTATTATTATTATTATTAGCACTGAAAAAGTGGGGAGCATGAAAAGTGGGGAGGAAAGCGAGGCATTTCGCAGAAGGTGGGATGGGAAACAAAGGCCACACCATACAGAGAAGTTCTTCAGCCCCTAACGGTGACTTCATCCTGTCTGCCAACTGTGTTCACAGATTCTTGGAAGGGGAAGATTTGAGATTCGAAGAAACAATGCAGAAGTCAACGGGTGGAAAAGTCTGCCTTGCAACATAACCACGGAGAAGCTGGCAAGCCGATTCCGTCAGGCTAAATTTGCGCTTCTCCTTCTGGAAGCGGAAACCACACCAAGATTACGACACTTTTGGTGTAAAGGAAATCTGTGCACACTTTAGCTCAGAGGTTTTCAACCTTTTTGAGTCCAGGGGTCCCTTGAGCAACTATATTCTGGGGGGCTCAATAGCCCAGTTACGTCACCCCTTGCCTGCAGAGCTGGCAGCCTCACACGCTTTTTTGAACACGCTCCCTTGTGGAGTGTTCCCTCAGCCTCCTCTCCTCTCCATTGGTAGTCCTCTGGGCAGCCTCTGTCACTGCCACCGCCCCTAGTTTTTGAGCTGCCCCCTCTGCCCCAAAGAGAGGTGCCTTCTCACACTGCCCCACAGGGACCTGGGACTTGTCTGTCCATTCCCAACGGCAAAGGATGGAGGACTGGCTGGCTGGGCTCGCTTGCTTGCTTACTCCAAGGCTGCCTCAGTTCCTGGCAACCAGCACCCCCTGGCCAGCCCCAGAGGCACCATTCTATGACCCTCACCCACAATGCCCCTTTTGGCACTTAAAATAGTTTGGACCCCACCCCATCCACAGGTCCATACCACAATCTTAACCGCTTCATGTATTTACAACCCGCACCTTCGTAAAGTGTATCAAAGCGGCTTACAACATTTGAAAGATAAGGGAAAACGGTCCACAAATATCCACAAAATGCCATTAAGAACATCAGTAGGCACTGCTTGGTTAAAAAGAGAAAATTATGTTGTGAAGGCCTATCTAAGCAGTGGTCAGAAGGGTGGTTCCTGCCGAAACTCTAGTGGCAGGGAGTTCCACAGGGCAGCGCTTGTCACACTAAAGCCTTCCTCCCCAGGGAAGGCCAACTGAACCTCAGGAGTGTGAGAAAGCTCTTTGGATCTCCTGGGAGATGCAAAGAGCTTCCAATGACTATAATATCAAGATATCACAAATAAGACACTGTGCACAGAGAAAGCTTTGAATATCCCTCTCACCTCAAGCCACGGTTTTTGAAGACATTGAGCCAAGACTCACCAAGTGATGTGGCAGCGAGTAATGAGATTATCTGTCTATACACACACATATGAATCAGCCCTGAGCAAAGACACAAGGTGACGTCTGCTGTGCTCTGAGAAGTGTGGTGCGTTACTAACGTCATCCGACGTGAAATTAAGAAACAAAACAGCCTAAGAAATGCGGGCAGGTACCTGCGCGTTTGGTTTATTACTCAAATAAAAAACAAAAACACCTGAAGAACCGTCTCTCGTTATTTCTTTTTAATCAACCGTCACATTCATGCATCCAGGCTCCCATCATAT
This sequence comes from Podarcis muralis, assembly GCF_964188315.1. Taxonomy (NCBI): domain Eukaryota; kingdom Metazoa; phylum Chordata; class Lepidosauria; order Squamata; family Lacertidae; genus Podarcis; species Podarcis muralis. The sequence continues at coordinate 9,758,393 of NC_135664.1, read as the reverse complement.
TTACATGTCATCTAGAAATCGTGACTTCCTGTGAACAAATGAGTCACAACTGTCTCACACATATATGGATTCACGTCAGGAGGAAACAAACCACAATTCCTGGCTTGCTGTTACCTCCAAGTCAATGCTTGTAGTTTGTTCTCGCTCCCCAAAAAACCACAATTTGTTCCGCCAGCAAGGAGGAGGCAAACCGCCTATTATGGTGTTAACTGAGACTTATACCCATGACATGTGAACTGGGTTTCCAGAACATTGGACAACTGCTCTCACCCTCTGTGATAGCCCAGAAGAGGAGAAGTCTCACTTCCAGATAAACAGCTCCTTTTCCATCTCTTGTAGGCTTCTGCAGATCACAAGTCCCATCTCCTTTGCAACTGACATGGTTCGTGAGTAGCATGTGCAGAAACCAGCTCCACCAGTTGCTTGGTGTGCCTACCTAAATGCTAAAGGCAAACTAGGGACGCGGGTGGCGCTGTGGACTAAAACCAGTGAGCCTCTTGGGCCTGCCAATAGGAAGGTCGGTGGTTCGAATCCCCACCATGGGGTGAGCTCCCATTGTTTTGTCCCAGCTCCTGCCAACCTAGCAGTTTGAAAGCATGCCCGTGCAAGTAGATAAATAGGTACCTCCATGGCGGGAAGGTAAACAGAGTTTCCGTGCACTCCAGTTTCCGTCACGGTGTCCCGTCATGCCAGAAGTGGCTTAGTCATGCTGGCCACATGACCTGGAAAGCTGTCTGTGGACAAACGCTGGCTCTCTTAGCTGGAAAAGCGAGATGTACACTGCACCCCATAGTTGCCTTTGACTGGACTTAACTTTCCAGGGGTCCTTTACCTTTTTTAAATAGGTAAAAGTTAAAGGACCCCTGGCAGTTAAGTCCAGCAGCAGACGACTCTGGGGTTGGGCGCTCATCTTGCTTTACAGGCCAAGGGAGCCGGCATTTGTCTGCAGACAGTTTTTCCACGTCATGTGGCCAGCATGACTAAGCCACTTCTGGTGCAATGGAACACCGAAACTAGAGCAGCACACAGAAACGCCGTTTACCTTCCCACTGGAAGGTCTATACCTTCCCACCTATTTATCTACTTGCACTTTTGGTGTGCTTCCGAACTGCTAGGTTGGCAGGAGCTGGGACCGGGCAATGGGAGCGCACCCCTTCGCGGGGATTCGAACCTCCAACCTTCTGATCGACAAGCCCAAGAGGCTCAGTGGTTTCAACAGAAGCCACAGAATTTAATTTGCCGATACGCATCCAGGAATTGACACCCCCCCCAAAAAAAAATAGTTTGTTTTTTCAATAAAGTATATATAATCATAGAAAACTAGGAGAAATTTTCTCCAAGGCCACTTTTCATAATGTATACATTAATCATAACCAGCATTAGGAATTAGCCAGGCGCTTTTTGTGAGTGGCGTGGGTCCAACTGCGACCACATGGAGATCTCTGGATGCCGGGCCGGCAACTGGGGAAAACAAAATGTCACATAGAGAATGATTTGAAATATTTTTCTTGGAGAATGAATTTATTTTGATTCTGGATTGTTTTATTTGATGTTTTAATGTGTTGCGAACTGCTTTGAGATTCTTCTTTGAAATATAAAGCGGTATAGAAATGAAATTATTATTGGTAGTACTGTAGTGTTTTTATTTTTATTGCTAAATCCCATTGCAAAAAAATAATAATACCTAGACCAGGGGTCTGCAACCTGTGGCTCCGGAGCCGCATGTGGCTCTTTTACACCTTTGCCGCGGCTCCGGGGCGGATACTAGCGAGGGGAGGAGGCGCACTGTGCGCCCCGACACTCCCCACTGTGGCGGGCGCTGTACTGGCTGTGACGTCGCATGGGGGCGGTGCATGCGTTAGTCACGCACCGTCCCGACGTCACCTTCCCGCCCGCCCGTCCGCCCTCTACATTGAAAGGGGGCATGTACGCTGGTCACTGTTTTGAAGGGGAGTGAAGAACACACACACACAAAATGGTAACTTGTTAATTTAACGTATATTTCTATGAGGAGGACTAATTCTGAGGGGTCAAACAAAGAAATAATTTAAAAAGTGACAAAAAAGTTTTTTTTATAATGACGAGTTTTGCGGCTCCCAGTTTTTTTTCCCTTCGGAAACGGGTCCAAGTGGCTCTTTTTGTCTTAAAGGTTGCAGACCCCTGACCTAGACATTCCATTGTGGTGATCATAACCTAGGTTTAAGACGCCATTTGGCAACTAGACTATATACCTGAGTTTCTATTACCGTTCATTAAAAACAAATACTGATTTAATAAACATATATCAGTACAGTCCCAAATTTAATTATTTTATGTAAGCTGCTTTGAAGATCCTTCTGGGCCACGAGGCAAGGTAGAAATATATAATGGAATAAAACAGGAAACCCTCTTGTGCAAAGGAGCCTTTATAGGGTCAAGGTTAGGAGTCCTGTAAAAGTGTTCCCTGGTCTATTTTTAGGGTGCAAAGGGATCCCAACAATTAAGAGAAAGCCCTTCAGGGAAGCTGCAAGAGGATGTGACTCAACTCGATTTAGCACAGCAGGAGAGCAATAGCAGCAGTGGCGCCTCAGTGCTTTTTTTAAAAAAAATAATAATCTCTCAAGTCTTCCCACAAACATCCTACACACAGTCTATTTCGGTGTTCAAAATCTAGAACTTTCCCCTATACAGATTATTAAGAGTCATCCTAGCTTATATAAAGCATTCATAGGAAGCCATTCAGATATTTGAGAACACCATTCATCTCGTCTACAACACAGAGTTGTCCAATGTCCATGCAACTGAATCACTGGTTGTACTAGACAAGCAATTTTTTCTTTAAAATGATATATCCTCTTATTATTACTGGACGTGGTGGCGTATTTGCTCCCTCCATTTCCCCTTTACCTTCTGAAATAGCTTTTTTTTTAAAAAGGCGGTTGACCTTTTAACATTAAAACTGTCCTACAGAACTCATGTGATGATATTTGGCTCTTTTATCCTTTTAATAGCACCCAAGTGACAAACCGGATAAGTGATGAAACTCAGCCATTTTCAGCCTCAAAAGGAGATGGGGGCGGGGAGAAAAAGTTCAAATTTCCATATAGCATACCAGCAAAAAATAATAATAAATCAGTACTTCTACACTTTGCGTATGGACTGCTAGGTTTTTATATGCGGACGTTGCTGTTCTGATCCTAAAACGATTTTTGTTTCTGCCAGAAGCACAATACAACACAAATCTCTAACAGACACAACGACTGAGCTGAATTTTAGACTGAAAACCAGTACAGTGGTACCTTGGTTCTCAAATGGCTTAGCTGTCGAACAAATCGGCTCCCGAATGCCAAAAACCCGGAAGCAAGTGTTCTGGTTTGTGAATGTTTTTCAGAAGCCGAACGTCTGACATGGCTTCCACTTAAGTGCAGGAAGCTCCTGCAGCCAATCGGAAGCTGCGCCTTGGTTTTCGAACGGTTTCGGGAGTTGAACGGACTTCCGGAATGGATTAAGTTTGAGAACCAAGGTATATGGTCCTCATAGGCTTCCATCCATTGTCACGAATACAAAATATTATAATAATAATAATAATAATAATAATAATAATAATAATAATAATTTATTATTTGTACCCCGCCCATCTGGCTGGGTTTCCGCAGCCACTCTGGGCGGCTTCCAACAAAGATGAAAAATAAACTAAAATGTCACATATTAAAAACTTCCCTGAACAGGGCTGCCTTCAGATGTCTTCTGAATGTCAGGTAGTTGTTTATCGCTTTGACATCTGATGGGAGGGCGTTCCACAGGGCGGGCGCCACTACCGAGAAGGCCCTCTGCCTGGTTCCCTGTAACTTGGGCTCTCGCAGTGAGGGAACCACCAGAAGGCCCTCGGAACTGGACCTCAGCGTCCGGGCAGAACGATGGGGGAGGAGACGCTCCTTCAGATATGCTGGACCGAGGCCGTTTAGGTACGATACATTGCCTGTGTTTTGAAGCCCATAGGTCATATTCAGAAGAAATACTGATGACAGAAGGAATTTTCCCTGCCCCAAGGTAAGGTCCTGGTGGTACAATCTATAGAAGCCTAGGTTTGGTTGGCATTGCAGCATGAGAAGGGCACCAGTGCTAGTCAGCTCTTGGATTTCAGCAACAGCTGCCAAAGCCATTGTCGGCTGAGCCATGCCAAGGCAAATCACTTGCATTCTGGCGACAGCAGCACACTCTGTTGTGTTTACAGCGGGAAGCAGAGACTCGCAGTGGAGTCTTCGAGTCACATGCCTGCGCATTGCTTTGCCACTGCTGTGCCGCACTGAGACATGCCAAAACTCTCAGACGTGTCAACCAAGAAATACACAGAGGCCATGCGCGCGCACAGGCAATGGGCAACACGATACTATCCTCACAACATGCAAGATTGGCTAAGAGACAAAGACAGGCCCAGCAGTGTTAGAAACTCACAATATATAAGCTAGGTGTCAAATAGCTCCTTTAACCAAAGATTGCAGTCACCAAAATGGAATATCTAGTTGCTATTTTGGGGCAAGACGGCTATACAGTGGTACTTCGGTTAAGTACTTAATTCGTTCCGGAGGTCCGTTCTTAACCTGAAACTGTTCTTAACCTGAAGCACCACTTTAGCTAATGGGGCCTCCTGCTGCCACCGCACCGCCAGAGCACGATTTCTGTTCTCATCCTGAAGCAAAGTTCTTAACCCGAGGTACTATTTCTGGGTTAGCGGAGTCTGTAACCTGAAGTGTATGTAACCCGAGGTACCACTGTAAAGTCTTATTTTTCAAACGATGACTGTGATTGAGTCTCAGTTAAACATCTGGCTAGTTCAGATGACAACACTGAACTAGGTGAAAGAACTTAAAGAAGGAAGGTCACTAGAACCTGGGACAGTCAATATATATTGACCAATTCCAGCCTCTTTCTCCGAATGGTGACTGTTCCTGCTCAGGGTGCACAGAAATGGCATTTTGCTTCCACAAATTTAGTCTGATTGTGCTAATAAAATATAATGGATAGAATTCTACAGGATGCAGTATTACTCCTGTGTGAGTGCCTGGAGGCGGTTGGAGGATGGATGGCGGCTAATGGATTGAAGTTGAATCCTGACAAGACAGAAGTACTGTTTTTGGGGGACAGGGGGCGGGCTGGTGTGGAGGACTCCCTGGTCCTGAATAGGGTAACTGTGCCCCTGAAGGACCAGGTGCATAGCCTGGGAGTCATTTTAGACTCACAGCTGTCCATGGAGGCGCAGGTCAATTCTGTATCCAGGGCAGCTGTCTACCAACTCCATCTGGTACGCAGGCTGAGACCCTACCTGCCCGCGGACTGTCTCGCCAGAGTGGTGCATGCTCTAGTTATCTCCCGCTTAGACTACTGCAATGCGCTCTACGTGGGGCTACCTTTGAAGGTGACTCGGAAACTACAGCTAATCCAAAATGCGGCAGCTAGACTGGTGACTGGGGGCGGCCGCCGAGACCACATAACACCAGTCTTGAAAGACCTACATTGGCTCCCAGTACGTTTCCGAGCACAATTCAAAGTGCTGGTGTTGACCTTTAAAGCCCTAAACGGCCTCGGCCCAGTATACCTGAAGGAGCGTCTCCACCCCCATCGTTCTGCCCAGACGCTGAGGTCCAGCGCAGAGGGCCTTCTGGCGGTTCCCTCATTGCGAGAAGCAAAGCTGCAGGGAACCAGGCAGAGGGCCTTCTCGGTAGTGGCGTCCGCCCTGTGGAACACCCTCCCATCAGATGTCAAAACGATAAACAACTACCTGACATTCAGAAGACATCTTAAGGCCTGTTCAGGGAAGTTTTTAATGTATGATATTTTAGTGTTTTTTGGTTTCTATGGAAGCCGCCCAGAGTGGCTGGGGAAACCCAGCCAGATGGGTGGGGTACAAATAAATAAATATAATAATAATAATAATAATAATAATAATAATAATAATAATTATTATTATTATTATTATTATGTGTGTGAAATCAGTCCAGATCCAATGATCCCCAGATGGTGGAGATGTCAGGAGCCAGCCTGGCACCCAGGCGTCTTCACTTGATCGCAAGTGACTGACAGTCAGGTGCAAAATGCGTCTCGGGCCTGGCTAGTTTTGAACACTGAGGCTGAGGGTCACACAGTGGCCTTTTCAATAGATGTACCATATTGGCCCGAATATAAGCCGCACCCACAAATAAGCCGCATAAGGTTTGCACATACCAACTTCTAATTTGGCCATTCTTTCCACGACGGACTGCATTTAGACCTTCTTCCTGGCCGATGCGAGGGCAGACATGGAATTTGAGAAGCTTTGCCTTCTTTGCAGAAGTACCTAGCCACTTCCTTACCCACAAAACCCCATAGCTCATTTTCTTAGTAAAGGAATACGTGTTTCACTTCTTACGCCTTCTTAGAAGCACCAACGTTCTTGCAGGCCTTTCTCCGGACAAATTTTATGCGCAAACCGCACTAGGAAAAGAGCCAGAAGGCTCTCAAGAGAGTTCGTGAGACAGAGAAATCTGAAGGTGTGGAGGCCTAGCTTATTTTCAAAATGTGCATCCACTTCGACAAAGGATTCCCACGTCGTGTTTTATTTTACTTGCGTTCATCAGGAACTGCACGGAATGATGGTTGGGGAAACTTTTGTTGGGGTGGCTGGGGAAACTTTCATTAAATGTATGGGAATAGTTTGCACGTCCTCTCCTGCAAGAAATTCCAGGAACTGTAGTTCTGTGGTGAGTAAACTACAGTTCTCAAGAATCTTTGAAGGGGAGGTTGCTTTGAAGCTACAGTAGGTATAGAGCCGTTAACACATCCATCCCAAACTTTAGTTTACTGTGAATTTCCTTTTATAGCTCCTCAGGTAAACACTGCCTGTTGTCAACTGTGGATAATTGTCAATAAAACCCACATTTTGAACACTTATCCCAACGCTATGCTAACACCACCACCACCACCACGTTGGTGAACCTGTGACAATCCAATATCCTTTTTCTTGCCTCAAAACAACACAGCTGGAACAACTTCTTTTTAATGCTTTCCCCGATTTAAATCACTTCAGCCCCTATAGTTGCCACTAGCCATGTGAGAAGAGAAGATAACTATACGTGTTTTACTTCTTTTTTACCTTTTCAAAGGCTAAATAGCAGCTTTTAGGGGGGGGTTAGTGTGTACACTCAGCACCAATACAAACCCTCGCAGCTGCTTTTAGGCAAAGAAGAAGCTATCATGGTATCATCTTATACATCTTACACATGGTTTGGCCCCAAGACAAATCATGTAAAAGGAGAAGGCTGGATGCTAATTAAGTGCTTATAACCAGGGCTGCAAACACCCTGGACCTTTAAAACACATTCAAAGCACGTTCTCCGCCTGCAAAGAATTGTGGGACCTGTAGTTTAAGGGTGCTTAGACTTGTAGTTCTGTGACAGGTAAACTACAGCTCCCATAATTCTCCTTTTTTGGGGAGGGTGCTTTGAATGTGCTTTAAAGGTCTGGTGCGTAAGCAGCCTAAGTTTCAACAAAATTATTTTTCCTCCCTTAACCAGTGCAAATACTGTGAATATCGGGCAAATACTCAGAGTAGAATCGGTGAAAGAAATTTCAGTTACTCAGGTTTGCTGATTTCAATGGGCCCACTCTGACTATGATTATCAACATTGAGATCACATTGTTATGTCGGGCTTCATAAACGTTGCTACTGAAAAACTGCAAGATAAAGAAATATTACAGAGTGCACTGTTGTCTCTGGGTGGGACTGGCGTTCCGTCCTTCCTCATTCAGCCCAGTTGGCAAAACTTGAATTTTTTGCCTCCTTCCCACACACGTTGCTTGTCAAATATGCGCAGCAGATGGAAAATAAATGGAAGAGAAAGGCGAGTTACTAGAATACACCTGCCACCCAACTCTGTTGCACACAGAAAGTCTTAAAATAAACATATTAGGGTGTTGTTGTTTTTCTTCCTTGCAACCAACACGCCTGCAAAGTGCCACAAGGCAGATAAGTGCCCCATATGTTGTTGTTTAGTCATTTAGTCGTGTCCGACTCTTCGTGACCCCATGGACCAGAGCACGCCAGGCACTTCTGTCTTCCACTGCCTCCCACAGTTTGGTCAAACTCATGCTGGTAGCTTCGAGAACACTAGCCAGCCATCTCGTCCTCTGTCGTCCCCTTCTCCATGTGCCCTCCATCTTTCCCAACATCAGGGTCATTTCCAGGGAGTCTTCTCTTCTCATGAGGTGGCCAAAGTATTGGAGCCTCAGCTTCACGATCTGTCCTTCCAGTGAACACTCAGGACTAATTTCCTTAAGAATGGAGAGGTTTGATCTTCTTGCAGTCCATGGGACTCTCAAGAGTCTCCTCCAGCACCATAATCCAAAAGCATCAATTCTTCGGTGATCAGCCTTCTTTATGGTCCAGCTTTCACTTCCATACATCACTACTGGGAAAACCATGGCTTTTACTATACGGACCTTTGTTGGCAAGGTGATGTCTCTACTTTTTAAGATGCTGTCTAGGTGCCCCATATACTGTGGCTTAATTCATCCAGGCTGTTGTCTACTGCCCATCCTAGAAATTTGGCATCTGTTAGGATTTTCAGCAGCGTAAGTTAGAGCTAGATTTCACAGGGGGAGCAGAGGAAGATTGGGGAAACTAAGAAGAGGCGAGAATAAGTGGAATATAAAACGAACCAAGGAAGGTGAGGAAGGGAAGTCCGTCAATGATTGCATTTTTGTTTTGTTTTTATTTGATTTTACAAATATACCGTATTTTTTGCACCATAACACTCACTTTTTTCCTCCTAGAAAGTAAGGGGAAATGTCTGTGCGTGTTATGGAGGGAATGCCTATGGGTGGCATGCCTACGGACTTTCCTCCTCTAAAAACTACGTGCGTGTTATGGTCGGGTGCGTGTTATAGAGCGAAAAATACGGTAAATTTAAAACAAAACCAAGTGCATATCCATATGGAGAGATTTCTCTGAATCGGCAAGACTTCTCCTCATCCCCTCCATGGGTCCTATTGCGAACATTTTCAACTGCATATTATTTCATACTCTTTATTTTAGGTAAAGGTAAAGGGACCCCTGACCATTAGGTCCAATCGTGGCTGACTGTGGGGTTGCGGCGTTCATCTCGCTTTATTGGCCGAGGGAGCCGGCATACAGCTTCCGGGTCATGTGGCCAGCATGACTAAGCCGCTTCTGGCGAACCAGAGCAGCGCACGGAAATGCCGTTTACCTTCCCGCCAGAGCAGTACCTATTTATCTACTTGCACTTTGACGTGCTTTCGAACTGCTAGGTTGGCAGGAGCTGGGACCGAGCAACGGAAGATTCGAACCGCTGACCTTCTGATCAGCAAGTCCTAGGCTCTGTGGTTTAACCCACAGCGCCACCCGTGTCCCTTTTACTCTATATTTTACATCTATCCATATTGTCCATAGTATTTGTTATATTACAAGTGAGATTGAAATGCTGCTAATGTTTTCATCTGCTTAGTGTGGTCTCCAAAATAAATTATAATTCCCCCCCCCCCATTCTTTCTTGAAGTTTTTGTCTTCTTGGTCCCTGAGCTTTTGGGTCAGTTTTGCCATTTCGGCGCAGTCCAACAGCTCGATTTGCCATTCCTCTCTGGCAGGGACTTTCTCTTCTTAATGACTGTAATTTTGAATGTAATAGAATATGTGATATGTAACTCTCTCTCTTCCTATTTTTCATTACTTTCGGGTTTTTCTTCTGTTGAAACGTATCAGAAAAGAAAGTTTAGCATCTACATGTGGGGCGGGGGAAATCTCTGGTGCTTGTTAGCTTCAAGATGAGACAGCTACCCACTCATGCCTGTAGGAAGGTAGACAAGCTGTGCTTGGAGCATGCAAATGAACCAGAATCAAGTTAGTGCCATTCTCCTCCTGCCTGGTCAAGGCTGACTTCTATCAGCTGGGCCCTTCGCCAGTGGAGGTAATCGATGTGTCCCCTCAGGGAAGGCAAGACGCCAGATGGATGCTAATCTGCAGTCATTTGGAACCTTCTCAAAACTCAATGCCAATTCCCCAGCCAGTTATCCATCTATTTCTCTTTTCTGGGGAAGATTTTCAAGCAGGTGGTCATTCCGCAGCTCCAGGCACCAGTTCAGCCAATACTGTCCCTCTGGTGGCAGACATTCTGGCGTTCAACCAGATATCCATCCATTGATCCAGCTGGTCCTATAAGGTCACCCTACAGTCTTTGCAAATAGGGACACGGGCGGCGCTGTGGTCTAAACCACTGAGCCTCCTGGGCTTGCCGATCGGAAGGTCAGCGGTTCAAATACCTGCGATGGGGTAGTTTGCAATTGGCGCAGGCGCCCCGGAAACAATAGCCGTCAGCCACATCAGACGTTCGGCTTCTGAAAAATGTTCAAAAACCGGAACACTTGCTGCCAGGTTTACAGTGTTTGTGTTCCAAGTTGTCTGAGTATCAAGGCTTTTGAGAACCAAGGTACCACTGTACTAGATACAGTGGTACCTCGGGTTAAGTACTTAATTGGTTCCGGAGGTCTGTTCTTAACCTGAAACTGTTCTTAACCTGAAGCACCACTTTCGCTAATGGGGCCTCCCGCTGCCGCCGCAGCACGATTTCTGTTCTCAACCTGAAGCAAAGTTCTTAACCTGAAGCACTATTTCTGGGTTAGCGGAGTCTGTAACCTGAAGCGTATGTAACCAGAGGTACCACTGAACACTCAAATGATCCTACATACCAAGAGACAAACATATAGCACCAATAAATTCAACGCAGTTGTCCCTCCCCCCGCCACCCCCCCTCTCAAATCTCAAAAGAGGTACACCACCGGTATGGATCATAAGGCAGCTAAGCTATAAAATAGTAAAACAGCAGTTATTTATTCCAAACGGTGTAAAAAATTAACGGATGAAAAGCATAGGGTGCAAACCCACTATGAAAAGAGCGTTTAGAAAACGAAAAGAAAGAGGCTCTTACAACAATGGGATGGGACAATAAGAGGAACAAAACAATTTTGGCCAGACCGATCATGCAAAAGCAATTTTGCACGGGACAAAATTAAAGAAAGCAGAACACAAACTCTGGCAGATTCCATGATGCACGACTATGATCACTGGTCTATAGAAAGAAAAAAAATGCCAGGGAAATCAAAGGGTCTTACTCCCACCTAAACCTGTTTGGGACTGCACTGCACATCTATGTTACACTTTCTAAATCATTTTAGTTTGCATTTATCACTGTTCTGATCACTGGATTTTAATTGCAGGCATTTAAATGCATGTTGTCATTCATTCTGAAACTGCATGATAAGGGGTGGGGGGTGGGAGAGAGAGATGGAATCAATAAATACAAGTATTGCTCTGCCCCTAAATTGCCTGCACATAATTCTGGCATGCGCTCTCTCACTTACAGCATTAACACAGGGTAATGGAATGCAAGTAGCTTTCTTCACTGGTGCCATTCAGAACCGTTTCCAAAGGAATTTTATCTAGCAGCATTCATTTGCAGGCAGTACATAACAGCACTAAAAGCACGCTTTTAGACTATTGAAAAATCTCCATCATTAGTCAACAGGAAAAAAATAAAACAAGCAGCCTAACTGGAAAAAAACAACAAAAAAAGCTAAATGGATGCTCTTGTGGCTATGGGACCTGAAGCTCAGTTATATGAGCTGCTCTTTGTGTTCTTCCACACACAGAGTTTCAGACCTTGTGGCTACAAAAAACGAAAGTGAGCAACCGAAGAGCTTACATAGGAAGGAGACAGCGGCTGCACATTAAGCAAAGTCAGAGCAATGCTACTCCTCTTTCGATCCACGGCTTTGGTGCTGAAGCCTCTTCTGCAGAATCCCCCTAATACAAACAATGTAGTCCCCCAAATGCAGTGGTACCTTGGTTCTCAAACACCTTGGTTCTCAAATGCCTTGGTTCCCAAACGCCGAAAAGTAAGTGTTCCGGTTTTCAAACGTTTTTCGGAAGCCGAACATCTGATGCGGCTGACGACTATTGTTTCCGTGGCACCTGCACCAATCAAAGGCTGCTCCTTGGTTTTCAAACATTTCGGAAGTCAAACGGACTTCCGGAACGGATTAAGTTTGGCACTTTTGTTTTTGCTATTTATTTTGCATTTTTGTTTTTGAGGCTTTTCCTGTCAATTTGTTATTGTGATTCATTTTAAGGCCTCGTTAGATAGCAAAATTCATGTTAAATTGCTGTTTTAGGATTGTTTTTAAAAGTCTGGAACCGACTAAACCATTTTGCATTACTTTCCATGGGAAAGCGTGCCTTGGTTTTGGGACGCTTTGGTTTGGAAACAGACTTCCAGAACAGATTAATTTTGAGAACTAAGGCACCACTGTACGAATCCCCCAAATACGAACACTTGTATGCACAAGTGTTGAAATGATTGTTTTTATTTATATATATATATACAGTGGTACCTCTGGTTACGTACTTAATTCATTCCAGAGGTCCATTCTTAACCTGAAACTGTTCTTAAGCTGAGGTACCACTTTAGCTAATGGGGCCTCCTGCTGGCTCACAATTTCTGTTCTCTTCCTGAGGTAAAGTTCTTAACCCGAGGTACTACTTCCGGGTTAGCGGAGTCTGTAACCTGAAGTGTTTGTAACCTGAAGCGTTTCTAACCCGAGGTACCACAGTGTGTGTGTGTGTATTTTGGAAGGACCCTGAGGGTAATCTAGTCCAAACTCCTGCAATGCAAGAATCTCAACTAGATCATCGACGACAGATGGTCACCCAACCTCTGCTTAAAAACCTCCAAGAAAGGAGAGCCCAAAACCTTCTGGGGGAGACCATTCCACTGCTGAACAGCTCTTACTGTCAGACAGTTTTTCCGTATGTTTAGTCGGAATCTCTTTTCTTGAAACTTGAAGCTATTGGTTCCAGACCTACACACACACATGAATTTCCTGGATGCCAAGATCCAAGTCTGGGACAAGTACTCTGGTGAGAGAACCGCAACGGTGGTTTGAAGTCACAAAACATGGAAATACAGTGGTACCTCTGGTTGCGAACGGGATCCGTTCTGGAGGCCCGTTCGCAACCTGAAAAGAACACAACCCACATCTGCGCAGCCCTGGGTCACGATTCGCCGCTTCTGCGCCTGCACATGACATCATTTTGCGCATCTGCACATGAGGCAAAACCCGGAAGAAACCCTTTCCGGTACTTCTGGGTCGCTGCGGGACGCAACCTGAAGCAAACATAGCATGAGGTATGACTGTATAGGCCGCAAGACCTTCAAAGTATACCTTTTCAAGTTATTTCCAAAGTTCTCCTCTTTTAATCAGTTGAAGAAGAAGAAGAAGAAGAAGACTTGTTTAACTGAGAAGTCTGCTCCACCCCTCAACCCAGAAAGTCAGTGGCTAGAGTCAGTTACAACAGCGTCTGTGACGTGAGCAAAGGCTTGAGGCGGCAGAAGCTTAGTAGAAGCTCTATTCAGCTGGCAGGCCGCCTTGCACACAGCATTCGAGAGAACAACACAACTCCATTCAGTCTTGCCTCATGCGCCCTTTGCGGCCTTCTTATCTAAGGGGAAAAGATATAGGGAGCAGCTCAGCTATGCAAATGCAGCTTTGACGCCCAGTTTCGCTGTGACACCCAGTTGCAACAAGCTGTGCCCCTGGGATGACACATCTGTTCAGGAGATACAACAGCTAGTAGGAGAAGCAGAAGAAATAGCCAAGGGACTGGAGGGCAGAGAAGAGACCCTGGAAATCCCCCCACTTCACAACTGGAAGCAAAGGGCCCTTGCGCCTGCCATTGCTAGGAGACGACTCCGTGGTACGATTTTATTTATTAACGAATTTGCATACGGGCCTTCATCCAAAGATCTCGGGGTGGGTGACAGCCTAAAAATGCAAAATTAAAACGCTAAGCAAGAACAGAAACAAAAGAAACCTATAACCCACACACACACACAAAGTTTCAGAAAAAATGGACAGCCATTTTTACAGAGTTGTGAATGGTTCCAGGAGATCTTTGATCGGCATCCCATTTCTCATCCCACAATCATACTGTATCTCAGGCTTAAAAGTGCCGCGTTGCACCCAATTCTTGCTTTCTACAGTGGACCTGAAGGGGACGCGGGTGGCGCTGTGGTCTAAACTACTGAGCCTTGGGCTTGCCGATCAGAAGGTCCCGGTTCAGGGTGAGCTCCCGTTGCTCGGTCCCAAATCCTGCCAACCTAGCAGTTCGAAACACGTCCAAGTGCAAGTAGATAAATAGGTAGCACTCCAGCAGGAAGGTAAACGGTGTTTCCGTGCGTTGCTCTGGTTTGCCAGAAGCGGCTTAGTCATGCTGGCCCCGTGACCCGGAAGCGGACAAACACTGACTCCCTCGGCTTGTAAAGCAAGATGAGCGCCGCAACCCCAGAGTCGTTCACGACTGGACTTAATTGTCAGGGGTCCCTTTATCTTTATAGTGGACCCTTGTGTAGTCATGGACCTCCTAGATCATAGGTAGGCAAACTAAGGCCCAGGGGCTGGATCCGGCCCAATCGCCTTCTCAATCCGGCCTGTGGACTGTCCGGGAATCAGCGTGTTTTTACATGAGTAGAATGTGTCCTTTTATTCAAAATGCATCTCTGGGTTATTTGTGGGGCATAGGAATTTGTTCTCTTTTTTTCCAAAATATAGTCCAGCCCCCCACAAGGTCTGAGGGACAGTGGACCGGCCCCCTGATGAAAAAGTTTGCTGACCCCTGTCCCAGATCTTTTCCAGATCTGCTGACTAAGCTATAGAGTAGCTTCTATGGCTTCATTCATTTCTGAAACATTTCTGGCACAAAAGGTATTGACCCTATTTCCCTGCACCGGCTCTCGGCTTTCAAAAACGCCACGTTCTTATTGATTCTGGAAGAGAACCAGTGGACTGAGTGGTATCATTCCTAAGTATTCTCATGACACTTGTGTCCCAGCTGTTGGCAATGGCATTGACAATGACTTGAATTTATTATGACTAAATATTGGTTCTGCTGCTCTAGAGTGGATGGATGGATAGATGATAGATAGATAGATGATAGATAGATAGATAGATAGATAGATAGATAGATAGATGATAGATAGATAGATAGATAGATAGATAGATAGATAGATAGACAGATAGATACACATACACATATACACACATCATTTAATTACTATACTTCATGTGATGATTGGTGTGGCCAATCTTCCACAGATTTAGTATCAGAGAAGGAGCTCTCGGCTACACCCAATCTCACCTCAAACAACCCTTGCCAGCTTGTTTGTAGTCAGCCATCAGTCATCAAGCACTGAGTAATAGTGACATGCAGGTGTAAAGAGCTGCATGTGAACCTTCCGTATCAACAAGCAGTCGCGAAAAGGCTACAGGGAACAAGCCATTTTCAGAACGTCGCTACTTCTTTCAGGAGACAGAAGGGCACAAGTGGAGGAGTGTGTTTATTCTATGGGACACACAACCTGGTGCCTTCTGAATTCCATCATCTCTTGACCACTGGCCATGATGGCGTGGACCGATGGGTCTTGTAGTCCAACGCATCTGAAGGGCTCCAGGTTGCCTACTACAGTGGTGCCCCGCAA
Organism: Podarcis muralis; assembly: GCF_964188315.1. NCBI lineage: Eukaryota > Metazoa > Chordata > Lepidosauria > Squamata > Lacertidae > Podarcis > Podarcis muralis. The sequence continues at coordinate 9,742,833 of NC_135664.1, read as the reverse complement.
GACGAATGCCTCGCAAGACGGAAAACCCGCTAGACGAAAGGATTTTCCGTTTTTGAGCTGCTTCGCAAGACGATTTCCCCTATGGGCTTGCTTCGCAAGACGAAAACGTCTTGCAAGTCTTGCGATTTTTTTCCGCTTCCCCCCCTTTTTCTAAGCCGCTAAGCCGCTAATAGCCTTTTAGCCGCTAAGCCTTTAATAGCCGCTAAACCGCTAATAGCGCTAATCCGCTAATAGGGTTGCTTCGTAAGACGAAAATACCGCTAGACGAAGAGACTTGCGGAACGGATTATTTTCGTCTTGCGAGGCACCACTGTATAGATTCAACCCAAGAGTTGAAGGACTCCCGCATTATAACAGAATGTGTGGCACACCTCATAGGCCTGCAAAATTTACCTTCTTATCAAGCTGAAAACAGCCCCTGTAAATAAACCTTCGATCCCATCACACGCCTAAGGGGATCAAGAAGCTGGAAGGCATGGAAACATGGCTGGCGGGCTGGATTTGACTTGATCCTTCGCAAAGCACATAGGCCTTGGGCACAAGATTATTTGCAACAAGAGAAATTAAACATCAGCCTGGAGGTTCTTGGAATGTGCCACCACCCTCAGATTATGTCAAGATGGAAGTGTGGTGGTACAATACAGTGCACTAGCAGTTGCTAATTCTCTCTTGAAGATCTTACAGAATGACAAGGGAGAGCAATGGGCCTGATCCCTCCCTCTCCCAGCCACCTGCCTGGCCCTGTGCTAACCGTAAGCTCTCAATCCCAGTTCATTAGGTTCATTAAAGGGACCCCTGACCATTAGGTCCAGTCGTGGCTGACTCTGGGGTTGTGGCACTCATCTCGCTTTATTGGCCAAGGGAGCCAGCATACAGCTTCCAGGTCGTGTGGCCAGCATGACTAAGCTGCTTCTGGTGAACCAGAGCAGCGCACGGAAACGCCGTTTACCTTCCCACCGGAGTGGTACCTATTTATCTACTTGCATTTTCACGTGCTTTCAAACTGCTAGGTTAGCAGGAGCAGGGACCAAGTAACAGGAGCTCACCCCATCGCGGGGATTTGAACCACCGACCTTCTGATCGGCAAGTCCTAGGCTCTGTGGTTTAACCCACAGCGCCACCCGCGTCCCTTAAAGCAGTACAAAAGAACTGTCTAGTGATGGTGGGCGGCAAATTTTCCAGCACTGTGTTTTCCCCGTGAACATTTTTCCATTGCTTAAGTTCATCGGTAACAAACGGATGCCGACTACAAATACAGTATTAGACAAGCTTGGTGGTCGCAAAGATTTTTAGCTTTGCTTACTCGGTACAAGTAAAACGTAACGAACTACGTCAGAGAGCTCTCCGAGGCACCATAACAACATCCTAGGCAAACTGCCCTCATTTCCAGAAAACCAACATCAATGGGGAGGCCAAAGCCATTTACTTCTTGGGAACGCTCCATTTGACAGATATTAAGAACCCTGCACCAAATCAGCCTTTGTGGGAAACAGACAGAACCCCACAAAACTGTGCTCTTATTCTCACTGGGGGTTGTGTTTTTATTTCGCTGGTGCAGGAGCATCGTATGACCTGGTATAAATAAGAGAGTTTTTCTACTCATCCCTCGAGAACAGCACTGTCTACTCTGACTAAACCCAGCTCTCCAGAGATTCTTCTCCATTGCCTGCCACTTTGTACACACACATGCTTGCAACACACACTTTGGCCCTTCAGAGAAAGAACCTATGGAGTGGTTGTCTAGCAGAGCATGGTTGTGTGAACACTTAAATAAGAGTGGGGCGCAAATCTCCCTCCAAAGACAATGCAATCTGTTAAAATGCTTCTTCTCCAAGTTGACATCTTCTTCCACTGCACCCGGTCACATTCTGTATCTCCTGGTTCAGCTAAGTCAACATTTTATCTCCACCAAGCTATTACATAAGTGTCCATTTCCCCTTGACTCCAGAAAAGAACACAGGCTCCAAAGAAAAACCTCAAAGGAATCCAGCAGCGGCAGCGGACTCACATGATCACAACGTGTGAAATGAAGGATTAGGGAAAACAAGACCGGCAAGATTTAATACACAGCTTTCCAAACCGGCTCCCCCCCCCCCATCAGGGATACTCCCCCCCCCCCAGCTTTTTGTACAGCACTGCAATTTTGAAACTAACACTGGACTAACCATGGGTAGAGAACCTGCAAGTCATGGGTAGGCAAACTAAGGTCCGGGGGCCGGATCCGGCGCAACCTGTGGACGGTCCAGGAATCAGCGTGTTTTTACATGAGTAGAATGTGGCCTTTTATTTAAAATGCATCTCTGGGTTGTTTGTGGGGCATAGGAATTCGTTCATTTTTTTCCCTTCAAAATATAGTCCGGCCCCCCCACAAGGTCTGAGGGACAGTGGACCGGCCCCCTGCTGAAAAAGTTTGCTGACCCCTGCTGCAAGTCCTCTGTATGCGTTCATATTCCAATTCCCATCAGTCCCAGCCAGCAAGGTCGGAGAAGTTAAAGAGCTGTGATCCTACAAGGTCTGAACACAACTTCCCCATCCCTGCCCCTCGCTACAGTGCCACAGGTCCTAGAATTGTCGCCAATGTGTAGAAAGCACCATTTCAGCCCTAAACTCTGGCAGGCTGGGCAAGATTAAGTAGCCTTTCTCAAACATGGTTACCCAGGTGTTGTTGGACTACTACTCCCATCATCCCTAGCTACCAGGGCCTGTGCTCATGGATGATGGGAGTTGTAGTCCCAAAAAACCTATGAAGAGCCAAGTTTGAGAAAGGCTGAATTAGGCAAGCCCATTGCTGCAAGGAGTGTATCTGCTCATCATGCTGGGAGTTGACCAGGAAAATAAATGCGTCCCTCCAACTTTAATTGAGCAAAAGACTACGGGCAAGTATGGCAATTATTTAAAGCTTCTAGATTAATCTAGCTGCTAGGACCTGTGTCTCAGTTGCTGTGGTTCTTTGCTTGCCCACCAGGCAAGAACAGAGGAGTCTATTTAAAATTGACCGTGTGAATGCAAAGGAGTCTATCCTGCCTTTTAACGGATAGACAGAAGGTCTGTTCACTCTTATGGGAACAAAACTCTGAAGATACAACAAAGACATGCCAACTATGAGGCTGAAGAATGTAGGAACTCAGTTTCAACCCAACAAGTCTGCTAGGAACTCTATCAGCAACCCACTCAGAACTTTTTCTTTAGATCAAGGCAGAGTATGGGACTGTGTTTTAGAAGAACTTTGTGCAGACAGTGTTTGTGATGGAAATCCTATCCACTGCGTGAACTTACTGGAGATCTGTTAAGAGTGCTCTACTGTACAAGAAGACACTTTAAAAAACACACCATTAACCGCAAAAGAGCATTACAAAGAACGTCATTCACCAAAGGTTCAAGAAAAATCCTCTCCAGCAGTGCACACACACACACACACAAATAAATTGTTCAGTCCGTAATCATGTGACTACATCTGGCAAGAGGGATCAAGCAGCTCAAGCTTGCTAATAACTGTTAATTATGTGTGACGTTAGTATTCCACTCCTCCTCCAATAAGGCTGAAAGATCACAACAACCTTGTGAAGTAGGGAAGGCAAACCAGCAGTGGTTCTACCCAAGGCCAATGAACAGCCTCCACTCATGCATGCATCCAGAATAATTCCAGCTATCAGGGGATACAAGGGAGAATAGGAGGGATCACTTATCTACAAAAGGCATTAACAACTTTGATATCCAGCTCACGGGACACTGTTCTCTTAAGTCACTGGCTCATAGGCGAGATTTTGCCATCACGTACAAGCTGTGGCAAAAAAAGTCCCCTTGCTACTAATGCGGAGAGTGACAATGTCACACCCCACAGGGAAGCAAAGCAAAGCAAAATGCAACTTTTAATGAAAGGGCACGTCGGCCTTTCGTGTTGCTTGGGGAGCGGAGGAGAAGACAGGCAGGGATCAGACCCCTTCCACCAGGAGCCAAATCGAAATAAACCAAAGCGCCACTGACCACAGCACGCCTTCCCTGGCACAGATTGAATCTCCCCAACAAGTAAACAATTCCCATGCAACCCACAAGAGTGTCCTCCCTCATCTCATTCCCTGGAGCAAAATTCAAAATAACCCCACATCTACCACCAGCCCTTTACACACACACACACACACACACACACACACTTAACCCTTCATATTCCAGAAGAGCACAACCTTATTAACCACATGGCAAAGCAAGAAGAAAAAATATCACAGAAGAGAGGGGGGGAGACAACTGAGAGGCACAAAATATGGACAAGAGGCATTATTATTATTATTATTATTATTATTATTATTATTATTACCCCACCTATCTGGCTGTGTTTCCCCAGCCACTCTGGGCGGCTTACAGCACATAAGAACCTCCACTAAAAGGAGAAGAAATGGCATTCCCTCCTGAAAACTGTATCATCTCTCTGGCCAAGATATTGTCCATCATTCCTACAGGGGTTCAGGAATGTAATTCTTTCTAAAGAGGATGGTGGGGAGGCGGAAACTCAGCCACAGGCAAGGCATAAGCGACAATAGTAACAAGGGGGAGGGAAGACTATATGGCTGAGAAGAGGTCAAAGGAGGAGGAAAACAGAAAAGCGGTTCCCAGGAAACCGACGAAGCTCCTTGCTTCCGACAGAAAGAGGATTCAATCCTCTGGAAAAACCGAGGCTTTTTTTTTTTTAGATGGTTAGGAATGGGGTCTCCCCTCCCCAACCTTAATAATGGAGGAAATGGAAGAAAAGGGGAGCGTAGCAGCGGATTAGAAAGGCTTAGCCGAGAGCCGTGCGTAAAAGCAGGGGGTGGGGATTGCTTCCTTGAGCCGAGCTAAGGAACTTCGGGAGACCCACAGAGCGAGTGGGGCGATCCCAAGACAGATGTGGGGATAAGAGTCAATCGGAGGGGGAAGGAGGGGGGGTCTCACACTAGCAGGCTCGGTTTTGGGGGGCATTAAAATGCGGGCCTCTCCAAAACTGCCTCGGTGCGCACTGGCGCTTAGGGAACAAAAGGGGGTACCAAAAAAGGGGGCTCCTTTGGGGTCGGGAAATATTATGGGGTGGATGAGGAAGGGGCTGCGGGGTCCTTCCCACATCAGGAGGAGGCAAAATAAAACACAACCCAGAGAGACGGGGGTGGGATTGGCGGGCGAAAGTGGGAAAGAGGAGCGCTTTGTTCCTTACCCGGCGCGCAATTCGGACCAAACTTTCATTCACGCTGCCGCTCCGGCCAGGTCCGCGCTCTCGGCTCCGGCTCCGCTGCTCCGGCTCCCGCTGCGCCACGGACCCCTCGGCGGGGACAGCAGCAGCAGGTGCCCGCCCGCCTCGCCTCCTGCTCCGGCCGCCAGGCCCGCCGCCGCCGCCGCCGTGCCAAGGCCGTGCCGTGCGCCCTGCGCAGCCGCCGCTGCCGTCACCGCTCGCCCCCTTCCTTCCAGCGCTCGCAGCGGCAGCGGCATCCTCGGCGCGCAAAGGGGGCCGGCCGGCCCGCGCGCCGCTCCGCCTCCTCCCGGCTGATTGGCGAGGCCGCGCGCCTCCGCTGCGCGCCGCCGGGAGGAGGAGCTCGCCCAACGCGCGCCCCCGCGCGCGCTCCAAGGAACGTCTGGCTTTGGCGGGAAGGGAGCGGCGGGAGTCGGTGCTGCCCCATGCCCGGGGGCGGGTGGGGGGAGTCGAGGGCGGCCCCCCCCATTAAAGGAACCCCAGCCTGTTAGCTGCATGAGTTTTTGATCCTTTAATTAAACGGCTGTTAAGGGACGGGTAGTACCATGCATAGGAGCTAGGGGTCTTCGGTCCCCCCCATAAAATATTTGAGGGGGCTGCCTCCCCCAAACTTGATGGGCGTTGCCATGCAATGCGGCGCGTGATCGATTGTGCAGGGCGGGGCATACCTGGACATCCCCCCCCAACAGGGCGGGATTTACCTGGACCCCCACCCCATATTGCATTCAAATTGGCACCCCTGGTAGCGTGGGCAGGGCCCCACCCTAAATCAAGTAACTGATTCTGTCTGATCTGCAATAATTTGTAAAAATCGATAAAAAATAATTGGCAAAAATGAATATATAAGTAAGTAAATCAAGTGACTAAATAAAAAAGTAGAAATAATCGGAATACTGTATGTGAAATGTTTTCACCAATTTTTCTGAGCCCTTGAGGTCAAAAGAAAGTAATCTGTAGCTGTCGTTGAGACAGTTTGTTCCAAATCAGCTAGGAAGAGCCAGGGTGGATCTACACATGGGGGAAATGTAATAAGTCAGACATTATTAGATGTTACAACAAAAGAACAAAAATCCCCATGAAAAATCGCGTTTTAAAATTTCCTGCTCTCTGGCGCCATCTGGTGTTGCCTGCTTATAGCGCATTCAAATTGCTGTTTCTTTACTATTGTAGCTGAGTCCCCAGACAAAGGGTTGATGACAGGTGTGTGTCCTGCCCCCCCCCCAAAAAAAAAATTCTGGCTACACCCATGGGTAGTACCTTTGGTAGGGGACACGTCCTGCTAACAGACTCGCCCTGGAGCAAAATGCAGGCCAGCACAGGACTTTTAATTTTGCCACTGTATCAACCCAACTAAAAGTACTCATGGTGTATCAAGAAAAAAATATGCAACCACTGTCCCCCTGCAGCCTCAGTCCCAGGGGCATGTGGCTCTCCCAGCCCTTGGAATCCTCTCCAGGCCATGCCCCTAAGTGGTTCTGCCTGCCAATAATGCCTCTTCTTGTCTGGATGGAAGACAGGAATGTGAATGTAGAAAATAGCCTACAGTGCTATGGGGTGTTAGGGGAGAGGTACTGTCTCTGGTGTAGGACATGTCATGCTCCTTCTGGAGTAGTTTGTCCACCTTTGGTCCCCACCCTGCACTCAGCTCTCACCTGTGGTTCCTAATAATAATAATAATAAATTTTATTTATACCCCACCCTCCCCAGCCAGAGCCAGGCTCAGGGCGGCTAACACCAATAAAATTACAGTAAAAATATAACAGGGGAAAAAACCCAATTTAAAATACAGTTTAAAATGCAGCCTCATTTTAAAAGTAGCCCATAGATCAACCATAGGGGGAGGGAAACATAAGGGTCAGACTGAGTCCAAACCAAAGGCCAGGCGGAACAGCTCTGTCTTGCAGGCCCTGCGGAAAGATGTCAAGTCCCGCAGGGCCCTAGTCGCTTGTGACAGAGTGTTCCACCAAGTCGGGGCCAGTACTGAAAAGGCCCTGGCCCTAGTTGAGACCAATCTAACCACCTTGCGACTTGGGACCTCCAAAATGTTGTCATTTGTGGACCTTAAGGTCCTCTGCGGGGCATATCAGTAGAGGCGGTCCTGTAGATACGTGGGTCCTAGGCCGCATAGGGCTTTAAAGGTCAAAACCAGCACCTTAAACCTGATCCTGTACTCCACCAGGAGCCAGTGCAGTTGGTAAAGCGCTGGATGAATGTGATCCCAGGGCAAGAATCCCTTAAGGAGCCTCGCTGCAGCATTCTGCACCCGCTGGAGTTTCTGGGTCAGCTTCAAGGGCAGCCCAGCGTAGAGCGAGTTGCAATAATCAACCCTGGAGGTGACCGTCACTGGGATCACTGTGGCCAGATCAGGGTGAGAAAGGTAAGGGACCAACTGCTAGAAGCTGTCAGCATGCGGCAGCGACCACAATCCCAGGAATGGCTTCGACTGGTTGCAAAGACGGGCTCTGGTGGATTGAGTGGACAAGACCAATAGCGTGTCCAACGGTCAAGAGGGACTTTTCTGCAAATGGGGCTCGTCAACCTGGGAAGGTAACCCATCTGGAGGAAGGAAAACTCTGAACCTAAACATCTGCTGCCTTGCAAAATCACTTCGGGGGAAGGAAAGGTTAAGGAGGAAACTCTGCACAAATCCAGAGTGGAGTCCCTAAGGCAGTTGGGTGGTGCCTTGTGGGCCTTATTCTGGCATATTCTGCAGCCAAGCTGGCACCAAATGTATTGCTTTCCCTCGGACCACATTAGTGAGGCTGAGAGGGGGGTCTTGTCTGGGCAGCCCGGGAGCTCCATACAAGGTCACTCAAGTTCTGGTTTGACTTCACCCCAGAAGGCGCACTCCATTGTCTCTCCAGACAGACAGATGCCAAGCACTGCGACTGTATCGGTGTGCATATCTCAAGTGGGTGGGGCAGCCATTCAGTTTCGGATGGCAGCAGGTATCATCTTAGAAGAAATCTTTCTGCAGGGGAGCACATGAACTTGTCTCCAAAGCACATGAGTTTTTCAAAGGTCTGCCGTCCGATTAAATGGGAAGTGCATCTTCCGAATTCAGCAGAAGGGCTTTAACCATTAATGCACTTATTAGACTTGCAGCTGCCCTAGAACCATAGTCCTCAAGCATGATTGATGGAGAGTGTTATTTCGGGGGGGAGGGATTAAGGCAGATTGAGAATACAGTGGTACCTCGGGTTACAGACGCTTCAGGTTACAGACTCTGCTAACCCAGAAATATTACCTCGGGTTAAGAACTTTGCTTCAGGATGAGAACAGAAATTGCATGGCAGCCCCATTAGCTAAAGTGGTGCTTCAGGTTAAGAACAGTTTCAGGTTAAGAATGGATCTCCAGAGCGAATTAAGTACGTAACCAGAGGTACCACTGTACCTCCATTTGTAGATCCTACCCATCACTTTCTTTCAAAGCCACTCTGCCCAGGTATGTGAAAGTGAACTACCAAAAAGTTCTGCTTACCAGAAAAAGGGCAACAGCAAGCAAACGAAAAATCATTTTATTAGTCCAAGTGTGGAGAACAAAAATTATTAACAGGCAGGGGGTGCTGGTATGTCGAGGTTTGCAGAAACCAGCGATTATGTTTCCCTATTCTGTCCTGGAGAGGCATAAAGTGTTCCAGGTGTGTGACCTCTAAATACAGATTATTTTGCTTAGTCATGAAAGAGCAGCACAACCACATGATACATCATTTGCATTTTCTGGATGTGAAAAATAAATGATTTATGGATAGGGAGGTCATGGGTTCTTTGAGAAAGCTAGCTATCCTATTTTCCCATGCCTCTTTCCCAAGCAATCTAGATTAGCCCCGATTCCTGCCTAGTCACAGTGACTCCAGGATAAATGTGTTTCTTTTATCTAATGCAGGAATGTGGAACCTTTGGCTGACAGAAGTTGCTGGACTTCAACTCCCATTAGCCCCAGCCAGCATGGCCTTGTCTCATGCAAGGGGCAGCGAATTCCAAGAGCAGGCGCCGGCAAAAATCATGTTGCGGGAGAAACCGTGAAGCCAGCTAATGCCTCTACATAGCTCCATCCTTATTTCAGACATCGTGATATATCACGATGTTTAGCTGGTGATACAGCATGATGATGAAAACCAGATATCGCCCAAAACAGCCATCAACTCTTAGGATGAATTCTGTTCCCTCAAGCAACTTACCTGCCCTTGCTTTCAGATGACAAAGGAAGTCGTATGAAATATATATGCTGCGCTGTGCTTTTATGTGAATTCAAAACCCATTGTCCTTTATCTTTTATTCTGAGGTTGCCTACGGGTATGTGCTAACAACATCTAACCATCTTGCTGGCCCCACTGAGAGAGAACATGCTGTCCCCACTAGCAATGGAGAACTGGAAAGCTGACTGCATAAAACCATCACCCCCCAAAGTCTTCCCACTGGGCTCCTAACATAGTTCCTGAAACTTCCACCCCACCACCAAAGAACTATTTCCCACCTTCGCTACTCAGCCAAGATTCTCCTCTTATTAATCCCCTCTTGTGCCTGAAGTCAAGACACAAACAGAAGGGAATGAGCCCGTCAAATAGATAATTTGGGGGGGGGCGCACCTGTTGCTGTTCTCCCTTCGCTTGCATCTTGGCTCCTACGGGAACTGCCCAACACCTTCAGAGATGGAGGGAAGCACACTGTGGCCTTTGCCACCGACCCGAGGACCAAGGGTCAGCCAGACATGGCACCTCCTACCTCCCAAAAATAGCATCACGGCAAGGGGAAGACCGACCTGGCCCCATCCATCGGCCACGCGAGGAGCAACGGCTTCGCTTCTTGTGCCAGAAAGAACACTCGGCTCCAACTGTCAGTTGTCCCTGCCAGAAGCAGGAGGCAGGGAGAGAGATAATCTGGCCCCATCCCACCAGCCGAAGGAGAAAAAGGCACTAGTAAGGGGAGATCACCCAGGAGTAGAGGCCAATATATATGGATCAAGACTTCATACCAGCTTAAAGAACTATTCCCCCCCCCCATCTGCCTTTCTCTTCTACCCCTTTCCCCTTTTTGTCTCTTTCAGTCTTATTCTCTCTCTCTTTTATTTATATCTTATATAAATGCATCTATAATAGATGCGAACAATAATTGTCTGGAAAGCGGCATAAAACATGCTAAATAAATAAATGAGAATGAGTTGATTGGGGCAGGGGAGCCAAAGCTGTTCCAAATCTTGTTTTAAAATACTGTATATGCCCCCCCCAAATGAGTTGCCAACTAGAAATGCCCCAGCCCAGCTCAAGTTTGTCGTTGTCGTTTAGTTGTGTCCGACTCTTTCTGAATAAATCTACAAGCTTGTACTTACTTCTGAGTGGACATAAGCTTGCCCTGTTAATGCGACTAACTGTAACTGGATCCAGGGCCCTGCGTTCTATACTGCATATTTATTTGATGTTCTATATTGCATTGGATGACACAGTGTTCAACTGATCATACACAGACAAGCTCAATTCAATCTAAATCCCGGTCGCGCGTTTGCCATGCAATATTTTCTGCTTGTTAAAATACGCTGCATTTCCCCTGCCCCTCTCTAGCACACGCTGCTTAGGCATAGACAATATATTTCATCGTTTTCACCTGCAAAATGTTTAGCTAACAGCTCAGTCCCACACATGCCTACTCGGAAGCAATGAGTTCAGTGGGGCTGACTCCCAGGTTACTTTGACTGCAGCCTTAATTTGAGTAAACAATAAGCCATACCTCATGACTGGGTTAGATTTAGCCTCTGGTCCTGTTTGTTATCTGAAGTGATGTATCCTTCTGTCCCTATGCAGGAAGTGGTCCTGTCATCTTTATATTTCTGCTTTCTCGTGGCAGTGGGGATTTCCCGTCCCCACCCACCCACCTCCACCGTGACGCTGACTCAAAATGTTCCCGTCCTCGGGAACGCTGTCGGCTTTCATAACACATTGTGTCCTCTGCTCACATAAAATCCTTGCGTAGTAACTTCATAAGGCAGTTATGAATTAAGCGGCAGTAAGGGAGTGAGGGCAAGCGTTGATTCTAGCAGGCTCTGAGCTACTCAATTGGAGAAGAAAAAACACAGAGAGGGAACGTTGGGAACACCACCTGTCACTTACAAATATGTTTTCCTTTGGTCTCCATTTGCTGTTAGTAAAGCTCACGTTTCTTAAACTGGCAAATCAGCTTATTTGGACTGTCTGGATCGTCACTCCAATGTTTCAGCGGCTGTTTTCCTCCCTCCGATTTGCTTCTCATATGTCACAGAAGCTGTCCCCCTTGTAGAAAGAGCTTACTAATGTCCCTTGTGCATTCCCCACACCCTTTCCCTTTGTTCCCAGGGTCTGACATGCAGAGAAACGACAGCTTATTTGCCTAACAGCACATTACATCTATTTTTTATATAACAGAGCTTTCTTCCTTTCCTCCTTATTCATTCATTTAACTCTGCATTTTTGGCTGCCCAGCAGCATAAGCTGTCCACGTGACTCTTGGAAATGTCAAATAATAAAATACAATACTAAGTATTGTTGCACACTGCCACAATCTCCGAGCAGCGTGCTATTTTGGGGTTCCAAGTGCTCACCTGGGGTTCATGATTCCTTTTCGAATGAGGCACAGCGGAGATAATGGTGTCTTTATAATAGATGGTTTATTTGCACACACACACACACAACCTGAACCTACGATGGAGGGGTTCACAGCATCAACACCCCAAAAGGATATTGCTTCTCCCATAGACGCAACCTTGGATTCAGACAGGAATTCAACATTGCTCTCTGACTCTCTGCTTGCTGCTTTGCTTCTAGGTTGTGCCACAGCAAACTCTGGTCTAAAATTTTGTCCTAATAAAGAGTTGAAGGAGGGGAACCACCCATTTTGCATCTGGCACAGATCCCCCCATTCCCTTTGTGGGATGTCGAACACATAGCAGCCAAGTACAACATTCCTAGAGTGAACATGCTAGGGGATGCTTTGTACCAGCCAGGAGAAAACTTCCTGTTTCCTCCTGAGCTGGGACAAACTTCCTCTGCATGTGACTAGAGGAGGATGTGGTCTAATCTGGCCCTCTCTCTGCCCGGGAACAAGAGCACACCTTTCTCTTTCGGCTCTTCTCCATTTTGTTTTTCTGTGTGTGAGGAGAAGTGACTGCTTGTTCACAGTCACTTAGGAACTAACTCCCTTATGGGATAGTTCCACATGTGTATATACTTTTGTAACATAAGTCTGCCTTCAGGGATGTGTGAACTGAATGAATGTGAGTAAACTACTTTTATATTCACTTTAATAAGATTGTTGTGTATATTCTTTTTAAGAGGGACAAGAAGGAATCTTATATAGAGAGCTTCAGACAAACCTGCAACAAGCAAACCACTGTGCGTTTAAAGGGGAATCTTTAAACTTTGCTAAGACATAGAACTTGCTAACACAAGTTAGGAAGGATATCATTAAACAATATATCCTCTCCTGCCTCCCATAACATTCCCACACTCTTTGTTCTTTTAATGGCCCATCACCCAGGTGATCATCTCAACAGGAAGCTAGCTTGGTTTATATGTTAACACTTGCTGGATCCAGGGATTAGAGGGGTCTGGCACCCACAAACTCTTAACATAGAACAAAAACAGTAAAAAGCAGCACAGAAATGGTTCTTTAGCAACAAGACTGAGGTGCAATATAAATGGAACTTACCACATCCCATTTATGGGGGTGGGGAGAGGGCAGGGTGTATGTGTTAGCTGACTCACACACTGAATGAATTTCTCTGGATCGTATCACGTTCTAAGAATTGTCATCAATCAAGCCACAGAAAACAGTCTTCTTGTTTTTTTTAGCAGGCCAGCCAGATAGAGACAACGTGACCAAGCGACAGAGAGTATCGCTACAAAATTTTAGCAGTATGTCAGATTTAGCCAACTGACTTATTAGAATTTACTGTATTGTGCAAGTGCTTTATCTGAAAAAATTGATCTATATTTTGCATTAGCCGATTAGCATCTAGATAAGCTGCTATTTAAATCCCATATCTTTGGAAGAGGCATATCACATATCTGTTTGCATATCTCAAATTTGTTGCGTATGCCAACCAATTGAAAGATTCAGCTATACAGAAGTAAAGCTAGTGGTGGAACCCTAGGAATTAATCCTTTCTTATCCCAAATTTGGGGGGTTGAAACAAGGTATTTTCTCTGAGAAGGAACCTGAAGACCTCCAAAGGTTCTTAGAGTACAACTCCCATCGTCTCTGACCATTGGCTGTGGCTGGAGCGCAGCAACACCTGGAGTGTCATGGCTACCCTAGGGTTAAAGGTCAGGATTTTTTACTCAAGCACAGAAGTACTCCGACCATATTACATTGTTCAAGATACTCATCTCACCTCTAAGCGGAGTCGAGATTAAAGATGTTAATAAAGATCCATAATAATATAGTATTATGCTCAGAAAACCGATCCCATGTTTTTCTTTTTCTTTCTGGAAAACCTATGTAATTACCGGGGGTTGGGGGGGAAGGATCCTGCTGTAATAAATTGTGATATGCTATGTCATTATCACAGCGCACTTCGTGAAATATATAGAGAGATCAGCTTTTGCGTAAACCTCATTTTTGCTTTCCACAGCCATAAAAATACTGCATTGGTTCTTTGCATCAAGAGTCCTTCTGATATTCTGAATGACAGATATATTATTTGCAAATACATTATCAGGGTTTGAACTGATTTTGATCTATAGATAACTTTATTGGGGAGTCCCTTCCCCATGATATATACAAGCACACACATACACACATTTTTAAAGAAACATTTGCCACAGGGGGAAAGAAATTCTCCATAAGCTCTTAAACAAGTAATGGGTTAAAAACAACAACCATCTTATACATCTCGGACTGGACTGAAAATTGAGGGGGCAAGATTTAGTTTTATTCACAGCACATGGAAATTATGTGATTTGTTCTTTCCTTGTTGGCATCCGCCTGTCTCTAAATTCTATCATTTTATGATTCTATGTGTGCCTTTGACCTGTCCTGGAGCTCAAAGACTACCTTGTCTGTAGCAGCTCCCTGTTGATGAAATCCCTTGCCCTGGGAGGCCTGCCTGGCACCAACTTTGCCATTGTTTGGGTAACAGGGGTAAATATGCTGTTGTTTACCTGCACATTTGGGCAGTACCAGGTATTCGTTGCTTTTACTTTGATACAGTTCAATGTTTCTGTACTACTATTACAGTATTTTATTGCTTCTGGACTAGTTGTTTCAAGAAGCAATTGTTGTTGTTGTTTAGTCGTGTCCGACTCTTCGTGACCCCATGGACCAGAGCACACCAGGCACTCCTATCTTCCACTGCCTCCCGCAGTTTGGTCAAACTCATGTTAGTAGATTCGAGAACACTATCCAACCATCTCGTCCTCTGTCGTCCCCTTCTCCTTGTGCCCTCCATCTTTTCCAACAACAGGGTCTTTTCCAGGGAGTCTTCTCTTCTCATGAGGTGGCCAAAGTACTGGAGCCTCAGCTTCACAATCTGTCCTTCCAATCAATTCAATAAACCAGGGCACCCTGGCTGAAATGGTCCAGTTTCTTTTGAGTGACAATAACAGCTTTGTAACACAGAGACCTCTATGCTCCGGCTGCAGAAAAGAAAAAATAAGTCAGGGGAAAAAAGCAGTTAGAAAAATTCACTATAAATTGTTGTGATGATTCAGAGGTTTAATTTGAAATCAAGTTGGATGTCAGTTTGTTGGTGTATCGGGTAACGACTCTCTTACATCATGGATGTTGGCTCATATTATGGATGTATGAACTGTATTGTTTTATGGGTACTGTTGCTACGGGTCTGTCATGGCTTTTGGATAGAACAATAAACTTACGTTATTAAAAATAAACCTAATTATTGGCATGCTAGCTGGGGCTAATAAGAGCTGGGGGGCGATCTAACAACATCTTGAGGGCCGCAGGCTCCCCACCCTTGAGATAAACATAACCTAACCTCTACCTTTTGGTATGAATCCACACTAATTTCTGAACGTATGTATGAAACCAACAAGAGCTCTCCCCCCTGTCCCACTCCCCTGAGACAGAGAACAAAATCATTTACAGGTGGGGGATGATGACTTGTAGGGCCTCTGAGGGGAAAAACGCTATGAAAAAGTCAGAAATTATATCGTTATAACACACACAAAAAAAATCTATGGAAAAATGTGTATAAAAATTTCCTGCTCTCTGGCGCCATCTGGTGTTGTTCATGTTTATAGTGCATCTGAATCGTTGTTTCTTTACTAGTGTAGCTGAGTCCTGAGAAAGCCTGCTGTTTTCCTATTATTTTTACTTATTTATTCCCCGAGGGAAACTCGGCCCTCCAGATGTTTTGGGACTACAACTCCCATCATCCCTAGCTAGCAGGACCAGTGGTCAGGGGTTATGGGAATTGTTGTCCCAAAACATCTGGAGGGCTGAGTTTGCCTATGCAAGGACAAGGTGGGAGCCATCTGGCTTCTCCAGGGAGGGAGTTCCTGGGAGCCACCACCGAGAAGGCCCTCCATTGCATCCCGACAAAGCATGCCTGTGAGGGGGGCAGGACTGAGAGAAGGGCCTCCGCTGAAGATCTCACAACCCGGGCAGGTTTGTATGAGGGAATACAGTCTTTCAGGTATCTTGGACCTAAGCCATATTGGGTTTTAGAGGGCAGTGGAGCTGCTTCAGCAGGGAGTTGTATGCTCCCTATAACAAGCCCCGGTCATCAATCTGTCTGCAGTTCTTTGAACCAGTCGAAGTTCCTGAGCACTTTTCAAAGGCAGCCCCACGCAGAGCGCCTTATAGTAATCCAAAAGGATTGGATCCAAGGCGTGTCGCTGTGGCAAATTCAGACACCTCAAGGCGCAAGCACAGCTTGCACACTAGATTTAACTGTGCAAATGCACTCCCATGCCAGGCCCAGAGACTGCAGGAGCATCATCACTGGCGTTATTCAAATTTCTGCCTTCCGTAAGTGACACACGCAGCTAATATATCACTTCATGTATTTATTTTCCGATGAGCAGATGAAAGCCAGCGATATTATTTTCCTACACCTGGCCCAGGCAGATGAGGAAAGTCAGGTCATGTTCCAGGTGTGCAGTCATTTCTGCTTATCCAGAAGAGTAGCACAAACACCTAATAAATCAGTATTCTGCTCCCCACCCCACGATGCGGAGGAGAATATGATATATTGGGAGATGCTGGCCTACATGACAGAGAAATCCAGCTATTATATTTTCCTATGGTTGGCCCAGAGATACCCCAAAAGGCAGGAAGTGATGCAGGTTTGTTCTCAATTCAGAGCAACTTTTTCTTCCCTTCAAGAGCAGCACAATAATAATAATAATAATTTATTATTTATACCCTGCCCATCTGGCTGAGTTTCCCCAGCCACTCTGGGCGGCTCCCAATCAAGTGTTAAAAACAATACAGCATTAAATATTAAAAACTCCCCTGAACAGGGCTGCCTTCAGATGTCTTTTAAAGATAGGATAGCTGCTTATTTCCTTCACATCTGAAGGGAGGGTGTTCCACAGGGTGGGAGCCACTACCGAGAAGGCCCTCTGTCTGGTTCCCTGTAACCTCACTTCTCACAGTGAGGGAACCGCCAGAAGGCCCTCGGCGCTGGATCTCAGTGTCCGGGCTGAACAATGGGGGTGGAGACGCTCTTTCAGGTATACAGGACCGAGGCCATTTATATTCACAAGCATATGATGGCTGGCTTGGAGCTAGTGTGCTGGTCCCGTGGTTTACCCAAGAGGTGAGGTCCAAGTCCAGTCTGTGGTCAGAGGCAGTCCGTAGTAGCTGAAGCTGGATGCAGGGCAGGGAGTCAAGTGAACAGGCATGCAAGCAGGGAGCCAGGACAGGCCAGGTGCTCTGGCAGGAAAGCAGGACAGGGTTCAGGCAGGAACTAGCAACCAACAATGTTGCTCCCACAACTTGGTACTGGGGCTGGCCGGCTTTTATCTGCCCCGAGGCATAGGGCGGCCCCGATCCTCTGGTGACTCGTCTCTTCTGGCCTGGAGGTGAGCACTCCTCCTGCAGAAACTTAGTTCCCTCCACCTCTCTGCCCTGAGCCTCTGTAGCTCAGGAGAGGCTGGAGGGTTACTGGACCTAGAGGCAACCTCAGCTTCCCCTGACAGGGCTGAGAGTAGAGCACCTGCAGGCGATGGTGTCAGGATTCTCAGCCGCAGTCAGAGGTAACTGGCCTCACACCAGGCATTCGGCTCAAGATCCTTGATGACCTTCCCGGCTGCGTCTCCCGGCAGGTTACAGGCAAGGTCACAAATCGGCGATCCCACTCAACGTGAGAGGGACACACCCTCCTCCCTCCTCCCTGCTTCTTCAGGGAGGAGAAAAGAGACAGACAGAAATCTATTTACATCTCTTTATTTCTGTCATTCCAGCAGTACAGAGAAACATGTCTGTACCCTCCAGTCTCCAGCAGAAGACCACACTGACTCAACCCATGTACTTCCAGTACAGGTCAGATGACACTCTGAGCTAACATCCGGTGCTCAGTACATTGAATAGACTGCCCCCTTTTTCCAATAGTACAGTCCCAGACATCAACATTGTGTTTTGCATTCCAGACACCTGCAGCTTGCTTTTGCATTGCTGCTTTTTCCTGACAGATGGGTCCTCCATCACCTCAAGAGCCAGAGCAGGCTCAGCTGATGCCTGCACCTGAGGATCCAGCACAGGTGAGGACCCTTCAGGCCCATGCCCCCAGCCCCGTCTCAGCTGGTTCTGGAGGCGGGGAATCCTGTGCAGGCTGGGATCCCTCAGGTTCAGCATCCAAGTCCGAATCCCAGGCCATCACAGTTAGTCATCTAGATGCTCAGGGATGTGACCAGTCTAGAACAATGTCATATTCACACATGCAGATCCTATTTTCCAGGGACAGTCCCAGTTTTACAGAAGCTGTATCAGTTTCTGATTTGACCCCAGAATGTCCCACTTTTCCTTAGGACGTCCCTATTTTCCTTGGAGAAATATGGGTGGGCATGGTAGGACGTCCCTATTTTCAACAGAGAAAGGTTGGAGGGCGTGCACATGCAAACACACATACTTTTGAAAGTCCCCAACAAAATTAGGAGGCGTTTTGGTGACTTTCAGGGAGGCTATGGCAGAATCTGATTCCACCATATGTCTTCTTTGGTGATCACTCATAGCTGAGTAAGATTGCCTTCCATGAACACGGTCTTAACAGTGAGTCCGTAAGTGACTGTGGAGGCCAATTCTGGATCCACACGTCCTTCCACAGTGGGGACATAGGTTTCCAGGCGGGAGATGATCATGATGAAGGTTTGCTAAGCATGCCTTCCTCTTAGCACATTTCTCCCTTGCGTCCTGAGTTCAAGTGTCTTCAAAGCCCATGACACCTTTGGTAAAGGCTGTTCTCCTCCTTGGGCTGTCTGGGGGAGTTTTTCTGCCCTAGGCTTTAAAACAAAAGAGATTTTTTCATATTTCTGCAAACCTTGGGGTTATGTTAAAATCACCTTTGTGTTTTTCAGGTCTGGGTCCATTTCTGAAGCCATTTATTCTAATTTCCCATTTGAAGTGGTATTTTCGAAGTAAAAAAACAAGGCCTGTGGGAATTTATCCTGGTGGCTATTTGTCCTTGGTCAGGCTGCGCCCTTCATGGGTCCTTGAGACTTCTTCCTCAGGCACTTGACAATAAGCTTGAGCAACCAGGACTCATTGTGACATGAATTAGCACAAGATATGCCCTCAAAGAGCTGCTTAGTGCTCCTTAATTGGCTGTTTACCCTTTGGAGCTTTGTATGGCCATCCTCGCAGGAACAATGGCAGGCGTCCCAGTTGTGCAAAGATACCCTTGGCAAATATTAACTTCCTCTTTCTCCATCGACTTAAAACCTTCACTCAAGCGAAAGCCAAGGATATCTATACATTTTCCAGGACTTGCCGATTCACGGCATCGTTCAGCCCAGACACTGAGATCCAGCACCGAGGGCCTTCTGGCGGTTCCCTCATTGCGAGAAGTGAGGTTACAGGAAACCAGACAGAGGGCCTCCTCGGTAGTGGCACCCGCCCTGTGGAATGCCCTCCCACCAGATGTGAAGGAAATAAGCAGCTATCCTATCTTTAAAAGACATCTGAAGGCAGCCCTGTTTAGGGAAGTTTTTAATATTTAATGCTGTATTGTTTTTAACACTTGATTGGAAGCCGCCCAGAGTGGCTGGGGAAACTCAGCCAGATGGGCAGGGTATAAATAAATTATTATTATTATTATTATTATTATTATTATTATTATTATTATTATTATTATTATTTCAAGCCAGACTCAAAGAGCTCAAGCTGCGAAGTGAGAAGACCTCAGGTAAGCCGGTCAGGGAGGCTAATAGGCCCGCCTTGGAGAAAAATGCCAGCCAGCCCAGGACTTTGATTTTGCCACAGTATTGAGCCAACTAAAAGTACTCATGGCATACAGAAAAAAATTGCTAACTATCCACCTGTAACCTCAGAGGCATGTGGCTCTCCCAACCTTCGTATGTGGCCCTTGGAATCCTCTCCAGGCCATGCCCTGAGTGGTTTTGCCTGCCTGATAATGCCTCTTCCTTGCCTAGACCGAGAACACGGGTGGAGAACAGCATGTGAATGTGTACACAACTATGGGGTGTATAGGAATTTTAAGATAAGAATTTTAAGGTCTTCTTGTTGTTGTTGTTTAGTCGTTTAGTCATGTCCGACTCTTCGTAACTCCATGGACCAGAGCACGTCAGGCCCTCCTGTCTTCCACTGCCTCCCGCAGTTTGGTCAAGCTCATGCTGGTAGCTTTGAGAACACTATCCAACCATCTCGTCCTCTGTCGTCCCCTTCTCCTTCTGCCCTCTGTCTTTCAAAACATCAGGGTCTTTTCCAGGGAGTCTTCTCTTCTCATGAGGTGGCCAAAGTATTGGAGCCTCAGCTTCACGATCTGTTCTTCTAGTGAGCACTCAGGGCTGATTTCCTTAAGAAAGGTCTTAGATATATAATAAATATTCATAAATGTTCATAATAAATGTTCATAAATGTACCAACCAAGCACATACATAGATCAGCACAGGAAGACCGACCTGAAACCATTTTGACTCCCAAACTGACCAAATGTTTTCTCTGCAAGGCGGGAGAGAGTCAGGGAGCCTTCCCATTGTCTCAGGAATTGAGTAATCACCATTTCAAAGGGTGACAGACTACCAGGAAAGGCAATCAGATAAGGCATTATCAGATAACCTGGCAGACACAAAAAACAACAAAATTTAAATTTCTGTTTTAGACCACCTTTTCTGTGATGCAGGTATGTTGTTTGTGGGGGGTGGTCTTGGGTTACACCCCTTCTGTGATGTATGTATGGTGTATGGAGGGGTGGCCTTGAGCTCCAGGGCAGGGAATTTAAAATGTCTATATAAGGGCAGGCACACCTTGGTTCTGGGTCCTCCTCCTTTCCTGCGTGTGGGGGGAGCACCCTGTTGCAACAGATCAATAAAGATCAGGCTTACTAGCTGCTTTGTTTCTCAATATTCTCTGGTTGGCCTCTGTTATTTTCTCCTACCAATAGGGAACCCGTGTAAGGACTCTATATGGGCTCTTGGATACCCCTAAGGGAAAAAGGGCAGGTTTTGTTTACAACAGGGTATGTACTTTTTGTTAAGTTGTGAGTGAACATATCAGACGACATATTGATTCTCCAAACAGCTCTTGTTTATTCACAGGTCAGAACAGAACTGAACTGAAGGGTTCAGCCAGCCTGCTTATGTAGAGCTCCAGTACAACGTAACTGTAACAACTTTCTGTAACTATCCAATCACTGAACGTCACTTTCGATCCCTTATTTGCATATGTGGACCTGAACTATCTACAGTATCCCCCTGCTGGCCCAGGGTGAGAACTTCAGTACATAACACTTTTGGTAGCGGACATTTCATGCTCCATCTGGAGTTTTGTCCACCTTTGGTCCCGTCTCCCTGCACTCAGCTCTCACTAGCAACTCCTAGAAGCTCGCAGCATGCGACAGCAGCCACACCCTGGAATGGCTTTGACTGGCCAGCTAAACCTGGTGAAGGTGGCCGATGGGTCTCAAACCCTCAGTGAGTTAGGGACTTCCCCTGCCTGTGAAGGCAGGCATTGGCAGATTGAGCGGAAGAAAAGGCACAAAGCATTTCTCTTAGGTATAATGGGTACATATATACCGAGAGGTTTGAGGAGGGTATTCATGTTCGCAACCACTGCCACAAGAACAATTAATAGCCAAAGGTTGGAAAGGAGAAAAATATGGAACAAAGAACAAAAATGGAATGGCAGGCGAAATTACTGGATTATGTAGAATTGGCAAAAATGACAGGGAGAATTTGGAATCAATCCTATCAAAGGTTTAATAGAGAATGGGATAAATACATATTATATTTAAAAGAACACTGTAATCGTATGAAATCTTTGGCAGGCCTAGAATGACTCCTGCAAAGTCACATAAATTATAGATGTTTTAGAAAAACTGAAGTCAGACAATAATATACAGTTGATATAGAAAACTTGGAACCCACGATGGGGAGATCAGAAGTCATAATAGGAAACTCTTATGTATAAAAATATTCTGGTTTTGTGAGTTTTTTTGTTTTTTTATATAGGTCATTTGTTATTTGTTTCATTAAAATGTTTTTGTTTGTTTTGATAAAAGTGTTTAAAATCCATAAAAATTATAAAAAGGGGGGGGGGGGGAGAAAAGGCACAAGGCAATCTCTCATGAAGACTTGCCTGTACTTGGCCATCCCAGGCCCCCTCTCAAATAACGTACCCGTCTTAAGGTTGCACTCTTGCTTAGGAGTAAGCCACTGAATTCAGCACACCTACTCAAGTCATTCTTGTATGGTGTCCTTATTTTGCTTTCATGTTGCCATCATTTTTAAGGACAGAGGTTCTATAATGCAGTCTGTGTAGCTCAGTCAACCAAACTGGTTCACAAGACTGCTGGATGTGCAGGATCCCAGAGAGCTTTGCTCCTTCCCAGTCCTTCTTACTGCCCCCACCCCGCGTCCTGACCTAAACCAAGGATTGGCTTAGGGTGCTCTCCAAACTTGGGCTCAAGGTTAAACTCTCTCCTTCCTAACCATGAGCTGCAGTCAACGTCTCGCTCAGCCACTGTGTCTTGCTCATTGTCTTTAGCAGCTGCACAACAGATCAACATAAGCAGGCGAACCTTTTCTTGCTGCTTTTATCACTATTCTGGAAAATATTTAATCTGCTGATTTGTGTTGCGGCTATGCCATTACTAGAGGGTAGGATCCTTTGGCTTTGATCCACACATAGCGTTGCAGCCAAAGAATTCTAACATCACCTCAAATGTACAAAATCTCCATCCTCTTTTGATGAGCTAAGAAATTCAAGGTGCAAGCACATCTGAACTCATTTACTTTTCGTTTTATCCTTCATAATCTGAAGAATACGGTCAGCTAAGTTGTGTTTTGCCCACTCTAGGGTTGTTTGGAATAAGGGCGGTCGTTTTCCTTTACTGAGCAATGAAAAGGTTCTTATTGTGCAAAGAAAAACCGACAGAGCCATAAAACATGTAGCCTAATAGCATTAAGAAGGGAAATATCTGCTGGGATCTTGTCAAAGAATGGTACACTTGCTTCTGAGCACAGCACAGAACATGGAGTACAGCTGAATGCATTATGGGTGTTTGCAGACTGCCACTATTTAGCTGGAAGGCTTCAAGCGCAGAGCAGGACTTTAGGTTTGCACAATTAAAGCGAATCAAAGCCTAAGTGCAACTACGCCACTTAAAAAAGCAGGGGGAAAGACTTTGGGTCATTTGAAAAGGAAATGAAAAGTGTGGGAGGAACAAATGGTTAATGAGTATATGAGTAAGCATCCTGCAAACAAATCAGTGTGAATGCTCATTGTCATATAACTGCCCTGCAAACAAATCAAAACGAATGCTCAATAATAATAAATACGGGCATAATGCCACCGTCATGCAAGGTTAGTGCTAGCAGACCAGGATGAACGCTGAATGAACAGGTTGTTCTTTGACTGGCAGAGTTAACATGCAAGAGTTGAATGCCCTTTACTGAAGGCTATTTTAATGTGCTGTGATCTACACAGAACTAATGCAATGTGATGTACATAGGCAAATGTCTTTCATTTATTTTGTATTATGCAGTGCAAATGCTAGGCGGCCACGTTTACTAAAATGGTGTCGTAAGGCTCTCAGCAAAACAATGCAAATCATCATTTATTTATTTTTGAATTCATTTTTATTTGATTTTACAAAAATAAGTTTATAAAAATACCAAATACATATCCATGTAAAGAGATTTCTCTGAATCTCACAACTTCTCCCATCCCTTCCATGTGTCCTAATGTGAACATTTTCAGCTATATATCATTTCCTAATCTATATTTTGTATTCATCCATATTATCCCTAATACCTATTACAAGTGATATTAAAATCCTGCTAATGTTTTCATCTGCTTACAGTGGTCTCCTAAGTAAATTATGAATTTTGCCCATTCTTTGTTAAAGTTTTTGTCCTCTTGGTTCCTGAGCCTTCCAGTCATCTTTGCCATTTCAGTGTAGTCCATCAGCTTCATTTGCCATTCTTCTCTGGTAGGGACTCTTTCTTCTTTCCATCTCTGGGCGCAAATCATCATTAACTACAGGGAATGTATCCCTTGTGAGATGGACATTTCTCTCCTGGAGAAGGTTCCGAGCTGTTGTGAGCAGCGGGATGTGCAGAAAAATGACTTGGACTTAGTTTGGGATTTGGGAGCTGATAAAACAGGGCCATGCAAAAATACTGGCGCGGTCACCTGAGACTGAGTTTCGTCCCTAGTGGATGGCACAAGTTTATCTCGCAGTGGCCAACCAGATGCATCCAATAAAGCCTACTGATAGGGTAAAGGTAAAGGGACCCCTGACCATTAGGTCCATTCGTGGCCGACTCTGGGGTTGCAGCGCTCATCTCGCTTTATTGGCCGAGGGAGCCGGCGTACAGCTTCCAGGTTATGTGGCCAGCATGACTAAGCCGCTTCTGGTGAACCAGAGCAGCACACGGAAACGCCGTTTACCTTCCTGCCAGACTGGTACCTATTTATCTACTTGCACTTTGTCATGCTTTCGAACTGCTAGGTTGGCAGGAGCAGGGACCGAGCAACGGGAGCTCACCCCGTTCCAGGGATTCGAACCACCAACCTTCTGATCAGCAAGTCCTAGGCTCTGTGGTTCAACCCACAGCGCCACTTGCATCCCTATTTAGGGTACAGTGGCAATAATTCTCTCTTGCTGTGCTCCAACAACTGGCATTCTGCATCCTGACTAGCAGCCACTGGCAGTCTTTTCCTCCATAAATCAGGCCCCTTTTAAAGCCATCTAAATTGGGGGCAGTCGGCACATCTTGTCAGAGCAAAAGCCACAGTTTAACTCTGCACTGTGTGAAGAAGGATCTCTTCTTTGCATGCCCTGAGTTGCCCACCATTCAGTTTCGTTGGGTGACCCTGACCAATTATGTGTGTAGCACATTAACTGATTTACCCCATGAAAGAATAATATATACATTATCCTATATATTAGACACAATACATATATGTTTAATTATGCATTGGAGTTGAATGGAGTTGAGAGACGACCTAACCTGGGGAGAAAACAGCAAAGGCCTGATGAAGAGAGCACAGCAGAGGTTATATTTTCTGAGAATCCTCCGGAAAAACAATCTCTCAAAGGACCTGTTGATGGCATTTTACCATTGTACTGTGGAGAGTGTATTAGCTTATGGTCTGTGTGTGTGGTTTGGGAGCTGCACGGCCAGGGGAAAAAGAATGCTGTCCAGGGTTGTAAAGACTGCAGAGAGAATAATTGGGTGCACTCTTCCCACCTTAGATCAAATCTATGCTGTCAGGTGCCATACGAAATCTGCAGAGATAGCGCAGGATAGTATGCACCCCAGAAATGATTTCTTTCAGGTTCTGCCTTCTGGAAGAAGGTATAAGGTTATAAAGGCCAGGACTAGCCGCTTGAGAAACAGTTTCTACAGTCTCTATAGTATATTGTATTTTAAAATGGGGCTTCAGAGTTTTTAGGGGTTTTTGAATGTTTTATGTAGTTTTTCAATTTCATTGTTCTGTATGGGACAATGACAATAAAGATATTGTATATTGTATATCATATTGCATTAATAATTTACCCCATGAATATCCTTAAATATACTACAGTGGTACCTTGGTTTAAGAACAGTCCTGTTTACGAACGATTCAGTTTATGAACTCTGCAAAACCGGAAGTTGTGTTCTGGTTTGCGAACTTTACCTCGGTCTAAGAACGGAATCTAAATGGTGGAAGGGCATCGGTGGCAGGAGGCCTCATTAGGGAAAGCGCGCCTCAGTTTAAGAATGGTTTCTGTTGAAGAACGGACTTCCGGAATGGATTAAGTTTGTAAACCGAGGTACCTGCATTGCAGGGGGTTTTACTAGATGACCCTCACAGTCCCTTCTATGATTCTGTCTGGCAACTTATGCCAGTGAAGCAGATTAGCCAGGAAGGAAGGCTCATCGTCTTCCGAACACTTGTTACTCATTTACACAAAAAAGCACGATGGGTGGCTTAGCCAGGCGCCAAACTCAGCCAAGCAAAAGATGCCTTAAGCAAGTCATGGGTGTTTCGGGGAAAAGTTGGAAACTGGTTCTGTGCAACTGAATTCTTACAGATCAGTAGTTGCTGACTATTAATCATCTCGGCTTGTGACCTCTGCAGTTCCAGTTGTGCTCATGCCGCTATAAATAGAGATCAGATGCCTGTGCTATGCAGATGAATGTAGTTGCAGGTAATCTTCCCAGATCCTCCTTATAGTACAAGAATGTGGGGAAATTCAGCAGCCAGAAACACCCTAGCCAGACACTGGAGAGACCTGTCAGGAGTAAGCATGGACCAATGGTATCAAATGGTATGGGAAACAGCATTATTAGAAAAACTAACCAATAAACCAGGGGTCAGCAAACTTTTTCAGCAGGAGGCCGGTCCACTGTCCCTCAGACCTTGTGGGGGGCAAGACTATATATTGGGGGGAAATGAATGAATTCCTATGCCCCACAAATAACCCAGAGATGCATTTTAATTAAAAGCACACATTCTACTCATGTAAAAACACCAGGCAGGCCCCACAAGTAACCCTTTTAATTAAAAGCACACATTCTACTCATGTAAAAACACACTGATTCCCAGACCATCCGCGGGCTGGATTTAGAAGGATTTAGAAGGGCCAGATCCGGTCCCCGGGCCTTAGTTTGCCTACTCATGCAATACTCTGACACAGGGACAAATAGAACCCCGGTATGGTTCCCCTTTATCACATACACAGCCCAACAAGACAACAACAAGAATCCGCCGACAGCATACAAATCAATCTGGCTAACCTGACTCAAAAATACACATTCACACCCCGCTCACACATAAAAACAATTCTCAATACAGCCAACCAAAAACAACCAACCACACCCTAAAGGTAAAGGGTAAAGGGACCCCTGACCATTAGGTCCAGTCGTGGCCGACTCTGGGGTTGCGGTGCTCATCTTGCTTTATTGGCCGAGGGAGCCGACATACAGCTTCCGGGTCATGTGGCCAGCATGACTAAGCCACTTCTGGCGAACCAGAGCAGTGCACGGAAACGCCGTTTACCTTCCCGCTGGAGCAGTACCTATTTATCTACTTGCACTTTGACATGCTTTCGAACTGCTAGGTTGGCAGGAGCAGGGACTGAGCAACGGGAGCTCACCCCGTTGCAGGGATTCGAACCGCCAACCTTCTGATCGGCAAGTCCTAGGCTCTGTGGTTTAACCCACAGCGCCACCCACGTCCCTTAGCGCCACCCACGTCCCTTCTAAATGTATTCTTCCCCAAGCAAAAAATAAAATGCTTTCAGTATTTTCCACATCTTAGTTTCTGTTGCAATCCTATGCTCATTTAAATAGGAGTTAGCCCCACCTCATACAGTGGGGCTTCAGGAATAATGTTATTTTTACTTTTTACTTTGATTTTTGTGCCCGACTAGCTAGACCCTGTCTCCTGGCTGAGCTCTGCCAGTTGTCTGCAGCTCAGTCTTGACTGCCTAGCAACTCTTTCCAGCAGCACAGTTTTGCTTTCTTCCCTCTCAATGAAGTCATATTGCCTAGATTCTCTTATTGGAGAACAGGAATAGGAACACATAAAGGAAATAAATGCCAGCTGTCATCACAGCAGTTCACATCATAATTGCTTGAGGTGTCAGGGCTGTCTCTGAGTCCGATGCGTTTTCTGCGAGGACCAAAATGCCCAGTACAAGAAAGTATCATTTTTCTTGGGTAGAAAATGTGCAAAGATTTCCACCTTAAGCCTAATTCTGCCATTAGCTACACTCTTAGGAAACAGAATTAAAGCTTTCTTTTAAATGCTTGGCTATTGTTTGACAATTCCTAAAAGCTTTCCTTTTTACCAAAGCAAGAGGTTGTTTGCAGCTTCTAACTCCTATTTATGGAATTAATGTTTCTACCTGTGGTTTTTGTTTGTTTTAAACATGTATATTATTTGACGGAGGAATTGTTTTGTTGTTGATTCCTTAAATTGCTTTTTGTGCTGAGAAGGGAGTCTCTAAATATTGGGAATGAACAAATAAGATTTGTTCTGTTCTCCTTTCTGAACTGTCAAATGCCAATCCTGCCTCTTCATCTCTAATGATCCCATACAGAAATACATCCCATTGAGTTAAGTGGGGCTTATTCCTGTGGATATATAGGATTTCAGCTTAAATGTTTAACTGTGTGGTCCGATGGATTTTTACTCTGAAGCAAGTGTGAGTACAAAGAATGACGGTATCTGACAGTTAGATGCTCTGTTTCAAAGCCGGAGGTTGCTTGCAGCTTCTAAACGGATGCTGAGTAGAGGTTAACATGAAACTCCTGTGGTTAGAAAGCATTTGCTGGGTTGACAGGCCTGTAAATTCCAAGGTGATGACTCCTGTCACCTACATTCTCAGCTGCAACTCAATCTGCTCCAATTCCTCATTGGCCTGGCGTTAGCTTGTTGACAACTGCTGACTCATCGCTGTCATTCATATTATTTGGAGTGTCTCTCCCCCACCCTCACCCCTCCATCTCATCTACGGAAGCAGAACAAAACGTAAGAAGCAACTGTTCCCTCCGTTCAGATCTCCAATAGCAATAAAACAGCCACAATGGAATTAAATTACCATTGTCAAAAGTCCTGCAGTCGTGACCGGAACATCACTGGAGCTTTACACTAGACCAGCTCCTTCAGACAAGGTCGGTTCTCAGATTGATCATAAAGGTCGCAATACAGTTCAATGAACCCAGCCATTTGTGCGAAACCTTCCTTTAGGAGTTATGAGTTAGCGAGCTGTAATTCTATGTATAACATCATCCCCTACTGGTTTGACGGGAAAATAGGTTTGCAGTGCTATCGATACCAAATGTTGATTGCGCATTTCTCAGCTCAGAACAGGCAAATATTCGGAGGGTACCATGCTGAATAATCAGAGGTAGACAACATGGTCGCCTCTGGATGTGACCGGACTCCCAGCTTCCTCCATTCTTGACCTTGGGCTATGATTGCTGGGGCGTTGGGAGTCCAGCAATAACTTCTGCACAGAGCCATGTTGCCTACTGTTTATTCTGTTTGCGGCATTTATAGTTGTCTTTCTGTCAATGCAACTGAGGCTGTTTGCAATTTAAAATATTTCATGAAAAATAAAGGTGAAAAAGCATTTTATTTTTGTTATGTACTGAAGTTCTCACCCTGGGCCAGCAGGGGGATACTGCAGATAGTTATGCAAATGGAGGATCGAAAGTGACGTTCAGTGATTGGATAGTTTGTATGCAAATGAACGATCGAAAGTGACATTCAGTGATTGGATAGTTTTAGAAAGTTGCTACAATTACGTTGTTCTGGAGCTCTATATAAGCAGGCTGACTGAGCTCTTTAGTTCAGTTCTGTTCTGGCTTCTGAATAAACAAGAGCTGTTTGAAGAATCGCTGTGTCGTCTGATATGTTCACCCACAACTTAACACTTTTCTTTTCTTTTCTTGTTAAGGCAGAATTCTCGCAGGCTGTTTGGTAGTCTTGCTGGATACAGATGGCAGGAATTTGAAGGCCTGGGCCTCTGCTCTTGCTGTCCCCTCAAGGTGTACACTACAGCCCATAATTTTGCTGGTCTCATTACTATAGTGCAGGGAAAGGTCATTACTATTTCTGTAACTGCCAATGAGGGAATTGACTCATTGGCTGCATTTGGACAAGCATGCCATGGATGGATTTAAAGTTGGTTTCATATCCTGACTTGTTTGAGGGCCATTAACCATAGTTCAGATGTGATGGAAAATGGGGAACTATAGTTAACTAAAGGCTTCCTGGCTTCTTTCCCAGCTTCTGCAAAAGGAGCAGCAAGGCTTATTCCTTAAAGCACTTTGCTTTCCCAAAAGAAGACTGAGAACTGGTATTTTACCCCTCACTGAGCTACAATTTCCAGCACCCTTAACAAACTACAGTTCCTAGAATTCTTCGGGGAAAGTTGTATGCTTTAAAAATAGGGTGTGTCTGCAGCTCATATCTTGGTTTATGAAGCCAAATTAGGATTGTCCAAGTGGCACCGGGAGAAGTCTCAAATATGTGGAAGGTGGTCTTATGCGCTCCAGCATAATGGGGATCGGCGTGATGAAGACAAAGAAGAGCACCACCATATCCTAAGTGCATGTTTGAAGCATCTCTCAGTGACTCAGTTCCCTTTTCACTAATAATACAAGTACTGATGACTTCCTTTTTCAGTAGCATCACAGACAAATCCACTCGTGTGTAATGGCAATCAGCCTGAAGGAGAAACCTGTCCAAAACATGGTGCCACATTTCATCCTAGCATACAGAAACTCCGATATGGACATCAAATAAACCGGCTATGCCAAGGGTGTGCCTGTTGGAAAGCCAGTACTGTATATCACCGGTTTCTTATAGAGTATACCTAACAACAGGGCTGGCCCTATGCTGAGGCAAAGTGAGGCAGCTGCCTCAGGTGGCAGATGCTGAGGTGCAGGGAAGCGACAGAGTTGTGGGTACCATGTGGCCTGCCCTGACACTCCTATGCTAAAAGAGGCTCCTGGGAGGCCACTGGGACATTGCTGGAACAACTCTTGGGTTGGGGCAACTTGCTAAAAGGTTTTTAAATGGTTTAAACGGTTCTAATTTTGGTTCGTCTGTTTCATTTAGGTCGGGTTGGTGTTGGTTAAATGTTTAGTTGGGTTTGGCTGTTACTTTAATTTAGGTATAACTGTAAAATGTTTATTATTGTGGTTAATATTGTTGAAATTGGTGTTATTGATTTGTTGGTTGGTTTGTTGCTTATATAGGATATCTTGTTTTTTAATGTTTGATGTTTTGAGGTGCTTTATGTTGTAAGCCGCCCAGAGTGACTGGGGAAACCCAGCCAGATGGGCAGGATATAAATTAAAACATATTATTGTATTGTATTGTATTGTATTGTATTGTATTGTATTGTATTGTATTGCATTGCTAGCCTGCTGCCCTCAAGTCCCATGGAAGATACTGTCCTTTTGCCATGTTCAACTACCAGTCAAATTGGCTTCTGTATGTGCCTCGGGGGAGGGAGCTATCTTGCCTTTGCTTCAGGCAGCAAAATGTATTGAGCCAGCCCAGCTTAACAAATTATTTTCACACGTTGTGATAATGCACGCAGTTTCTCCCTTCTCCATTATATATCCCCGTTAAAATATAAAAATAAAAAGTTGTGTGTGAAGCAGGCCTTAGCTTTCTCTCTTTCTAGGACTCAGCTGCTATCTATAATATGGGGATAATACTACTGGCCTAGTTTATAGGGTTGTGGTAAAGATTAAAAAGCAGAGACATCACCTTGTCAACAAAGGTCTGTATAGTTAAAGCTGTGGTTTTCCCAGTAGTGATGTATGGAAGTGAGAGCTGGACCATAAAGAAGGCTGATCGCCAAAGAATTGATGCTTTTGAATTATGGTGCTGGAGGAGACTCTTGAGAGTCCCATGGACTGCAAGAAGATCAAACCTATCCATTCTTAAGGAAATCAGCCCTGAGTGCTCACTAGAAGGACAGATCATGAAGCTGAGGCTCCAATACTTTGGTCACCTCATGAGAAGAGAAGACTCCCTGGAAAAGACTCCGATATTGGGAAAGATGGAGGGCACAAGGAGAAGGGGACGACAGAGGACAAGATGGTTGGACAGTGTTCTTGAAGTTACCAACATGAGTTTGACTGCGGGAGGCAGTGGAAGACAGGAGTGCCTGGCGTGCTCTGGTCCATGAGGTCACGAAGAGTCGGACACGACTAAACGACTAAACAACAACAAAGATTAAATATAATGCATGCAACGTGCTTAGGAAAAACATTGTATAAATACCGAGCATTCTATGCAATGGGATGCTGTTGTGGGAAGTGGCCAGAAATCCAACGTCTTTATAAAATAAACGGCATGGATACTACTGAATATGAACACTGCTGTACAGGAACACTAGCAGACAACTCAGTCTTCCAAGGCAGGCGGGCAGAATATGTTTGCAAAAATAGCAAGAGTGGGGAAAACAGCTTCCCAACAGTGTGGCTAAGCTTCAAAGAACGCTGAAAGATTTATCGCAAATCCGAGAGGCAAAGAGAACGAAAACATAAAACTGTTGATATTGCTGCTTTTGTTGACACAACAGAAAGTGAAAATTGCTGATGAAGACCCTGCAGTCTGAAACTTAATCCAGATTTGGATACATTAGAGAATATATTTGAAGGAAATGGAGCATGTTTGAACAGCTATTATGAAACAGAACAAGGGCCGGAAGAACTGCTCATTCTGGAAGTGCAGTTTCATAGGTTGTTAAACACTAACATGGAAGGACCATTTTAGCCTTATTCAGACATAGAGAAAGAATTCTCTGGCAATACATGATAACTGATTGCTTACCTAGAACATGGAATGCTTTAGAATTCTGTGGTCAAGTTTCCCAGTGCATCAGACCTGGTCATGATTCCTAAATTTGCCTCTGCTTGCCACAACTATGATGTAGAATGGAAAGCGAGGCGAGGGGCACCAAATTCTGGCATTCCACAGGGGCCCACTGCAAACAGCTGGAAAATGGAAGTGACTTGAAAAGGAGAACCGCCTTGTTACATTTCAAGCTTCTAACATGCACATCGTTCAATATACATAAGGGATCCACATCTGGCAGGCTTAGCTACAAATCTACTGCAGCAATAAAAATCCACAGGCAAGTCAATCACTTCCAGTCATTCCACCTGTGCAATGGGAATAAGAGTGACCTCACACAAGGTTTTCACAAAAGCCAATGAGATATAACTTATCAAATGTAAGGATCATACTGATGTACAGCTAAGGAAAGCCCAGCAGTATCCATCTAATTCAGCATCCACTTTTACATGTTGCTCAATCAGATCTTTGGGAAAGCTCACAAGATTATAGCAGCACCTTCTTGTTTGTGTTCCCATGGAACTGGTTTGTAGAGGCATGCTGTTTCCGATTCTGGAGAAAGCATACAGCCCTTATGATGAGCAGTCATGTCCTCTGTGAATTTATCTAATCCCCTTTGGAGCCATTTCCTGTTTGCTACACTGGCCAGCCAGATCTTTGGGTGCTCACAACTAATTCTCACCTGCCTCACACCTGACATCATAGGCAACATCAGGTATGGGGCAGGTGTTGAGATGGCTACAAAGGAACAATTGATAGCTTAAAGTAAATCCAATGGTAAAATTGGAGTAAAAATCCCAAAAACTTCTGCTTTAGCAGCAGTTTTGATTAAAACTGTTTTGCACTATCAATCACCTGATGACATAATCTCATCAGGTGATTGACATGTGGGTTGTCCCATCCACCTGTCAAAGTTGGCCTACAGGGGTGGAACCAGTTAAGGATCTGGCCCACTGGGCCACAAAGTTTCCCCATCCTGGTCTCTGGCACCTGACATTCAGATGTACTGTGCTTCTCAGAATGGATGTCCTCAGGGTTTTTTTTTTGGCCAGAACTCACCACCACCTCTCAGGTGGGAGCCATTGCCATTATAAGAGAACAAGGGAGGTGTTTGTGGTGAAGTTCCGGCATCTCTTTTTCTAGAAAAATAGCACCGGATGTTCCATTTAGATATCATAACCCTGTAACTATCAATTTAACCAATCCTCCATGAATTAGTAAAAAAAACCTCATTTAAACCCTAACCATAGCATCTCATAGTGGCGAATTCCACAACCTATTAATGCAATTAGCACACTGTAGGCTCCGAATGCCACATAAAGGATAGACAATAGACTGCCCATGACAGCTTTGGAAATCGGGCAGAGAGATTTAGCTGGGGAGGGTGGGGGAAAGTTGGTGGATAATTTCCGCCTCTTCAATAATGGTCTTCAGACTCTGGCTGAAATCCCAGTGAAAACTGGACGTGCGTATGCACAAGAAAGTGGAAAGAGTCTGAGTGTCCATTGTCCCTCTCTTGCTTCCCCCGGGGGATCTTTCACAGCGCTGAGTAAATATTAATTTTGGCACCGGCCCTTCTGTGATGTGGCGATTTCCCACTCTAGCTGCCTTCTTGAAGTCACAGTGCCTTTCAGTCTGTACTCCTGGGAAACGGAGAAGGTTCACCAAGAAATGAACCTCTCCTTTTCATAGCAAACAAGTTTGGAGGGGAGGTAGCCAAGAAGGCTGTAACCAGATCACTTAATATTTCGGCGGTGGTGGGGCATATCATTCAGGAGAGAGAGAGAGAGATCAGCAACTGTTCCAAAGGAGATGAAACCGGCAATATAATTCCATCAGCTCTACAGGGCGTTTAACCCACTTAGCAGCCAATTAAGTTGCTTCCCCACTGGGTTTTGTTTCTTCTGGGAGAGCCCACAACCCCAAAGAAGGTGCCTCTGCATCAGCAAGCAATGCATAACATACTAGCCCAATTTCTTAGCAATCCTGTGCATAATTAGCTAGCATTGTACAGCTGAAATTCCTTCTAATCGTTTTCTGGGAGTAAGTGCTCTTGAACTCTGTGGCTATTATTATTATTATTATTATTATTATTATTATTATTATTGTATACCCTGCCCATCTGGCTGGGTTTCCCCAACCACTCTGGGTGGGCCCCAACAGATTAAAAACACAACACAGCATTAAACATTAAAAACTTCCCTAAACAGGGCTGCCTTCAGATGTCTTCTAAAAGTCAGATAGTTGTTTATTTCCTTGACATCTGATGGGAGGGCGTTCTACAGGGCAGGTGCCACTACCGAGAAGGCCCTCTGCCTGGTTCCCTGTAACCTCACTTCTCGCATGAGGGAACCGCCAGAAGGCCCTCGGAGCTGGACCTCAGTGTTTCGGCTGAATGATGGGGGTGGAGACACTCCTTCAGGTATACTGGGCCGAGGCTGTTTAGGGCTTTAAAGGTCAGCACCAACACTTTGAATTGTGCTCAGAAACATACTGGGAGCCAATGTAGGTCTTTCAGGACTGGTGTTATATAGTCTCAGCGGCCACTCCCAGTCACCAGTCTAGCTGCCGCGTTCTGGATTAATTGTAGTTTCCGGGTCACCTTCAAAGGTAGCCCTATATAGAGCGCTACCTTTGAAGGTAACCCAGAAACTACAATTATTTCTTACTGCATGGGCCCAGCTTGTAAAACAGCGAGCTTCAACAAAGATATTAAGCCATCTGAAATGTGGCTTTGAACTATTAGCGCAAAGGATTAGAAGCGCAAAGGATTGTTGGCAGAGAGCAGGTGTGAAGCAGGGATCCCATTTATAAAAAGGCAAGAAGTATCCAGCCTCTGTCTAATTCCCCTCCCTCATTCTCCAGCTTCCTGTATTCTAATATGTCCCAAACATCAACAACAACAAAGCTCCATTATCATTCACTAGCAAGAGCAAGGAGAGTCCATCAGTTACTGTGGTGCTCCAGCAGAGGATCATCGTTGCTCCTGAAAAATGTCCCACATTCCTCCTTCACTAAGCTGCCCTGATGATCTTTGGATCAAAAGGCAGTGGACGCAGCTTCTGACTTAGGGATGGGGAACCTGCGGCTCTCAGATGTTGGACTCCAACTTCCATCAGCCGCTCTCCAACATGGCCAGTGGTCAGGGTTGATGAGAGTTGCAGTCTGAGAATATCTGGAGGGCAACAGCTTCCTCATCCCTGTCACTAAAACAAGTGCTGTCACATTCAGGGAAACTAAACCCTTCAGTGCCTCTCAGTGCTCCTGATATCTCACCACCCTTCCTGCCTCCTCACGTGTTCAGAGAAGTGGGGATCAGGTAACGATATCTAGCCAGAGTGCTCTCCTGTTTATGATCAGAGAATGCTATAATATTTCATTGTACAGTACATACTGCTCTAGGGGAATTTTGATTTCCGGTTAATTGCTTTACTTATTTTCTTTAGCAGCCGAACCATGGTATAAATCTGTATGTAAACTAAATCAATACAGGTTTTTTAATGCCTTGGATGCATAACTAGATAGCTGGAGCATGATTTATAGGAACTGTTACTACTCCCTTCTTAGCAAATTGAAGGTATAATGAGATTTGGGCTGCAATTCTAGACTTACCTAGGAGTAAACGTTACTGAATTCAACAGGAGTTGCTTCTCAGAATCCAAGAGATATGTTACTTTCATTTTCCTTGCAGAGGAAACATCTGCATCGATGAAACCCATAGGGGTTTCGTGAAATGTTTGAGTTAGTGGAGCAATTTTCTAAGAGGTTTTGCTTCTACCTAGTGGTAGAAATGTGAATTGTGCAAAAGGCTGCCCCCGCTTCCTTTGTTTGTAAAGGATTTGGCACCAATGAACTGTGAACTCTGCCAGCTCAGAATGTAGGAATACATGCCTTGGCTCTGAAGCCAAGCTCTGAAGAAGATTTATACTCTCTGAATCATGGTACATAAATAGCCACTTTCCCAAGCAAGAAAGAATTGCTTCCAGTCAATGAGACAGGGAAGTTTTTCTAGAGAGACCAGCACAGGTATTTGTGGGCTCGCAATTTTTGAGGACTTACTTGCAGTCTGTAGGACTGACCTGAAATACAGAATCACTCTGACTAGAGATTCAGAGTTCTAGATTCTCTCCTCATTGGCTAAGCTGCCTGCTCCTCCTGCTGGCTCCCAAAAGCCACTGTGGTTGGGTAGGAAGAGTTGGCACCCTTCTGTCTTGGGGAACAACAGAGTGTGCCTTTGGGGGTAAGGTCAAGCTGTTGGAAAGTTGCAGCGCCTGCTGTGGCTGTAGAGACCGATACAGGAGAGACCTGTTTTGTTGCAGCTGGGGCAGATGAAGGTGCCTAGTTGTGCTGCTGCAGATGCACCATTGTGCTTCTTCTCCCTGCGCTCCTCCCAGTGGCCATTTCTCCGCTGGTCACTTCTGTGGATGCACGACCTGTCTATCTCTAAGCACTGCGGTCCTCTGCAAGGGATTCATTCCCACACGACAGGGTTGACGTTGCCAGCCTTCATGTCATGTTTGCAGACATCTTTGTAACACAGTTGGTTTGCCAATGGGCCTGGTGTCTGAAGCCGCCTCCTCAGAGCACGTCCTTGGGGATCCTGCCATCTTCCATTCTGTGGGTATGACCAGGTCAGTGTAGACATCGCTGAGATAGGAGTGCAAACATGCTGGGAATGTGGGCTTAGGAGAGCATGTCTTTGTTTGAAACTCTGTCCTGCTGTGTGGTACCCAAAATTTTCCTTATGCAGAGCATGTGGAAGGCATTGAGGCATCGCTCCTGGCAGTTGTAAGTTGCCCGCAACTTAAATCCATAAAGCAGGGTGCTCAACACACAAGTCTGTTAGACCTTCATCTTGGTATTCATTGATAGCAACACATTCTCCCATACCCTTTTGGAGAGGTGAGCAATTGCAAAATGACCTCATGAAGCCAGGACCATTAAGGGCCATTGAGGACCATTGGCAATGCAAGAGAACAATCTTGCCCCCCACCCTGAGGTGTGAACAGAGATAGGGGATTCCGAAGGTTGCCTGGATAACTGGATGTGATGTCACAGGAAGAGTTTGGGGCCTCTGGTATGAGGCTTGGGATAGCTGAGGAGAGGCCAGACCAACCTGGGCAAGCTGGTTGAAGGGAGGCTGGGAGAGATGCCTTGGACTACTGTCATCTTGAGATGACCATGCTGTAAGATCTGGACTCCTCCCATCTAAATTCAGTATGTGAATAAGTCACATTTCTTAAAGCTATGGGAACCTCCACTGCACCTTCAATTCTCCAAAGGGGCGCAAACCCTGGTTGAGGACCAAGACCCCTGGAATCGCATGCATGGCTCAGCAGGGATTGGGGTGGGCTTCTGCAGTGCCCTAATCTCTTAACCTGTTCCTCAGTCTAAGCAATTTGTCTGTGATGTGGAGGCACTGCCTAAGCAGCTCTTCTTTTCCATCTCCTCTATTTGGTTGCTGCTCTGGACTTGTTTTGGACCTCTCTGTTGTTGTTGTTTAGTCATTTAGTCGTGTCCGACTCTTCGTGACCCCATGGACCACAGCACACCAGGCACTCCTGTCTTCCACTGCCTCCCGCAGTCAAATTCATGCTGGTAGCTTTGAGAACACTGTCCAACCATCTCGTCCTCTGTCCTCCCCTTCTCCTTCTGTCCTCAATCTTTCCCAACACCAGGGTCTTTTCCAGGGAGTCTTCTCTTCTCACGAGGTGGCCAAAGTATTGGAGCCTCAGCATCACAATCTGTCCTTCTAGTGAGCACTCAGGGCTGATTTCCTTAAGAATGGAGAGGTTTGATCTTCTTGCAGTCCATGGGACTCTGAAGAGTCTCCGCAGCACCATAACCTCTCTGGGATGCTCTAAATGCGAGGTGGGTGGGTGGGGGAACCTCTCAAAGAAAGAGTCAGAGGGCATGCCTTTCTCTGCTCCTCAGCTGAGAATAATGTAATCTGGGTATTTGTGGGTTTTTGTTTTTTTTTTAAAAAAGACGACAGAAACTGAAGCTTGAACCCCTTTCCCCTCAAGTCCACATACTGTCTCTCTTCCAGCCTGCAGCCTCTGTGTCTGATTCCATTATTTAACAAAGACCATCCCTAAAAAAGAATAGTGCATAACAGGAAGTGCAGGGAATGGGTCCTGTTATCTTTGGTGTTGCTGTGAGTCCCCACCCCCTGCTCCACAAATGAATCTGGTTGACGTGGTCTGCAAACTGTGCATCCTCACTTATTCTTTTTCCCCCCTTTGAAAGAATTTTTATTTTATTTTGAGAAATTGATAATCATAAATAAATAAGAATAAAAATGTGCACCCTACCACCAAGACCATTCCATTGTTAACTATCCAACTTCCCAAAATTTCAACACCTCTTGCGATGGTTTGACCCCTTTCCATTTTAACAGTACAAATTCTACAAACACCTTCCATATCTCCTCAAAATCTCCTGCATATTCCCCGACTTATCTTAATAGCACATGTTAATTTATCATTAATAACTATATCCCACACCTCTTTATACCATTCTTCCATTTAATATTCTGCTTGCCCCTTCTACTTCCTAGCTGTAATAATTTGTGCTGCTGTCAATAAATTTGTGAGCAAATCCTCACTTATTCTTAGGACAACAAGAGATAATGCTAAATATAGGACATGGATTCCAGGGTTAGGTGAGAAACAGGGAGAGGGATATGGTCCACCCTGTTTTGCCCATTTGGGCAAACACTCACAAAGTACTCACCCCCCCAACACACCTAGCGCCACATTTCTTCTCTGGTTTGGGCTGGCCAGTTTGTTTTCGTTCTGGAAAGAAAAAAAACATTGGGGAATTTCCTAGGTTATAATTGCCCAAGATGACATAATTATAGCTAAACTAACAAGCTTACACTTTAACGCACATAGCTGACAAGCAACACAGCAATACCAGTTCAATTTATTAAAAGTGGGAGGGTTGCTTCCCTCTCTGTTTATGAAACTTTACTGAGTGATCCCTTTTAATGAAACGATGCAAAGTGCCTGAATGATCTGGGTAGCAAGTACAGGCTTGGATTCAGGTGCATATATAACAAGAAGAGAGGATTCCCCCAATCTGCTGAGCCTGTCGCAAGCCTCTTGCTTGTGTATAGGTGGATTTTCTGGGCTGAAGGCAAACTATAGGGCATATCCCAAGAATGCCCTGTATTTCCCTGCTTCCTTGGTTTCACAGGATAAAGGACAAGGAGAGAGGCTGTGCACATGCAGGGCAGTTTGAAGATGAATTTGATGCATCCCATGTGTATTTTTCACATCAGCCGCAAGACATTGCCCTGCACTTTCCCCCTATTTAATTGGGATTTCCCCAATCCATGCAGTAAGGGAATCCAACACAGAATCACATGTTATCTAAGGCACTGAAATGGATTGTATGGGGAGCATTTTTCTACATGTGGTGGTGTTTTCCTAGATGCCATGTAACGTCCCTTGATTCTGTTGGTGAGGCTCCTTGGTGGGCTGCTGGTGGAGTCCAATGTGACATACACTTTTAAAATCATTTTTCACCCTCTCTTTTGTGCAAATCTGATATATCAGAAAACTTGTATCTCCATTTATTTATTTATTATGTCTGTGCACAGGTAAACAACTACCTGTGCATATGACCATGATGGACCTCAAGTTTCTGGAACTCAGTGAGGGAGGGCAAGTTCTAACTAAGGAGAGGGGACAGAAATGAGACAGAATTCAGTTGAAAGCATTTATGCGTGGATCAACGTGCCCCAAAGTGTACATGGAAAAATTGAATATGTGTGTCAGGCTGCTGCCAGCGACTCCCGGCTGGTTGCCAGGAACGTACAAAGTCAAGGAAATGATTCTTACCGTTTGTTTTTTATTCAGTATTTACAGAAAGAGGCTATAGAACCCAGCCTCTTGGATAATGGTGTTTTCCCAAGTGAATCTCCACCCCCAATGTCTCCCCCACCTCTTCATTCGTCACTTCTACGGGTGCAGCTAAGTGCCCTCTGCCTTTGAGCTATTTGCTCTCCTACTTTTAAGACATGCCGGGTTCTGGGAGATGGAGAGTCTGGAATGCTTTCTAAAGACACTGTGTCCATCAGCTGTCGCCTTCCTGGTGCTACCTCCTCCTCCTCTACCATTATTTTCCAACTTTTCCCCTCCTTTGCCTCTGAGCTGTGACCTCCCACAAACCCCTGCTGTAAATCTCAACTGTCTTCCTCTTCCTCTTCCCTGGAACAGTCAAGCTGGGGAGGCGGTCTCTGCCATTCCTCCCCTGCCCCGTCACTGACAATGTGTGGCCCACAGGCACATTAACAATCTGCTGAGTGTGGAGCCAGAGTGCTATTGCCACTTAATAAATTGCTCCTCTGTAATGGACTATGAAGTCTGTCTGTCTGTCTGTCTGTCTGTCTGTCTCTCTCTCTCTCTCTCTCTCTCTCACACACACACACACACACACACACACTGCCCTTTATTAGCAAAACAACAAGACAGAGTGAAGGGACAGGATACCCAAATCCTGTCTGAAATGACCCCAGGCTTCAATAATCACTCCAGGCCTCAAAACTATCCAAAATTCCTTTTGTCTTCTAAAAATCCAAAACAGCTTTTCTCTGCTCTTCTCTGCTTATTCTCACAAGATGCTGTGCATAGGCAAAATGTTACTTTTAAAGGCTAATGAATAGACTCTGTCAATGCCAAGAATACTCAGGCCTGAGAACTGAATCTTATCTCATTCGGTTGCAACAACTTGGACATGCTGAACCACCAGGGCTCCTCGACCCCTTGGCTCTCACCCCCCCCCCCTTTCCTGGGAAGGGTGCCAAGTATCCAAGAGTCCCAAGACAGCTTTCTGTTCATGCTCAGAGGAACTCATGGGCAGGACTCTGGAAGAAGGAGGAGAAAGGGGGAGGGAACTGGAAGGGGTATATATGCTCTGTGCACATGACTGTGAACCCGTGCATGCTTTTTGTGAGTTATCACACTTGCTCCTTCTACCAGTTCATGGATGGTAGAAATAAAGCCTTTTCTCCGAAACTATTCCTTGAGTGTCTGTTGACTCCCATTCCCTTCTCCGGGCGCAATATTTTTCCCACGCGAGGGCAAAGCCTCATAAGGCTACAAGAGCAGTTCACAACAACATAAAGACATTCCACCACCAACCATGAGCCAGACCATACCGCAACCTTGATATGAATGGTGGTTCGTAAATGCTAGGTGAACAGATGAAAAGACATTCAGGAGCAATTGTCAATGACCTAATGAAGAGAAGGTTGTCACACTGCTGCCCCCCAATTAGAAATCTAATTGGGGAATTGTTAACATGCTCCTCTCCACATGGCAGGGTGTTAATTCCTTGCTAAGGGCTTACCAGTGGTACCCACACCACCATGTTGCAGCATAAGGTCACTGTTTAACAGAGTGCTCCTGTTCAGGATGGCAGCTATTTTGCTTAACAAAATTGGTGTGGAGGGTGTGGGGGTGTTTGTGTGAAGGTAGCCCATCTAGGAGAAGGAAAACTCTGGTCCTAAACCTCCGCTGCCTTGTGGGATATCTTTGGGAGAAGGCAAGGCTAAGGAGTAAAGCCCTTAGACCAGGCATAGGCAAACTCGGCCCTCCAGATGTTTTTGACCTACAACTCCCATGATCCCTAGCTAACAGGACCAGTGGTCAGGGATGGTGGTAATTGTAGTCCCAAAACATCTGGAGGGCCGAGTTTGCCTATGCCTGCCTAAGACAGTTGGATGACAGTTGCCTCCTTCCAGCTACCCCTGCAGCCCAGCTGGAGCCAAATCTATTGCTCTGCTCTCCTTTGGACCATATCAACGAGGCCAACAGGGCGGGTCTTGTTGTCTGGGCAGCCAAGGACATCCATTACACACTGCCCAGGCTCAGACCCCGGAGAGGTCACTTCGGTGCTGCTTACACTGCTGTTTGACTTCACCCCTAGAGGCTCACTCATTGTCTCTCAAGACCGACAGATGCCAACAACAAAAACCATCTAAATGGTTTATAAGGGGCAATCTAACTATTCAGGGAAAATACAAAAAAAAACAACAACATTAAAATGAAGTTAACATCTATAAATAAAATAATCAAACTTAAAACAGTTATATATAATCAAATTATTTGTTATTATAAGCTACCTGGGGCTCAGGTAGGCCATACTGCTCCCCGTTCACCGAGTTTCCCCTTCCACCCCCCACATTCAACCCCTCAGGGAGTTTTTCCAGCTGATGAGCGTGCTATAAATGCTCTGAACGAATAAGCAAGCTTTCCATGTCTACCGGGCATGATCAGTATCAGCGAGATACTTAATTAGTTCTTTTTCTTAATTTAAAGTTAGCTCTGTAACATTTGGAGTTTCCCAAAGCATGCCAGTACCACCGCCTTCTTGTTTCTCCCAGACTGCTGGGTAACTGTCGGGGGGAAATTCAATCACACGCTGTTAAATTCAGCTTGCGTAATTTAAGCTGATTTGGAGGTCTTGTGCAGCAAAACCCCTTCCCACCCCCTTCCCCAAAACATTGGACTTTTTGCAATAAGGGAAGCAACGGAAAAATGAATGGGGGGGGGGGAGCGCAAAGAAACCCTCGCAAAGTCAAAACCATCGCAACAAATGTTCATTGAATAGCTAGTGTCATCTAATATCCCTGCAAGCAAATTAGGACGAAGGCTCAATAAACAAGTTGCCTGGAAGTGACCTCAGTGAACCTGCTTTTGCTTCATTCCTGTTGGCACTCAGCACCCAGGGTGGGTATTGGAGGGGCTGGAATGCACATGGTGGCCGAGTTTCCATTCTTTAAATGGTCCCCAATGCTGTTTTCTCCAGGGTGCTACTCAATGGTGCTTTTCAAATGTTCCTCTTTGGCTTCTCAATCAACTTTGCTGCACAGATGCAGCCTCCCCCCCAAAAATGCATAAGGCTCTTTCTACTAATGAAGCATCTCTAAAACCGGTCCAGCTGTGCTCTTTTGAATCTCCTAATTATTTATTTGTGCTGAAGCAGTTCCCGTGGAAGAGATTGCTTACCCCATCCAAGCGCTAAAATGAATGTGCATTAACTCACATGCATATTTGCACAATGTTATAATGAC
Organism: Podarcis muralis; assembly: GCF_964188315.1. Lineage (NCBI taxonomy): Eukaryota > Metazoa > Chordata > Lepidosauria > Squamata > Lacertidae > Podarcis > Podarcis muralis. The sequence goes on along the minus strand of NC_135664.1, from coordinate 9,699,550 downwards.
CTACCCACATTTATCTTCAAGATGTTCCTTCCTCCCTTATATGGTGTTTAAAAGTTTATGAGACTGTTATGTCCAACTAGAGTACATTTTTGGTGCTGTAATGGGAAGGCTATGAATGATTTAAATAAATAACTTAGTGAAGCTGGACACAGTAACACTGTAATCGTATGCATGTCTGCTCAGGAGTCAATCCCATGGAGTCAAATGGGATTTATACCTAGGCCCAGATAAATAGGTATAGGATTGAAAACGAACAGTGGGGATGAATTCAGTGGGGATGACTCTGAGGTACGTGTGTATAGAATCACCCAGCCCCCAAACCAAGTCATGCTCAGCACAGACTTGCTGAAATCAATGGACTTAAGTTTGTCATGATTAAATAAATACCTGTTTACTTAAGCTCACTGGAAGGACAGATCCTGAAGCTGAGGCTCCAATACTTTGGCCACCTCATGAGAAGAGAAGACTCCCTGGAAAAGACCCTGTTGTTGGGAAAGATGGAGGGCACAAGGAGAAGGGGACGACAGAGGACGAGGTGGTTGGACAGTGTTCTCGAAGCTACCAGCATGAGTTTGACCAAACTGCGGGAGGCAGCGGAAGACAGGAATGCCTGGCGTGCTCTGGTCCATGGGGTCACGAAGAGTCGGACACGACTAAACGACAAAACAACAACAACTTAAGTGAATCTACTCTGAGTAATGGCTAACGTGAATGCCACATACAGTACCCCAAGCAACAAAAAAATGTTATATGATCCCAAGGATTGTGTGAATGAGCTAAATCTGCTGCCCACAAAATGAGCCTTCGGCGCCCTAACCCGTGGGGTCATGGTTTTGCCAAAAACTCAATGTCGTCGGATTCACTCCAAAGCAGCGCCAAACACTTGCAAAAGACCCTGTCAGGGAACTGCCATCGGAAGGACAGGAGGTGGAAGGGCTCACTGAGGTTGAGAGAGACTTAGCAGCTGAAGAGGGAACCAGCAGGGGGAGAGAAGGAACTCCAAGGGAAAGTGAGTCGGAGGGATGGCTCAGAGACACTTCCAGCGAAAACAGTGGGGAGGTTTCAAGACCTCCTATAGGGACACCCACTCCTCGCCGGAAACTGTCGCGCCGAGAGTCCAGAAGACGTGTTTCCGTTAAGGAGCTTTTATGCTGGAAGAGATTCCGTAAGCGCCCACTTTCGGATTCTGCTAGCGACTGACGGAGCCATGCTTGAGGGGCTCCGTCGTAGGCAGAGGTTTGCGGATTTGATCAAACTCTGAGGGACTAGGATTTTACGCACAAGCAGCTCATCATCCCATCACAGACCCTCTGAAACGTTTGGCAGTAAAACCCCCATGTTTCATGACGCCGCAGAAAATGAGCCAGAGGCCCCCTAAAATGCAGAGTCACAGTTTTGCCCAAAACTCGGCATCATCTGATTAACTTGAAAACGGTGCCAAACACTGGCAAAGGACCCCTGCAACATTTGACGGTGCAAACCCCACGTTTCATGATAAGCCATAAAATGAGCCATTGCCCCCCTAACCCACAGGGTCACGGTTTCGCCAAAAAGCCAACACCATCCGATTCAATCCATAGCAGCGCAAAGCAGTGGCGAAATGCCCCCTGCAACGTTTGGCAGTCAAAACCTAACATTTCACGACGCCCCAGAAAATGAGCCTTCAGCGCCCTAACCCGAAAACCCGATGTCCTCGGATTCACTCAAAAGCAGCGCGAAACACATGGAAAAGTTCCCTTGCATCATTTGACACTGAACAACCCATGTTTCATGGCACCCCACAAAATAAGCCTTTGGTGCCCTAACCTGGGTTTGCCTTGCAGGCCTTTTCCACCTGCCCTGGGAATGTGGAGCTCCTGATTGACTCCAGCTACAAAAGTGGAGGCTGCTGAACAGACTTTTTGGCAGGGGTTGTTGGACTGGGGGAGGTGATTGTTGCTGTTGGGTTTTGTGCATTATTATTTTTTAGATTTTGTTGTGATTTATGTGGAAATTGTTCAGTTTGTGTTTTGTCTTTTTTAATGTTTCATTTCTTGTTTATAACTAACCTTTGATATATATTTTTATCATGTTGTAAGCCACCTTGATCATGGTTTGAACTGTGTGAAGGTGGCATACAAGTATGTATGTATGTATGTATGTATGAAGAGGGAAAGCAATAAATCCCCAGGATCTCTTGCGAATCAGACCACAGGGGGAAAAGACATGATATTTTCCTCCCCCAAATAAGGACATCAATCAGGAAGATCCCTGGCATGAGCAAAGCCACCCAAAACATCATCTAAAGCAAGTTTTATTGGTCATAGCTCCATCCCACCTAACGGTCATTCGTTGGCTAAGGTCACTTCCAAATGACCAATTTATTGAGCATTCATCCTGATTTGTTTGCAGGGAGGCTATCTCACACTGGCTATTTATTGAGCATTTGTTCCGATTTGCTTGTGATATTGCACAAAAACATTATCCCACACTTTCTGGAGCACTTCTCTATCACGAAAGGTCAGATCTTCAGAGAAAGCAGGTTTATTGCACATGACCTCAAAATCAACTTGCGCAATCTGAACTTGCCAGTATGTAGCTGGATCCCGTTCAAAAATACCAGCAGGCTGGAGTTGCCCTGAAAAGACAGTGTGATAATAGAGTTGTAGGTTGTGAGTGAGGGGCTTCTCCCTGCGTGATCTTAGGCTGATCAGTCTCCATTTCTCAGCTTAGCTCATGGGTTTTTTGACGAGAAAACGAGAGAAAAAATGTGGATCCCACTCTGCACTTGTTGGTGGAAGGGTGAGATGCAAATGTAAATACATAATTGCTGCAGACATTGATAGCACAAAGAAAAAGGAAATGAACAAGATTTTGTGCACAGAAACAAAATAAGACCACTTTGTGCTGCCAATGAGGGATTGAACAGAAATGGCAAGGTATACATACTTGAATGCCTAAATCTGACAGTTGCACAATGTACTGTATCTTGTAAGTTTCTTTACATTTGTTCATACATTAAAGCGCCAAGGTGCTGGCTGCAAAATCTGATTCAGGGGCTTATTTTTCCTGCAAAAGAACTCCAGGGCAGCCTTTGTGAAGTGTCTTATCTAGATGAGAGGCAATTCTGGGAAGAGAACATGGCTGGATTAATTGGAATCAGCCTTTCAAGAGATCCAGACAATTAAACAAACATGAATTGTGAGGCAATAGTCTGAGCATAGATATAAGCCAGACTGCTTGCAGCTAAATTGAGCCCTGCTAAGCATTCTCTTTTAAGTTTTAAATGTCATTAGCATGATGTTTAGATATATTCCTTACTCAAATCTACTCAGAGAATGAATAAATCATGCTTCCCCAGTAGCAGGGACTGGGACCGTGCTTCAGAGTTGCTTATTGTCTCTGTTTAATTAATGCTTTTGTTTCAAGGCAAGTTTTAACTTGTGTATTCCCCCACTGATATATGGGGAGGCGGGGTGTTGACCTTCATGTTTAGAGTGTGGAAAATTCACAGGTATTGCTAACGCAGGGTGGAGAGGGCCTCCTGAGGGTACATTCAGCTTAGAAGAATGTCATCAGGTTTAAAGACATAAATAAGTTAATTACAGCCAATGATAGCCTTCGCCTGTGCAGTTTTTAAAAACAGCAGCCGTGCTATTGGGTGAATAAAATTTACAGCAGGAGAGTCGCAACTTGTTTCTTTTCAGGTACAAGGCTGGCTGGTGCGCTGCCAAGATGTCTCGCACAAAAAATCTTGGCATAAGGGCTGTCAGCCGTTGAGAAAACTCTTCCTGGCTTTCAAACAATACAAGTCAGTGTGAGGAATTTTGCAGAGCCATTCCCAAAAACAGCGATAAGATTAGTGCTTGGTTCTTCATACAGATGAAGCGTGGAGCTATTCCTTCTTAGAAACAAACAGGAGAGCAAGTAGGCTTCTTGCATCTTGCTAAAGTCCTTCTCTTGCAAGCCCTGCTCAGCCAAGAGGTTAACTGGGTGATCTTGGGCCAGTTAAAGCCTATCACCTTACCTGCCTTACCAGGACATTTGCAGGGAAACCAAAATGCTTGTTTACAAAGCTATTGTACTACCAACCTTACTGTATGCTTGTGAAACATAGGCTACTTATAAATGCCATCTCCAACCCCTCGAAAGATTCCATCAACGGTGTCTCTGAAAATTTTTACACATCACTTGGGAAGATAGGCGAACTAATGCCAGTGTACTGGAAGAAGCAAAGATCACCAGTGTCGAAGCAATGATTCTTCAAAATCAACTTCTGATTATTGTCTTCCAAAGCAACTACAGTGGTACCTCGGGTTAAGTACTTAATTCGTTCCGGAGGTCCATTCTTAACCTGAAACTGTTCTTAACTTGAAGCACCACTTTAGCTAACGGGGCCTCCTGCTGCTGCCGCGCCGCCGGAGCATGATTTCTGTTCTCATCCTGAAGCAAAGTTCTTAACTCGAGGTACATTTCTGGGTTAGCTGAGTCTGTAACTTGAAGTGTATGTAACCTGAAGCGTATGTAAGCCGAGGTACCACTGTACTCTATTCCGAACTTAAAAATGGAAAGCATAATGCTGGTAGTCAACAAAAGAGGTTTAAAGACTCTCTGACGGCAAATCATTAAAAATGTAGTATAAACGCCGACAACTGGGAAATACTGGCCTGAGAGCACTCCAGTGCTTACCAAAGGTGTCATGGGCTTTGAAGACGCTTGAACTCAGGATGAAAGGGAGAAACGTTCTAAGAGGAAGGCACGCTTGGCAAACCCTCACCATGATGAACTCCCACCTGGAAACCTATGTCCCCACTGTGGAAGGATGTGCAGATCCAGAATTGGCCTCCACAGTCACTTACGGACTCACTGCTAAAACTGTGTTTATGGAATGACAATCTTACTCAGCTACGAGTGATCGCCAAAGTAGAAGACCTGCCCCACAAGGTTCTTGGCAAGGATAAAAGGAGGAAGAGCACAGTAGCTGTAGCTCAGTGTTGGAATATGCATTTTGTATACAGAAGGTCCCACGTTTCCCAGCATCTCTAGATAGTTCTGGAAAATGCCCCTATCTGAAACCCAGGACAGCTCATGCCAGTCATTGAGAACAATACTGAGCTTGAAGAAGCAGAAGTCTATCTGTTTCAATGCATGCTTCCTATGTTCTTTCATAGACAAAACAGTAGAAATCTATTTTTCCATTCCAAATTTTGATTGCACCTTCATTGCACCTAACTCCAACACACAAACCCCAACGTTCCTTCCTAACCAATAGATTGTAAATATTGATAGTGACTGCAGCAGGTGAATTCATCACGGGAGCAATTTCATCAAGGACAGATATTTTTGAACAGCTACCTTATTAAACACATTGTAATTTTCCCATGATTTCCACTGATTTTTCCACGGCAGATGCAATCCATAGAAACCTAAGTGCAATCCATTATGGAGAGCATGTGCACATTCTGTTGAAATCAGTGGGAATTGAATTTTTTTTTTCTGAAAAGAACCATGGATATAAAGTGTTTTAAGGATAAATACAGGACGATATGAAACACAGTGGGAAATGGTTATTAGCAGACTCCATGGAGGGGAGGAAGTACCGTATTTTTCGCCCTATAGGACGCAATTTTTCCGCTCCAAAAATGAAGGGAAAATGTGTGTGTGTCCTATGGGGCGAATGCAGGCTTTCGCTGAAGCCTGGAGAGCGAGAGGGGTCGGTGCGCACCAACCCCTCTCGCTCTCCAGGCTTCGCGCAGCTCTGCGCAATCCTAGGGAGCCCGGCGCGAAGTCGCGCCGGTCTCCCGAGGGTTGCGCAGAGCTACCTGGAGTCCTGGGCTTCGCGGGGGGGGGGGATACATTTCCCCCCCCATTATTTCCCCCCCAAAAAAACAAGGTGCGTCCTATGGGGCGATGCGCCCTATGGGGCGAAAAATACGGTAAGTCCAAGATTTCGGAGAATTCTACACTTTTTTATTCTATTTTATGTGTGAATATAAAATTAAACTGTAAAACCAATAAAAATTTATAAAAAAGAAATCTTTTTCTGAAGCAGGTTTACTCAGACACAAACCCTACTGAGTTTAGCGGAACTTACTTCCAAGTAAGTATACTGCAGCCTTGTGAATTTGACTGATTTTAACAAAACTAATCTCATCTGAACTTTCCTTCTAGTGATCTAAATGAACTTTAATTTCACATAACTATGCTTATTTTGCACCATAAGCAGTCCAATAAAATGTTCAAGCAGTTTTTTCAAGTATCATGACGGCCAAACATCCTATAACACAGCTTTGTCTAATAATAACGCGTAGAATGGCTTTAAAATGAATTCAGTTGGAAGGCTGCGCAAAAGCAATTCTCTCATTTGCCACTAGAGGGTATTGTAGCAGCGGGGAAAAGGTGCAGCTCAAAGAAGCAAATTAAGAAGCAGTTGGAATTAGGATATACTTAAAATACCTCCAAGTTGTGTATGAGGGTAGAAGTTCTGCATCTCAAACAGAACAACTGAATATGGTGCATTGTGCTGTTACAGCATGATGCCATAGAGATCTGATTTTGGACATATGGAAAATCATAGAATTGCAAGGAACCCCGGGGGTCATCTAGTCGAATGCCCTGCGATGCAGGAATCTCAACCTCTGCTTAAAAATCTCCAAGGAAGGAGAGTCCGTTCCACTGTTGCACAGCTCCTTTAGAAAGTTCTTCCTGATGTTTAGTCAGAATCTCCTTTCTTGTAACTTGAAGCCATTGGTTCGAGTCCTACCCTGCATAGCAGGAGAAAACAAATTTGCTTGATCCTCCATGGCACAGCCCGTAAGATATTTGAAGATGGCTATTATAACTCCTCTTAATGGGAAGGTTGGTGGTTCGAGCCCACACAGGGATGGCTGTGGGCAGGATTCCCGTATGCAGGGGTTTGGATTAAATGATCCTCAGGATCCCTTCCTACAATTCTATGATTCTATAATGAGTTTACCAGATCAGGCTTTACATCAAAGAGTTATCAGGAAGTGGCATTTCCCTGTTTGGTTGTTGTTTTTTACACTGCTTGATAGCCTAAGGCGGCCTCAGCCCTGTATACCTGAAGGAGAGGGAAGCTTTTTAATGTTTTTCTGTATGTTGGCTGGGGCAACCCAGTCAGACGGGCAGCGTACAAATAATAAATTATTATTATTTTGAGCATGATGCTGATAATAATAATAATTTTATTATTTATACCACACCCATCTAGCTGTCTTTCACCAGCCAGTCTGGGCTGCTTACAGAACATAAAAAAAACTGCAAAACATTAGACATTAAAAATTTCCCCAATGCAGAGTTGCCTTCAGATGTCTTCTAAAAGTCAGACAGTTGTTTATCTCCTTGGCATCTGATGGGAAGGGGTTCCACAGGGTGGGTGCCACTACCGAGAAGGCCCTCTGCCAAGGTTGCAGTAAACTGGCAAAATGTATAAATCCAAATCAAATAAGTGTTGGAAATGTAAAGAGAAAGAATGTTCTTTTTATCATATGTAGTGTTCTTGTTGTAAGGTTAAAGTTTACTGAGAAATGATATATAATGAATTGAAAAGGATGTTTAAAATAATGTTTGTAAAAAAAACCCTCCAGCTTTTCTTTTGGGAATTGTAGGGATAGAACTAGCTAAACCATATAGAAACTTACTCATGTATGCTACTACAGCAACAAGAATGTTATTCACCCCAAAATGGAAAGAAGCAGCAGTCCCAGCAAAGGAAGAATGGATACAAAAATATACAGAAATGGTGAAACTTACTGGAAGAATAAGAAATCAGGAAGACCAAAATATTAATAAAGAATCGTTAGCAGCATTAACACTTGTAGTTTAATGGTGAATTTTGGATATAATGGAGATGTAAAAGATTTAGATTATTATAAAAGATGCAGGAGGAAATGGTTAATAATAGGACCCACAAAGGGGAGGAGGGCAGTCCTAGAGAGTCTTTGGAATCTTGTCTTTATGTTGTATGTTTGTGACTATAAAATTTCAATTAAAAAAACCAAATAAATAAATGTTTGTTTGTTTTTTAAAACAGGAATAAGATATCAAGATCAAAAACTTTTTATAAACGAATGGAAACGGTTTATTGAATATTGACAGATAAATTGTAAACAGATAAGAACATTGGCAAGATTATTGTAATAATCTGCAGTTATATATATATTTAAAGTAGATGAATAAATGAGCAAATTAAGTTAATCTAGATATTCAGAAGATATTGAAAATAAATTTAAGGAGAAGCAGAAAGAGGGGGAAGGAAGCCAAGCTTTGATTCAAAATTAGTGAAATGTATAAACCTGAATTAGTGAAATGTCTAAACCACAGAGCCTAGGGCTTGCCGATCAGAAGGTCGGCAGTTCGAATCCCCGCGACGGGGTGAGCTCCTGTTCGGTCCCTGCTCCTGCCCACCTAGCAGTTCGAAAGCACATCAAAGTGCAAGTAGATAAATAAGTACCGCTCCGGTGGGAAGGTAAACGGTGTTTCCTTGCACTGCTCTGGTTCAATCCCTCCCCCTTGGGACAGCTGCATATTCTTGCACCACAGTGGGGTTGGACTCCTGATCAGGGCTGGACTGAGATTTGATGATGCCCTAACTACTGAAGGTAATGGGGCCCTTTATATGCCCAGCTGTCCTTTGTCAACAACAAATTGTCACTATTTTTTGGGTTGAATATATGCTGTATGGTAATTTATGGACCTAATAGGTATCTAAAGCCATTTGCACATAACCAATAGGAGCCTACACTGTTGCTGTATGCAGGTTTGATTTTATTTGTTTTTTATCTTATATTTTGGAAATGTACATCGAGGGGTTTTTTCCTTTAAATTTTTTTTTGCGCCCCCAAGAGTGTGGGACCCTAAGCTATAGCTTGTTTAGCTTATATGTAAATCCGGCACTGCTCCTGATCCTCAAGGTGCTTTCTGACCATCCTCTCTGGGCATCGGAAATTCATGTTTATTATCTATACGCCGCCCATGTGCCTTCCCGGCAAACTCCTGCCCTGCGGACGACAGGGGCCGCTGCCGACCAGGCGAGGCAGAAGGGGCCCGAGCCGCCCCGGGACCGCCTCTCCCTCCCTCTCGCCGGCAGCTCCTCCGTCCCAGATTCCCCGCCTCTCCCTCGGCGCAGGTTGCCTCTGCTCCGTTGAGCGCAAAGGCAGGAAACGCCTCCTCGGGCACCGACGGCTGCCTGCCCGTCCGATCGCCTGCCTCCTCCTGCTCGGGGGCGGCTTTTGCAGCGGCCCATCTCCCTAGGGATCTCCGGTGGGGAGGAATCAGCTGCAAACAGGAGAGGCGGAAATCCAGAGCCCGGGCGGCGAACTTTTCCCCGAGCGCACGTGCCGGGAAGCCAAACTTACCCCGGACGGATCCGTCGCCGGGGATCTGCCGCGGTGAAAAGGGGCGAGGAGATCGCGCAAAGGCAGGAAACTCCTCCTCGGGCACCGACGCCTGCCTGCTTCCTCGGGGGCGGCTTTTGCAGCGGCCGATCTCCATAGAGATCTCCGGTGGAGGAATCAGCGGCGGAGAAGCGGAGATCCAGAGCCCGGCGGCGAACTTTTCCCCGGCGCACGTGCCGGGAAGCCAAACTTAACCCCGGACGGTTGCGAAAGGCTTTTTTTCCCGTCGCCGGGGATTGAAAGTCTGCGCTGGCTCGGTGAAAAGAGGCGAGAAAAGTGGAGGAGATCGACGGACCGCCTGGGATCCGCCAGGGCACTGGCGGGGGAATCCTGTCCCCGAGTCCCGGGCGCCTGAGGGAGCGATGCTTCGGGGCAGCTGCTGAAAGGAGCCGCCGGCAACACACCGCCGCCCGGGCTGAGGCGAGAGGGGCAGGTTCACCTCCGGTGGCGGGATACGGGGAGCCATTTTGAACTTTATATAAAAAGGAAAGTTTGCCCTCCTGAGGGGGCACCTAAGCCGGCGCTCATGGACGCCGCCGCGGCCGCCGGATGAGCAGCAGCGCGGCCGGGTGGATGGATTTTGTCGCCCCGCGGCCGCCCTGGAGATGCCGCGCCGCTCGCCCGTGGCCGCCTGGCTGCCGTGGCTCGCGCTGCTGGGCCCCGCCGCCGCCGCTTGGGAGCTGCACGTCGACGAAGCCGCCGCCGGGGCCCCGCTGCTGGACGTGTCCGTGGGGCCCGGGTGGCTCTACGCGCTGGACGAGGCCCGCACGCCGCGCGCGCTGAGGGAAGCCGTGGAGGTGACGCCCGGCGGGCTGCTGAGGAGGACCGCGGTGCCCGCGCGGTGCGGCGGCGACGCCGGGGCGCCCAACCCGCTGCCTCTGCGCCTGCGCTTGGTTTCCCGCGCAGGCGGCGTTTCCCTCACGCTGCGACTGGCGGCCTACCTGCACGGGCCCGGCTGCCTCAGTCGCCGACGGGCGGGAGCCCCCGCGCACCTGTCCCTCCCCGACGCGGGCCCCGCGCTGAGGCAGAGGCTGCGCGGCCGGCCTCGCTGCCCCGCCGCCCCGGAGCCTCAAGAGGGGACGGAGGAAGAGGAGACGCCGCTGCTGGAGGCGCTGAGGGCCTTGACGAGTTTCCCTCGCTGCCGGTGCCTCGACGGGCCTCCCCTCAGGACCCCTGAGGGAAAAGGCGGGAAAAGCCTGAGGCTTCTTTGTCACTTGACCAGGGGCCCCGGGGAGGTCCTGGTCGAATTTGGTGGGCGCCATTTTGAGGGAAGGGAGTGGGCGGCAGGTGGGCAGCGCAGGTTGGGTAGGAAGAGGCGGGCGGCCTCTCAGGAATGGCAAATGGGGAGGGAGGGTGGCCGGGGTTCTTGGCCCCAGGGTCCGCCATCGCTGCCACAACGGACGCTGAGGAGCGCCAACTACCCTCCGCAGTTCAAGCTGCCCAACTACCAAGTGTCCATTGCGGAGAACCAGCCGGCGGGCACAGCCGTCATCACCTTGGAAGCCCACGACCCGGATGAGGGCGAGGCGGGCCGCCTGACGTACTCCATGGAGGCATTCTTCGACAAGCGCTCCGACGACTACTTCGCCATCGACGCCGACACGGGCGTGGTGGTCACCACCCGCAGCCTGGACCGCGAGACGAAGGACACCCACGTCCTTCAAGTGATTGCGGCGGATCACGGCGTGCCGCGGCACCGCTCGGCCGTCACCTTCCTGACAGTGACGGTGAGTGACACCAACGACCACGGCCCGGTGTTCGAGCAGCCGGAGTACCGGGAGAACATTCGGGAGAACCTGGAGGTGGGTTACGAGGTGCTGACGATTCGCGCGACGGACGAGGATGCCCCGGACAACGCTAATCTGCTCTATCGTATCCTGGAACCGGGTGCCGGGGAGGGAGTCTTTGAGATTGACCCTCACTCTGGTGTCGTGAGGACCTGTGCCCCTGTGGACCGAGAGGAGGTCTCTGAATATCATCTTGTGGTCGAAGCCAACGACCAAGGTAAAGAACCCGGTCCTCGAAGCGCCACAGTCACAGTGCATATCACAGTGGAGGATGAGAATGACAACTCGCCGCAGTTTAGCGAGAAACGCTACTTGGTGCAAATCCCAGAGGACGCCCCGGTAAATAGCCAAGTGCTGCAGGTGCAAGCTACAGACCGAGACCGCGGCAACAACGCCCAGGTGCACTACAGCATCGTGAGCGGGAACCTCAAGGGACAGTTTTACATCCATTCTTTTTCCGGTTCCATTGACTTGATCAACCCCCTGGACTACGAGACTATCCGAGAATACACTCTGAGGATCAAGGCCCAGGATGCCGGGCGGCCTCCACAGATAAATTCTAGTGGGATGGTGTCCATTCAAGTTTTGGACGTCAATGATAATGCCCCCATTTTTGTAAGCACTCCTTTTCAAGCCACTGTGCTAGAGAACGTCCCTCTGGGTTACTCAGTGTTACACATTCAGGCAGTAGATGCTGACTCTGGGGATAATGCCCGCTTGGAATACAAACTCATTGAGCTGCCTCACCCTTCTGTACCGGTGTCTCCAGGTGGGGATATGGGCTTCCCATTCCAGATCAACAATAGCACCGGGTGGATTACAGTGTCAGCTGAGCTTGACCGGGAGACTGTCGAGAACTACCACTTTGGGGTGGAGGCCAGGGACAATGGCGTCCCTGTCATGACTTCCTCAGCCAGTGTGTCCATCACTGTCCTCGATGTCAACGATAACAGCCCTACTTTCACTGAAAAAGTTTACCAGCTCAGGCTTAATGAGGACGCGACAGTAGGCAGCAGTGTCTTGACACTGACGGCGGTGGACAAGGATGTCAACAGTGTGGTGACCTACCAGATCACTAGTGGCAACACAAGGAACCGCTTTGCTATCACTAGTCAGAGTGCAGGTGGGCTGATCACGCTGGCCTTGCCGCTGGATTACAAGCAAGAGAGGCAGTATGTGCTGACTGTCACTGCTTCCGACGGAACTCTGTTTGATACTGTCCAAGTCTTCATCAATGTCACAGATGCCAACACGCACCGACCAGTTTTCCAAAGTTCCCACTACACCGTGAGTGTCAGTGAAGACAAGCCCATTGGCACACCCATTGTAACTATCAGTGCCACTGATGAGGATACTGGGGAGAATGCTAGGATCACTTACATCCTGGAGGATAACATCCCTCAATTTCGCATCGACCCTGACACGGGCACAATCACAACTTTGATGGAGCTAGACTATGAGGACCAAGCCTCTTACACACTGGCCATCACAGCTCAGGACAATGGGATCCCTCAGAAATCTGACACCACCTATGTGGAGATCCTCATTTTGGATTCCAATGACAATACGCCCCGTTTCCTTCGTGACCGCTACCAGGGTTCTGTCTTCGAAGATGTGCCCCTCTCCACTAGTGTCTTGCAGGTGTCCGCCACTGACCGTGACTCTGGCCCTAATGGCCGCATCCTTTATACCTTCCAGGGTGGTGATGATGGTGATGGTGATTTTTACATTGAGGCCACATCAGGGGTGATACGGACGCTGCGCAAGCTAGACCGCGAAAATGTGGCTGTCTACAGCCTGAGGGCTTTTGCTGTGGATAGGGGCAGCCCACCCCTCAAAGCCTCTGTGGATATTCAGGTTACTGTGCTGGATATCAACGATAATCCACCTGTATTTCAGCAAGATGAATTTGACATTTTTGTGGAGGAGAATAGCCCCGTGGGTTCCATTGTAGCCCGGATCAGTGCTGTAGACCCCGATGAGGGAACTAATGCACAAATCATGTATCAGATCGTGGAAGGGAACATCCCTGAGGTCTTCCAGCTTGACCTTCTTAATGGTGATCTCACAGCCCTGATGGATCTAGATTATGAGAGCCAGACAGAGTATGTAATTGTGGTGCAAGCTACCTCAGCCCCACTTGTGAGCCGAGCCACCGTACACATACGCCTTCAAGATCAGAATGACAACCCTCCTGTGCTGCAAGACTTCCAGATCCTTTTCAACAACTATGTCACCAATAAATCTAATAGCTTCCCTTCTGGAGTGATTGGCAAGATCCCTGCTCATGATCCTGATATATCGGACCAACTTGATTACACCTTTGTCCAGGGCAATGAGTTAAATCTGCTGCTTTTGGACTCTGCCACTGGAGAACTTAAGCTTAGCCGCGACTTGGACAACAACAGACCCTTGGAAGCCATAATGAAAGTGTCGGTTTCAGGTAAGGAAGCACGTTGTTTGTTTTTAATTTTGGTTGACTACAGATAGTAGCTACAAATGGTGGCTGAAAGTTGTTTAGTGGCCAAATATGTTGGCATAGGCAAGTGTGGACTTTGTGCCTGTTTGTGCCTCTTTGATACCCTGAGACTTCTTTTGAGGGGGGAGGGTAAATTTTTGGAGAGCAGCCATGGAAACTTGAAAAGCTGTGTGCTTTGCCCTGACATTACTTTGTAGTGGAATTTAACCAATCTTATTTTGATCCACAGAAACATTTCTGTTTAGGAAGAAAACTTAAATGTGTCTGCATTCTTGCTGCTGGGTAGGATTAAGCTATTTGAATGTTGAGCATAATACTGGTAATTAATTTAAACCTAGTTACAGTTTTTGATGTATGTTCAAGGCTGTAGTCAAAAGAACAGTTAAATTAGTAGTAAGAGGAAGCTTCACTGACTTCTCTAACAAGAGATGTCTGCCTGTGTTTGGATATTATATATATATATATATGAAGATTAATGTGTCTTAAGATTAATGTGTCTTAATATTGCATAAAAAATGTCTCTTACATTATAAAATCACAGTGGGGTATTACACAAAGATATGAAAAATGTATGAATTTCTTTTGCATTCTTAGCATTTTAGTAGCCAAATTTGTAAATATTAATGGTCATACTTATTATTAGTTGTCAAAATACGAAAGCAAAACAGAAGACTCGCCAGAATCAATTCCTTTTGTACATCTGTTGCCATTCTTTCCAAACACATCTTAGTAAGAGGATAATACTTCAAGGCCAAATTCCATAGCATCCTGTTTGATGATTAACACAGCAGATTCTGCTTAGCCAAAGTGAATCTAAATGCATTTGCTATATTAGTGAGGATTAGACTGGTGCTGCTGTGGGAACAATGCACCACTAGATCTGAAGCAGAGAAAAGAAGAAGATTGTTCACATTCAGAATTAAATGGGCCTCTAGAAATATTCTGAGGCAATATTGGATCTTGAAGGACATTTTTTTGGAAGAGTAGTCTTGATCGCCTGTTGCAGGAAAATAAAGTGCAATGGCGCTTAAAAAGTTAACCATACTTGTGCCAAGTTTAAGCACATTTTGATATCTCTTTTTTTTCATGTGCAGCTAACACACTTCTGTTGAAATAAATGGGATTTAAAGGTGCTTAATCCATGCTGGATTGTGTCTTAATACATGTATTTTTGCATATGATTTCATGGGCAAGACCTGCTCCATCAGTTGTATTTGCTTCTGAGGCTTGTTACCAACAGATCGGTTTGAAGTTATAGCTTTGAATTGCAATGGTTACACGAAATTGGCTTTGAATGTAGTTTCAGTAAAGTCTGCACTCTGATCCAAGGTTAGGAGTTGGTAAGAAATGGTAGAAGCGTTCTTAGAAATGACAGATGTGATTACCAGGTGCAGGGGACAAATGTCAGGAGATGATTATCTCCTTCGCGCCGTGTTTATGAGTTTCCTGGGGACATCTGGCCGGTTAGTGTTAGGGGGAAAATTGTCTTTGGTGTGATTCGGCAAGGCAGTTTGTGTGCTGTTTAAATAGCCAAGTATAATATGCCTGTGTGTGTGTGTGTGTGTGTGCGTGTGCGTGCGTGCGTGCGTGTGTGTGTGTGTGTGTTCTATATGCTAGCAAGCATTTATTGTGTTAAAGTGCTATGCTTTTAAATGATTCAGTGATTTTGATGATATGCTTACAAGTTGCAATTTTTTATTTGAAGGCTCATTCCCTACATTGGTATTTTGAATAACCCTTTAAAAAAGCTCCTGGACAAAAACTTGGCCCTTAAGCTCGGCTTTCATTTTAAACTGTGGACTTAACTCTTTATAAATCGAAGCCCATACTGTGCATCAATAATGCAGTGCCTAGCCTTTTGCAGTCCCTCTCCACACTGTCTTTATTGCAGGTCTCCTGGGCAGCTGCAACTCCTGTTGACCTTTTGAGACCCATTGTGAACAGGATCTTGTTAGTAATGCTTTTCACTCCAGATAGTCTTTTCACTTTTGGGAGAAATGGCTTCGGCATGTGCAAATAACGTTTTGGGAGGTGTTTCTCTCTGGCTGCTTTGTCCTGGAACGTTACTCAAATTAGTCTGATTCTATCAACACCTAATTAGAATGTAGCGCTTGTGGCTTGAATGGCCGTACTGAGATCAGTGGCACAAGTCACACCCAAATTCAGTGTGCTCCTCATATTTGCTGGACTAGTGAAAGTGGTGCTAACAACCATGCTATATTCCACTTGACAACTGACTTAGGTTTCATGCCCAACTTTAGAAGTGACTAATTGTGGTTAGCACGTAATTGTTACTTCCCCGCTAGTTAAAGATTTCCAGAGATAATACACTCGATTCTCTGGGCTTGCAGTGGCTTGTATTTGGGTGACAAGCACAGAGCCATCAACAAGCTGAATCAACTGATAGAGAAAAGTAGCTTCTTATCTAATGTCAGAAGATGAAGATTAGCTCATAAAACAAACCTCAGATGCCTCTGCTTGGGGTAATAAGACAGGAAGGAGCGATTTATAATTAGTGTTCACACTATAATAATTCTGAAGATTTCAGTGGGTTGACAGGAAGCATATCATCTTGATTCCCATTGCTATCCAATGAAAGCTAAACATGCTAAGGTTCCAACATTATCACTTAACTATTGTACAGTGATACCTCAGGTTACATACGCTTCATTTTTTTAAAAAAATGATATTTATTAAAAGTTTAAAGTTACAGAAAAAAGTAAGAAAAAGAGAGGAAAAAAGTAATCAATACAAATCAATACATATAAAAAAACAAAACACACAATACATCAAAACAAAAACAATTAAAAACACATCCAATATTTCCATATCTTTATCTTTCATTAACTTGTTTCATCAACCTCCTCACACCTCCCTTTTTTGTATTCTAGTTATTAATTTTTTCAGCAAATCCTTTCCATCTTTCACTATTTTCTGTCTTTTAATTGTCTTAAAAATTTATTTTTAACCTTATCTTACCATAGAAAAATAAAAAATAAAAACTCTAAAACTTATTTGTACATAACTCCTTATAACATTTCTACTAAAGCCATATAGTTGCATTCCAACATTTTCCTAACACTCATTAATTTTACAATATTTTTCTAAATAAATTTTAAAACTTTCTTCCAATTTTCATCCACCGTCTCTTCTCCCTGGTCTCGGGTTCTGTCAGTCCTTTCTATCAATTCCATATGGTCCATCAACCTGGTGATCTTCTGTCCGAGGCTCTTAATTCTTTTCCATGTCCCTTCTGCAGATCTTCTTCATATTTATACCTGCAATTTACTTTGTCTTCTGCTGATCTTGTTCTTAATTTCCTTCCTTTGGCACTGAGGAGTGGATCTCGGGGAGACTCCAACCTAACAATGTCTTTTTCCCTTCTCGACAAGTCAGCTCATTCTCCATAGTCAGAACTAAAATCCAAAAGATATTTCAAAGTCCCTCCAAAGTTAAAGGCCCCCACAACTCCAATCTCCCCCTGGCCCAAAACCAGATCCCAGAAGCCAGAACATCCCTGCATAGGGGGATCTATCCAACCTTCCATCTCCAATCCAAACGGGACTCCATCTCTCCAAATCTGGCTTTCTCCAGATTCGGTCATCAAAAACAACAGCTTATGTTCCTGCAAGGCCGCGGCTCTCTCCACTTGGTACTTGAGGTTCAACAACAACCTCCTCCTTTGTCTTCTCCACATACGCTTCAGGTTACATACAATTCAGGTTACAGACTCTGCTAACCCAGAAATAGTACCTCGGGTTAAGAACTTTGCTTCAGGATGAGAACAGAAATCGTGCTCCGGCGGCATGGCGGCAGCAGGAGGCCCCATTAGCTAAAGTGGTGCTTCAGGTTAAGAACGGACCTCCAGAATGAATTAAGTACTTAACCCGAGGTACCACTGTACACAAATCTATTGATCTCAATGTATTTGGCTTTCTCTGCTTGTATCCATAGGTTTGCCCCATTGACCTAAACATCTTCATGCAGGCCCAAAACAAGGGCTATGTCAGACAGGTTAATTTTTACATGGAAAACATTCCCATATTGGGGGGTGGGGTGGAGCATGAAGTCTTTGATTAGGTGTGACCATTGTGTGTGCGCGCGCACACACCTTTTTTCTATATATACAAAGGATCTTTGTCCAAATCAGGTATCACAGTGCACATATGTAAAGTGGAACACACAAAGGTGTATTTGCCTCATCAGCTGTCCTTCATGTTTACAAAAATTATGAGATCCTGTCTCACCCTGATCCCAGTGTTAGAAACTCACATATAAAAGCTAATCTCCAAATGGCAACTTAAACCTAGGTTGTGGTTGCCACAGTGGAATGTCTAGGCGCCATTTCTTTTCAATTGGATTTATTATCATTATCATCATTTCTAGACCACTTTATATTTTAAATAACAAATCTCAAAGTTGCTTACAACACATTAAATCATCAAATAAAATAATCCAGAATAAAACAAATTCAAGCTTCAAGGAAAATATTTCAGACCCTTCTCTAAGGGACATTTTGTTTTCCCCAGTCACCAGCCTGGCATCCAGAGATTGTGGTCACAATTGGACCTGCACCAATTGCAAAATGCACATGGCACATTTCTAACACTGTCTGATCCTCTACTCATGTATCTGTCTACAAACATATTCTTAGAGCACATTTCTAGAAATGTTTATTCTCAAGTAAATTCCACTGTATTCTGAAAGTTGCATAGTATTGCAGCCTGTCATACCACTGCAGTGTTTTAGTTCATGAATCGCTAAGGTGTTGTAAGCATTTAGATACTGAAACATCAGTTCCTCGACCATTGGATATTTGTTACACCTTCAACATAAACTTTAAAAGTAAAATGAAAACTGACAGGAAATATTAAATATCAGCATATCGACAACATTTGAGCCCAATAAGTGAGTTGGCATAATTCTTGCTTTTCATAAAACCATCAGGTACATTAAATCATATTGAAACTGAATAACCTTAATAAACATATTGGATACTGGATCTGAAGCTTTGTCAAGCTGAAGCTTGCCCCGTGCTAAAAGGCAGAGAAAAATTTAAAATATTTCATCACAGAGAGCTACATGAAACACATATTACTACATTAATTAAAAATGTAGTTAATTTATGAGGAAGTTACTGAAGGTACATAATACTTCTGAAGCCAAAACACATCCAAAAGTTTGGCACACAATTGGACTATTACTTTCTTGAAATATTTTGCCTGTTTATTCTTTCCTTGATTTTAAGTGAACATCTTAAAAAGAAGAGAGAGACCAAGCAGCTACAAACTGCGATTCTAGTAGAATTCTGTGAGAAACAGTTGTTTTTTGAAAACGGTATCTGAGGTGATAAATTAAAATGTTGATAGTTGCCATGTAGTCACCATGTATTATCTTTTGAATTATTATATTTATTTGATTTTAAATCTACCTACTGGTTGCTGCAAGGCTGATTTATTCTAGATTCTGAGAAGTTCAAATTGTATAATATAATAATGAATATTTATATGTGAACTGGGAACTAATGTAGCTAGTTATATGGGTATTCCAGTACAAATCCTCTGCAAAAACACTATTCTGACAGAAAGGTGGTGTCTGGTGGCTCACTGTATGAATGGGAACTAATGTAGCTAGTTATATGGGTATTCCAGTACAAATCCTCTGCAAAAACACTATTCTGACAGAAAGGTGGTGTCTGGTGGCTCACTGTATGAATGTGATGTAGAAACCAGCAAAGATCATAATGGGTTAGCTATTTTATTTTTTCTTTCGCACTGAACTCCTCTTCTGAAAGTACTTTTGCTTTCATTATTTGGGTACAGCACAAAAAAAACCATACCCTAGGCTCTGTACTAAAAAGACCTGCTTGTACCCAATGGGGCTTACCGGTAAATAGGAGTAATGCTTGTGGCGGGGGGGGGGGAGGGAGCGTTCTTTCAATGCTGTTTGTGTTTTCAAATAAAACCCAGTTAGGTGTTTTATTTCCCTTCATAGAGGTAGATCATATGTTAGACAGAGCTACCCCTCACTGTTCTGGCACCTCCAGTTAAATTAGTTACACAATTTCTCTATGCTCCAGTTGAAATGCATCTCATCCAAATACTGATGTGACAAATTAATCACTTCCCTAGTTTGAAATAGGTTTGTTTGCTTGCTTGCTTGCTTGCTTGCTTGCTTTAACCAAAATGTCCCTAAATATTGTTTTGTTGTGGTGAAAGTGACTGGAACTCTAATGCTACTGAGTGAGAAATGCAAGAAAGTTAGCATGAGCAATGGGGGGGGGGGGGGGAGAGATATCCAGACTACGTTGCACTGAGCTCCCATGGAAATAAATACTCATGATTAGCCATGGCTAACTTAAGTCCTGGGGTCACGAAGAGTCGGACACGACTAAACGACTAAACAACAACAACAACTTAAGTCCTATTGATTTCAATGGGAACTGTTTGCAACTAACTTTAGATCCCACCCAGTGCCTGAATCTGATTTACGGGTACAGATTTGTTATGAAAATGCTCTGGCCCTCATCCAGAGAACAGTGAGTCTCAATTCAATTCCCCAAAAGTAGAAATATCAAATGTTCAGATTTATTGCTGAGTTCCTCTTTTCCTCCCAGTTCTTTCAATTTACTTGAACTTCTTGTTCCTTCTATTCCACCCACTTTCTCTTGTATTCCTCCACTTCCCTGAAAGGGTCCTTTTGCTGTTGCGTCCTTTCCTTCCAGCCAGTAAGCAAGATTGACACATAATATTTTACCTTGCCTACAAGACACATGCGCCTGTAGTGTATTTTCAGCCATTTACTATTCTCCATACCAACTATAAGCAGAAGGAGGCAGAATTTGTGTTGTGGTTACACACCCAGAATCAAACTATGAAATTCTCAGTTAAATGATCTCAGGCAGCCTGGTGGAAAGTCTCATCTGCCTGAAACCCTGGAGGGCTACGATCAGCACAGAAACCGTGGTTGGCAGTAGGGGGTTTGACAAACCATTAATACGTCTTGTTAAGCACCAGCTCCTGTTCAACTGCAACAGACTCTGGCTTTATGTAAGTGACCTTGCTCCTGTTTCAGTTATTAAATTTTTGGGCTGCAGTTCCATGCAGGTGGTGAAGGCTTGTTTTGATAGAATTATGCAGAGCAACCAGTTCTTCTATGATTGACATATCAGCCTAATTTTGCAAGGACTTGTTTTTATAGTTCACTGTTACCTTGTTGCTTGGGAAAGAAAGGGTTGGCTTCAGGTGTCAACAAAGGAGGGATTAAAACATAAATGGTTCTAGTAGCCTCCTCCTTGCCGCTAGGGAAATAAATTCCATAAGTGTGGAACATCGTTGCCATGATATCACTGCAGGTCATACAATTATTGGATTATCCTACCCTTCTGAATGCATGATGTATTTTACACATTTGCCTGGATAGTGATGTCCCCCATGCAGGAGATGCTGATCCACCACCTGCTGTGTAATAAATATAATATGAAAAAAACCCCACTGAATTTAATTCCATGACATGTGTGTCATAGAATTTTTGTTTAAGGAAAAACTGAGAAAAAGACTTAAAATATAGCAGTAATTTGAAGCAAAGGTGAATGTTATGGCTTAGGTGCAGGCTGCTGGTTTGAATCCAACAGAGCAATAGTGCAAGTGGAAGCCACCTCTGTTGATGCAAGAGATGGGCCCTTTGATTTCTCCCCATTGGTTGAAATCTATTGAACTACATTGAACATCATTACACAGGGTCCCTGCCACTCAAGAATGGCTTTCTGGAGTTGCAGGTGGTTGCAGCGACAAAGAGCTGGGAATGCCTTTTTCTATGAGAAGAATTTCATTCTCAGTTCTTAGAATGCAAGCCAAAATTCTCCTTATCATGGTTAGGAGAGTGGAAGTGTGTTGCAAGAAGCATGTCCCTATATATGTATATTTTTTGCTCAATTCTTACCTTTTTTACCCATTATGCATTGCAGTGGTAACAGTAACTATTCTTGTCCTTAAAGCAAGCTTTGAAACCAAGGTTAGAACATGGCTTGCAAAGCCTGCTTTCGAGCTAAAGGTGATTACCGTCAGTGTGAGAGTGGACATGGGATGTGACTAATAGAATCGCAGAATTGTAGTGTTCTGAGGGACCACGAGGGTCATCCAGTCCAACCCCTGCAATGCAGGGATCTTTTTGCCCAACGTGGGGCGAACCCATGACTCTCAGATTAAGACTGTTATTCTCTACCGACTGAGCTATATATACTGTGGTGATACTTCACAAGGTTGTGCAACATTATCGGTCTCCCATAGCCACGGTTACATTAAACCAGGGATGGCCAAATTTGGATCTCCCAATGTTTGGGGACTACAACTCCCATCATTCCTGACCCCTGGTCCTGTAAGCTAGGGATGATGGGTGTTGTAGTCCTGAAACAGCTGGAGGGCCAAGTTTGGCCAACACTGCCAAACTGTATGAGCTTAATTTGGTGAAAGCAAAATTAGTACGTATGAGAGCAATTTTTAAAAGATGTGATTAGATCTGCCTCCTTTTTACTCTGGCAACTGCAAATTGAATGCATGAAAAGGAAAGGAATTTGAACCTGGAGTATAGAATACAGTGGTACTTTGGGTTACATACGCTTCAGGTTACAGACTCTGCTAACCCAGAAATAGTGCTTCAGGTTAAGAACTTTGCTTCAGGATGAGAACAGAAATTGTGCTCCGGTGGCACAGCAGCAGCAGGAGGCCCCATTAGCTAAAGTGGTGCTTCAGCTTAAGAACAGTTTCAGGTTAAGTACGGACCTGGCGCTGTGGGTAAAAGCCTCAGCGCCTAGGGCTTGCCGATCGAAAGGTCGGTGGTTCGAATCCCTGCGGCGGGGTGCACTCCCGTTGCTCGGTCCCAGCGCCTGCCAATCTAGCAGTTCGAAAGCACTCCCGGGTGCAAGTAGATAAATAGGGACCGCTTACTAGCGGGAAGGTAAACGGCGTTTCCGTGTGTGGCTCTGGCTCGCCAGAGCAGCGATGTCACGCTGGCCACGTGACCCGGAAGTGTCTCCGGACAGCGCTGGCCCCCGGCCTCTTGAGTGAGATGGGCGCACAACCCCAGAGTCTGTCAAGACTGGCCCGTATGGGCAGGGGTACCTTTACCTTTACCTTTTTTACCACTGTAATAGAATTGTAGAGTTGGAAGGGACCCGGGGGGGGTCATCCAATCCAACCCCCTACACAATGCAGGAATCTCAGCTAAATCATGGCCATCCATCCACTGCTTTCAAAACCTCCAAAAATAGAGCACCCAGAACCTCACATTGGAGTCTGTTTCACTGTTGAACTGATAGGTCTACAGTTGCTGACAGGTAGAAAAATAAAATAAAAGCATCCCGCACACTGGCCAGTAGAACTGACAGTATTCAGCTACTGTGCTGACTTCACTTATCTTATCATTCCTGGACCCCGTTAGAATTGCTCTGTACATCTTTTATCTAACTTACCAATTAATATTTCTTTAATATTAAACTAACAGAAATCCACTGTGTTAAGGTTAGAATGTTGTGTTTTATTTTTTCAGCTTTCAGAGGTGCTTCAGAAAGAAGGCACTTTCAGGACTATCGTCTCTTTTTTTCCAAAAAAAATTGCAGTTTTATTTCACCCAAGAAGCAGTGAAGTGGATGCGGTAATTTTGTGGCAAAAACTTTGCTTGGTAGCACTGGAAAAAAGGAGGAGCTAAAAAGCCACTTGCAGACTCTAGGAAAATGAAGGGTGTTGACTCTCCCAACATTTAAAGTTGTAGTGCTGTGGTGATGTACTTTGTCACTTATGAGAGACAAGCACTAAACAGCAATCACAGGAAAAGTGAAAGACCCGATAGATCTCTTGCTGCCGACATATGTAATCATGAACATATAATCCTTATCATGTACAAAGCAAGTGATGTAGAGCCAAACTCTTTTCAGCGCTCTTTGGGGAAGCATGATTTGTCTCAAAACCATCTGAGAGGCAATAGAGCCCAAAACATTTCGGCAGTACAAAGGGGGGGGGGGACCCATCAAGATCTACTATGTAGGTGTTATGATGATAGGAAATTTTGCCACCGTAAATAAAAGGTTTAACGGCTACTATCTATATCAGTGTTTCCCAACCGGTGTTCCGCGGCACACTAGTGTGCCGCGAGACGTTGCCTGGTGTGCCGCGGGAAAAATTGGCGGGGGGGGGATAAAGGGGAAAAAATTTATTCCCCCACCGCCAGGCGTGGGGCTGGGGCAGGGGAAGCCCGAGCTTCCCCCTCCCCCAGAACGGGACCCAGAGCCATGCCGAAGCTGCGCGCAGCTTTGGCATCGCTCTGGGAGCTTGCGGGGCTGGGGGAGGAGGAAGCCCTCCGCCAGCCTCCAAACCATGTCGGGAGACAGCGGGATGGCGCGCTGCGCCTCGCCCGCTGTCCCCCGAGTTTGCAGGGCTGGCGATGGGGAGGAGCAGGCTTCTCCCCCCGCCAGCCTTCCAGCCAAGTCGGGGGGCAGCGGGAAGGGCGCGCTGCGCCTCTCCCGCTGTCCCCCGAGTTTGCGGGGCTGGCGATGGGGAGGAGCAGGCTTCTCCCCCCGCCAGCCTTCCAGCCAAGTCGGGGGGGAGCGGCAAGGGCGCGCTGCGCCTCTCCCGCTGTCCCCCGAGTTTGCGGGGCTGGCGATGGGGAGGAGCAGGCTTCTCCCCCCGCCAGCCTTCCAGCCAAGTCGGGGGGCAGCGGCAAGGGCGCGCTGCATTTCTCCGCTGTCCCGGACGGCTTTCAAAAGCCTGCCTTCAAAAGCCGTCCGGGACAGCGGAGAAACGCGCTGCCTTTCTCCGCTCTCCCGGGAAGGCAGGCAGGGGGGAGCAAAGACTTTCGCCCCCGCCCACCTTCAGAAGAGGTCCAGGACCTCTTCTGAAGGCGGGCGGGGGGCGAAAATCTTTGTCCCCCCTGCCTGCCTTCCCAGGGGCTTTTAAATCGCCCCGGACAGCGGAGAAGTCCTCCGCTGTCCCGGGCGATTTTAAAATGCTGCCCGCCAGCATTTTAAGATTGCCCCGGACAGCGGAGAAGTCCTCCGCTGTCCCGGGGTTTTTTAAAATGCTGGGGGTGGGAAGAAAAGCCCTTGTGTCCCCCCCCCCAGCCTTCAGAAGAGGTCGGGGGACAGACTGTCTCCGGACCTGGTCTGAAGGCGGTTTCCCTAGGAACGCATTAATTGATTTTCAATGCATTCCTATGGGAAACCGTGCATTGCAAGACGAAAAACTCGCAAGACGAAGAGACTTGCGGAACGAATTAATTTCGTCTTGCGAGGCACCACTGTATCCGGAGAGGCGGCCTTCAGGCGAGTTTTAATTTTAATTTTCCTTCTCCCACTTAATGCCCCACGCTCGCCCAAGCAGCTTGCAGTCCTCGGTAACCACGGCGACCCGAGGGAGGGGAGGGAACAGGGAAGTCGAGGGCGGCGGCGAGCCGCAATGACGTCAGTGGGCCGCGCAGCCTCGCCCTGGCACGGTGTGAGAGCCCCGGCTAGTGGCGCGAGCTTCAGAATAAGTGGGATCCGCGTGCGCGAGACCGAGATCGCGCGTAAGGAGCTCAGCCCTGGGCAGGAGGAAGCGGGGCCGCGCGTGCGGGCCACATCCCCATAGAGAGCGAGCCTCCCCCGGCCCACCACTCCGGGCAGGTCCACTCGCATGAGGGGGCGGCGATGGCGACGGCCGGCAGCTTGCCTGCAATGCCATCCCTCGAGCAGGCGAGGAGCCCGGAGGCTACCAGATGCGAGTCCTCTTTCCCACCCTGCTCGGGAGTCCAGAGCACTTGGTCGCATTCAGGATCTAGAGTGGGGAAGCGGGGCTTGTGTCTGGGCTGGACACATTGTGCTGCCTGTGCCGCTCGACTTGCGGGGAGAAATCAGGGTGGGAGTCACGACCGTGAGGCAGGGCTGCCAAGTGTGGCAGAAGAGGACACGGCCGTCGCACCTGTCCTTAGGTAGGAGCTTCTTCCGTGTCGACCTGCTGCCCTAAAGTCTTGGCTTTTTTCTTGGCTTTTTGGCGGTTGGCACAGAAGGAAGGCAAGGGGGAGGGGGAAAAATTGAAACTTACACTTTCGTGCGTCCCTCCCGGCGTGACGCTGCGCGCTGACGTCACGGGGCTGTAATGGTGGTGTGCCTCGATATTTTTTTCATGAAACAAGTGTGCCTTTGCCCAAAAAAGGTTGGGAAACACTGATCTATATATGTATTGGTGGATGGGAGCAAAACCAAGTAAAAAAGAGACCTGGAGAAATAAGAGTTAAAGGGCAGAAACTTATTGCCTGAACTAAGAGCCTATAATTTAGTGGTAGATCACGAGTTTTGCACACAGAGCTAAGGGTTAACCCTTGGCATACCTTAAAAGTTCTAGAACAGTGGTTCTTAAAGGGTGTGGTGTGCAGGAGTATGGCAAGTGTGATGGGAATATTTAAGGACCATCAAAGAAGCATTTAACTGTTTCAGTGCAGTGCAGTGTAGTGTAGTGTATAATTTTTTTATCAGCAGAATATGGATATTTTGGGAATGATTCATATTCTTACGTAGCTGCATTGTTTTATACTTTCTGGATGTCCCGTAATAATATAAAGTATTTTTGTTCTATGTTGTAAATCAAGCACTGCTAGAAGTTGTTTCTTTTTGCTTTCCAATGTATTTCTTATCAATAACAAATCAGAGTTTACCTCTAAAAATTTTATTCTGACAGCGTGGCCCAGAAAAAAAACCTTTGAAAACCACTGTTATATTTTGCTAGGGTAGTTATTTTTGTTTGGATTTGTTTGTTATACTTGAATTTGCTCGTATTCTTTCCTATAGCATTCTACTGTGTTGCTGCACCAGGATGCCTGCCTTTTATCCTAATTTAATCTACTGCCTTTTTAAAGTATGTCTGCACAATGTTTCATTGCAAGCTGACATAAATTACTGTGAGAATGTGTTGCATCAAAATACATATATCTTGCAATATCCTCATTACTCAGCAAGAATAGCTGTCAGTTACTGTACTTGGGCATTCCTCACAGTAGGAACTCAGCACCATGTTCCAGGATGGTCATCCAGAAGCTTGTCTGTCTCTTGTCAGAATTAGTTTTCTGCCTAATTTAATATGTTACGGGAGGCTTTATATCAGTAAAATGGCCTCTTTTTTAAAGACTCACAGCTTTATTAAGTCACTGTTGGCATTGTTGGGCATTTTATGCCTAGTGAAGTGCTGCGAAAACAAGAAATGAGGGACTTTTTTTAATTTAAGTACTGCTAATCCTCATTACTGGTTGGCCTGTTGGTAATTTGCCGGCTTGCCACAGCTTGTTTCTTGGCATAGACGGCTTTGCCAGCAGTTCCCCAAGTGATGCCTGCCTGATACATTTCGTAAGGATGCTACAGTTTTTTGTCGATAGTGACTAGGTGGAACCATCCTTGGGGGGGAAATGACTAATGTGTAGGCACACAAGCAGTTTGAAATAGGGGCTTAAATATATGGCACATCCGCATTCAAAAGGTGAACGTAAGCTTATCCTAAGCTTTTGGAAACTGTCTGGTATAAGTGGAGCATATCACAGAAATTGCTCTCTCTTAAGCTATTGACAAGTATAATTTGAATAGCATGAAATGACCTTACCATCTGGCAGATAATTTGTTTGCTAACTTAAATCCTCTCTTACACCTGACTAGAAGGTCCTTGGTATTTGTTCAGTTGTTTTCAACTTTCTTTTATGAATTGCAGCTGATTCTTAAGAGACAGTTGTTTATATAATATATATAATAACACACACATATTTTAAACAAGGCAGCTTGCTTTATTTTATTAATAATATTGCCCGCCACGCCAATCTCCAAGCTGTGTAAGATTTCAGGCGCTCACCAATGGTTTGTGCATCCTTTTGGAAATGAGACGCAGCAGAGACTGTGGTGTCATTATGATAAATGGTTTATTCGCACATACATGCAACCTGAGCCTATAATGGCATCAACACCTCAAAAGGGTGATCTTTCTCCCATAGTCGCAGCCTTTGAGCCAAATAGAAACCATTGCTCTCTGTCTCCAGCTTACTGCTTTACTTCTAGCTCACAGCACTGCAACTTTCTGCTCTCTTCCTTTGCCTTTCTAGCTAACAGTTGAGGGAGGGAGGGCCACTCATTTGCTTTCTGGCACAAAGCCACTTGTTTTGTTACCTTGGGACCCATATTTAGTGGGTCATTATAGCCACCCATTGAATCTGTACTGGATCCAGGAATTAGAAGCCAGGCTCAGGCATACAGCCCTAAAATAAGTAATGTTTTTGTACTTATTTCAGTCAGCTCATCTTTTCATAGACATGTTTAAGGTAATGTAAACTGTGGTGTCATTGGTACTCTGAAAATATGTGAACATGATTGTGCTTCAAATTACTTAATAGTTAAAACAGATGGTTATGAGGGAGCTTGATGTCATACGGTGTATAAGGGCCAGTTCCAGTATAACACATGTATGGGATAGCTTTTGGAGTGATTCCCATATTGCTCTCTGAATATATGAACTATGCTAGTCAGAATATGTTATTTAGGTATCAGTGAACTTTCCAACTTCATCACCTGGGATTTTATTTTGCAAGTCACATAGTTCCTGTTTCGTAATTTATCAGAGTTGAGGTTTTTTTAAAAAATAAATTTTTTTATACTGCTTTACACTATCCTAATGTTTTATGAGATGGTGGTACATGAATACTTGTATTAAGTAAGTAAGTAAATAAGAACCAATATATGAGATGATCAGACTGTCAGATAAATATTTTGCTAGAATCCGAATGTAGTTCTACAGTATAAGGCCTCAATCCAAGGTGTGTGTGGCATGCATTCTACTACTGTGTTACAACTCTCTAGTCTGCTGAATTTCAATTTTTTGGGTGGTCTTTCTGTTTTTCAGAATTAATCCGACTTCACAAATTCACATTTTTTTTCAGTTTGTCAGACTTTATATTTTGGAGAGCTGATGTGTATGTTTCTCAAATTTAAGTGCAATTTACACATGTGCCGCTAACATAGGCTTGGGAGGTTTTTTGTTGTTGTTGTTTTTGTTTAAATCTAGTAGTACTTTTGGAAACTACTGCTGCGATGTAAACATGTGCAATTTAGAACCTGTGCGTGTTGTTTTTGTTTGGGGTATTTGTTTCGCTGGAATTTTATTCGACCTAGTGCAGTCATACAAGGTCAAGTACAATTTCATTAGACATATGTCTCGCATCTGGTAGTTAGGGCCTTCTGGAGCAAGGCTGATTAACAATGCAGGGAGTTATCTCTGAGAGTTTGTGCATAGTTGGTAGACTAGCTATGGAACCCTTGTGCCAAGGTAAGATAAAACTATCCAAACGCTTTGTTATCAGTAATGGTTGAGCTGCAGTGCCTTTATTTGCTGTGGTAATTCTTTCGTTGCAGATAGTGTCAACTGCCACTGAAGTGGTGTGAATTATTCCCTTGTTCTTCCTGTTTCTGTCTGTCTTGTCGGACCCCACCACTGACTGTCAAAATATGAAATTCAAGGCCTACAGGGGGAAATCAAGTGACAGCTCTCTAGTTATGCCTGATGTCTAATTATTACATGTATAGCCAGAACAAACAGTTCTGTAAACATCTGTAAACAAGCTTCCTCACAAGATGGTGTGACTTACGTAGGCATTCTAAGATCATGTTTTGCTAGGATTCTTGTTCATAACAACATGTGTGGAATGTTGCTTCCCTTGGCATTTTAGAAAGCTTGTCCAAACTGGAACAGCTAACCAATAGGAAACATAGTAATATTCCCTGAATTATAGAAGTATAGTAGAATATAGCTGAAACTAATCTCAGTCAAGTTAATATATGATGGCAGTTCTTAACAGAAGCATAAAACCTGGTAGGTTTTTTATGTTTTTGTTTCTAAGATGTGTTGTATGTTTGGACCACATGCTGTTCCTTGCATTACAGTGAGGAACTGTTAGTGCAGCATCTTTCTTGGGGAGAAGCACAGACACTAGAGAAGAATCACGGCTTCCTGAGTGACAAAACTAAATATATTGGTACCTTGGTTTACAAACTTAATCTGTTTCTGAAGTCCATTCTTAAACCAAAACCATTCTTAAACCAAGGCACGCTTTCCCTAATGAGGCCTTCCACCATTCGGATTCCATTCTTAGACCGAAGTAAAGTTCGCAAACCAGGACACTACTTCCAGTTTTGCAGAGTTCGTAAACTGAATCGTTCGTAAACAGGACTGTTCTTAAACCGAGGTACCACTGCAAATAAATCTGATACGAAGTAGGATGAATGCCATAATCCTGTAAAGAACATGCTTAAGCACATTTATTTCAATGAGTTTAAGTGCCCCCAAAGCCTATGTTGTATTGTGGCCCTGGTCTATAAAAGGGATGGGGAACATCAGACTGAGGCACGAAATGTGGCCTTCTGGGTTTCCACATGTGGCCCTTGGAATTATCCACAAGTCACACCCCTTGGTGGTCCTTCCCTACATCCTCCTAGAGTGTTTTTATCTGACTGGGATGTGTCTTTGAATTCTCACATCTCTTGCTAGTTGACAGAAGTGAGCAGCAGTAAATTATACCTAGCAAGTTGGAGTCAACTCTTTATTAGCAAAAGCAGGATCTGCACAGGAGTGTCATGCCTAATGAGCACAGGCTTAATAATCTCTGGCAGGTCTTGTCCCCATGAAGCAGTTGCTGAGACTTAAGGTCCCCGCCTCCCCAGTCCTCTCCTCTCCTGGGTTTCCCTCAATCAATCTGAGACTGGACCTGCATGAAGCTAACTTCTTCTCTAGCCTCTTCATGTCTCTCCTGGTTCTGAGAGACCAGGAGGGAGGGGAGCTTGTTGCAACAGGTGGGGGAGACACCTGTGCCTCTTTACCAGCCAGACTAATCTCTGCCTCTTGCACCCCCCATCTCTGCTTCTGCCTCTGATTCTGGGCTGCTCTCTGCCACAGCCTCTTCCTGCTCATGAAGCCCTGTTACCTCTTTCCTCTTCCCAGTCTTCTCCCTTTGACCTCTTATTGTCGTCCCACCACCAATCCCCTGGCTCTGAGCCTTCTTCCCTTGGGCGTTCCCCAGCTGGTTCCTCCCACCATTCCTCTGCATCCAACCAGTCCATGACGCTATTCAGGATGGAGGACAGAGAGAAGTGTGTAGAAACTAGTCTGCCTCACAAATGTAGGTTGCTTCACCCACTTTTGTCTCTTGCCCTGCCCACCACTGGCATGTGACCCTCAGCAGACTACCCAGAAGGGAAGGCAGCCCTCTATCTGAAAAAGGTCCCACCACCCCTGCTCTATAATTACATCACTGGTGCATAGTTGTGTGTATTTGGTATCCCTGGCTGTGTTGTCCAGCTGGCCAGCGTTACTCCCAACCCCTTTCCCTTTCCCTGGATTTTTTTTTTTTTATCTCAGTGCCAAGAAGCAGGACATTTAAAATGGACCTGTACTCAACAGAAACAGGGTAATATCCATGTCATGGGGTGTGATATTGGGCACTGAGCATTTATAAAAACCCTTGTAGGTCAGAGAACAAGTCCACATTGGGAGAGAATACGAAATGCATTTTCCTTGCCTATTCTTTCACAGTCAACCTGTG
Organism: Podarcis muralis; assembly: GCF_964188315.1. NCBI lineage: Eukaryota > Metazoa > Chordata > Lepidosauria > Squamata > Lacertidae > Podarcis > Podarcis muralis. The sequence goes on along the minus strand of NC_135664.1, from coordinate 9,668,297 downwards.
CTGCACTCTTGACTATTGGAGATTATTACGCTCCTTGAGAGATAAAAACCTGATAGCTGCTTTTGAAACACCACTTTGTTAAAGCTGTAGAGTAATTTGATCATTTGGGAAAGCAAGACAATTAATAATTTAAGAACACCAACAAAGCAATTTTCTTTGTGTTCTTTCTTGCATGCCTTACACTTTAAAAATTGTTTTTAATTAGTGCTTTGTCATATTTTAAAAGCTAATGAATTACAGCTTTTTATCATATTATTGATTATATTATTATGATCTTCAAAAATCCCCCTTGCCATTGGGAGGTGGCAATTATGTATGGTCTTTTCTGTTATTCTTCCTCAAACCCCTTTGAAGAAAAGGGGGAAAGGAGTCTGAAGGACATTAGTAACTATATAAATGGAGAAGGAGCCATAGCTCAGAGGCAGAGCAGATGCTCTCTATGTATGAATCCAAAGGTATATCCAGGTTAAAGAACTCCAGTAAAACAGTTTGTGGGGGAATGTCCCCTAAAAGGGTTATTCTAGCTAGCTAGCTAGCTATGTATCTATTTTTCATAAAAATTTGTGCACCACTTGTTTGTTTAAAAACCTCAAAGCAGTTTTTTTAAAAAAAGTGTATTATTTTTATTAAATTTATATATTCCCCTTCATTTGAAGATCTCAGGATGGTTAACAAGATAAAAATACAGGATAAAAGCAGAAAATAAATAGTTAAAACAAAAGAAAACAATACCACCACTCCACAAACACATTTTGAAGGCCATAGAATATTAATTAGCCAAGGACCTGGTTGAAGAGGACTGTTTTTGCCTGGTGCCTAAATATTTATAATGAAGGTGCCAGACAAACCTTCTTGGGGACAGCATTCCACAAAAGGGGAGCCGCTGCAGAAGAGGTTCCGCTCCTGTGTTGCCACCCTCCAGACTTCTCGTGGAGGAGGCATGCAAAGAAGGGCTTCAGATGATGATTGCAGGGTCTGGGTCAGTTCATATGTGGAGAGGCAGTCCTTGAGGTATTGCGCTGCCATACTGAAAAAAATATGTATAGGACCATATATCTGTCTCTATGAGAGATAATTAAAATGGACAAAAATTTAGCATAAAAATGGTAACTCCCTCCTCCCATTTCCCTAAATTCACCCCCCCACACACACACACATTTTTCCATTGGCTCAATCCCTGCAACAGAACTGTGGGTTTCTACACAAATACCAACAGTTAATTAATTGACTCAAATTAATTAAATGTTGCACAGATTCCCCCCACCCCCCAGTTTCTTCTAATATTAGAGCATGGAAATGCACATAAATTGACCATATCCCAAACAAATCTCCATTTTTCTTGCTCACTGAAATGCTGGGAAGAGCTAACATTCATCAAGTTTGTCTATCATGCTGGGAGTGGGGGGGGGGTTGCGGGTGAGGAATGCTCTTTCACCAAGTTTCCTATCTGAGATGGAAATTCTAATGAACACTGAGCAATAGGGATATACATTTACCTGTACCATAGCTATGTGCGGTCATCATAGCCATTGACCTTGACTACCTGCATATGGTTAAATTGTTCCCAATCCTTTTCATCACTAGGATTTTATATCAAGATGGTTATCTGGGAGGAAAAAAATTCATATTATTTAAAAAACCAACCATAGACAAACCCCTTTCTTAATCTGTAGACTTCAGTAGGAATGGGCATAACGAAAAGGCAGTGGGATTTGCAAAGCCTTTGCTAGCTATCCACTAGAAACCCAAAGTCTCCTTTCTGGTCAGTCACTGCCAGTTCATACCCCTTGAAATTAAGATTATTATTTTTTGCCCTGACATCCATCACTTTACACTTGTTTACCTTAAATTGCATTTGTCATTTTACTATCCATGTGCTTTGTTTGAAGAAGTCCTTTTGGAGCTCTTTGTACTCCTTGTTTCTTATAACAACCCTGAACAATTTAGTATCATCAGAAAACTTTGGCATCTCACTGCTCACCCCTAACTCTAGATCCTTTATGAACAACTTTAAAAGCACAAGTCCCAGTACTGATTGTTGGGGGACCCCACTTTATACATCCTCCGTCAGGAGAACTGTTCCTTTATTTCTACTCTCTGCTTGTTGTTATGTAACCCATTCCTGATGCACAACAGGACCTCTATAATTATTTATTGACTGCTAAGATTACACAGGAGTTGTGATGAGGCAATTTGTCAAGAGTTTTCTGGAAGTCTGAGTACACCATGTCAGCAATATCACATCTATCTATATGCGTCTGGAAATTCTCCAAGAATTCCTATAGGTTGGTCAGACAAGACTTACTTGAAGCTGGTTCTGCTTCAGCAAAGCTTGTTCCTCTATATGCTTTGTTATTTTAGCTTTAACAATACTAGTTTCCCCAGGACTGACTTTAACCTAATTGGCCTGTAATTTCCAGCTCCCCCCATTAATTCCTATTTTTAAAAAATGGTTTTACATTGGCCACTTTCCATTCCTTAGGCATGGGGGCTGATCTGAGGGGACAAGTTACATATTTTTGTTAGAAGATCAGCAATTTCACCTTTGAGACATTTTGAGATCTCTTGGGCTTGGTGATTTGTCAGTTTTGATTTTGTCTTATTAGGACTAGTCTGGCATCTCTCAGTTCCTCAGGCTCCCTTTTTGCAACAGTAGTTCAGGCACTGGAATCTGCCCTACACTTCCATTCCAAAGTAAGATGCAAATAATTCATCCAACTTTTCATCCACGTTAGACTAAAATGGCTCACCCTTTGTAAATAGCTAGGGATCTTGACCTCCCTTTTAGGATTAACTTTCTAAGGGTAGATTAAACAGCCAGTTTGTTTGCCCTATGACTACTTCTTGAAAGCTTAGTAAAGATTCCCATAGTTCTTCATCATTCAAGCAAAATGCTCTATAAACGTGGCTATTGAAGATTGACTCCCATATCCTAACCAACCTAGAGCTGCCTTGACCAAAATTTGAATGGCTGTCTAGAGCTAAGTAACTGGAATCAAAGGACAACTCTCCAGAGATCTGTCTCATCTCCCTCCCTCCCAAACAACACCCCTAGGAAGAACTTGCAATGCACCTGAAAGCGGAGCTGCTCAAAGTGTGGATGGGGGCCCTGACATTCTTTCACTTGCTGCGGTCCCACCCTACTCAGTTGCCCACCTTTTCCACATTGAGCAGCAAAGGTTTGCAGGGTGCTTCAATTTACTTTTGCTTCAGTATGAGTAGAATGCTTCATGTGATTGGGGACCCTGCATTATCAGATACAGAAGAGAAGAGATGAACTTGCATCATGGAGAGACATTTGGAGTTTTAGTATTCCAGTTCTCACTTGAAATAGGCAGTCAAGCTCCTGTAATTACTCTAAGAAAGAAAAAGGGGTGGGGGATGTAGAAAGCTCCTATCATGAAATACAACAGAGATTTTATGACAGACTTTTTAAAGTACTCCTTTCTCCTTCTCAAAGGAGTGTTCAGGTGCAGTGTGAATTCCTAGTTTGTGACTTGGTGGTATTGATATTAGCCGATAAGTAAACTTCCTTCTTTTACTTTCAAAAGAAATGGGTGTGCAACTCTGACAGGTAAATAATGAAAGAGCCTTTCTTGGCACATTTTCTGATTGTGGATGATTTGTTTCTATTGCAACAGACTACAGCAGATTTATGCTGTGTTTCTGATTAAACACAAAATGCGTCCGACTAGAAAGTCTGAAAAAGTGTGACTTCTAATGAAAAAGAAACTGCTGTGGTGATGCCATAAATTGTGACCAGAACGTTAAAAAATATTTGCAACGAAACAGCAGAAACTGTATGGAATATAATATGCGGTAATTCCTGGGTGGGTGTCCATGTATGTAAATAAAGGCTAGCTAATTAATTTTTGAACTTGAAGTGATTAACCTCCAAGCACTTGCACATGCACAGAGCAAAAACCCTTTAGCCTCAGTCCTAATAATCTTACTCATAAGACTATATGAGAAAGACTTGCTCATAATAGTTCAGTTTGTACGATCAGCCTTGCCTTCCTCATATCTTTAGGACAGTTCTTCCAAATGAGGTTCTTCTACATGGGACATCAGTGGGCATTTGCAGGAAATGGAGTACAACTAGGGCACAATCAAATGAAGGGCAAGTACAATACATTATTGTGGGCAGAATTGTTAGGGTTCTGGAAGGAGGCAGCCAGTGTAAGTGATTCAGAATTGAGGGCAAGCAGCAGCCTCAGAGCAGAGGCTCACAGATAGGGCACAGGGCAAACAGAAACAAAGGTCCACAATAAATAGACAAGAGAGAGAGAGAGATCTCACTGTGGGGATCAGTCAAGTTGCTCTGATCAAATGCACTGTACCACATATTGGAAGCTTCCTTATGCATGGATTGCTTGAAGAATGGGGCTGACAAGACTCTCAGGGATGATTGCTACTCGTGAGGAAAGATAATAGCAAGGAACTACCGGAACTACCGAAAGATAATAGCAAGGAACTACCTGCAACTGCCACTGTCACATGCTTGAAGCTGAGGTGCACCTGAAAGCGTAGACATATGGCGTGAAAGAAGCTCAGCCAGGTTTGGGGGCATTCATTGTCTTCCACTCTTAGCCCAGCCTGAGATGTGTGATGCTGAAACAGAGGCCGAGTGTGGGGTGTGAAACAGAGTGTGTGATGCTGAAACAGAGGCTGAGTGTGGGGACAAGTAAACTGTTCCACCCCCAACTTCCAGCCCTGCCAACCTTTATCCAAGTTTTTAATGCCAGTGCTGGAATGGGAGGCAGGGCCGGGCTTGTTTGCTGTTGGCCCCTTCTGCCTATCAATTCCGAAAGGTATTTATTCACATAATATGTTCAAAGAATGCACTAGCTGGCATGCTTGCTCTGTCTACAGGAGAAAGTCTCGCCAGTGCGGTTTCCTTCCCTGGTATGAAGTGGTGAATTATTCAGCCAGCATTTAAGAACTGACATGGAAGATTACAAGAGAATTCATGACAGTTGTCAGCGTGGAGTGAAATGTGCTACTGCAGAAGAAGTGGACAGCTCAGATTGCTTGAGGCTTTGCCAAAGGGCTGTCAGCTTTGTTCCTTGACAAACAAGGGGTGTTTTTACACAGTTCCCAAGGAAAGTCTGTTTTAATTCTACTAAATTATACTTAATTCTGTATTAGCAGGGTTGTACCTCAACCACACTTCTTCTAGACTGGTACTTTGAATTATTAAAGCTGTATACCACATAGTACATGATCCCTCTCAGCACCTTAGGCAAAATGTATTTCACGCACATACACAGCAGAACCCTCACAGAAGATTTGCAGTTACTCCTGCTGAAGTGAGAAACAAGACCCTGGTTATCAAAACCAGAGAGGGCTTCTGAGGCTATCCTAGCTGAAGGTCAGCAAGAAGCGAAGAACTTCATTATGGGCTCCTTTGGGAGGATGAGAGGGACATAAATTTGATAGAACAGTCAATTAATCAGTCATTACCAGAGTAGCTGGAGCAAAAGGGTAGTGAAATTGCAACCCCCTCTTTACAATGAAATTCTGGACCTACATTTTTTGAGGATATGCTAAGTATATATTAACACTGGTGAACGACTCTGGGGTTGCGGCACTCATCTCACTCTAAAAGCTAAGGGAGCTGGAATTTGTCCACAGACAGCTTCTGGGTTATGTGGCCAGCGTGACTAAGCCGCTTCTGGCGAACCAGAGCAGTGCACGGAAACGCCGTTTACCTTCCCGCCAGAGCGGTACCTATTTCTCTACTTGCACTTTGACATGCTTTCGAACTGCTAGGTGGGTAGGAGCTGGGACCGAACAACGGGAGCTCACCCCGTTGCAGGGATTTGAACCACCGACATTCTGATCAGCAAGCCGTAGGCTCTGTGGTTTAGACCATGTATGGTAGTAGTACAAACAATAAGAAATAGTATTTTTGTTTCAGTTCAGACCACTTGAAATATGAATGGCTTCTTGGGATACAAATTCTGACAAGGAAACAGTAGCAGTTAAGAGCTAATAAAGATAATGGCTATTAGCAAGTATGATATGGAAACTATAAAGATGTAGCAATCCTGATTCTTCTTGTGTGCTCTTCGTCTCTTTGTAGTTGATTTTTGAGGTAGCATTTGTTTGGTTTTGCTTGTGGTTACTCATGGGATGAGTTTAGATACAGTTTCAGGGACTTTTCGAAGCAGACAGGCACAGCGAGTCCTCAAAGCAATTCAGTTGGCATAGGCCTCCCCTGCCTCCCCACTGGCTATTTGTAATTGAAATGAGCTTAGGCCAGAAGGGTGCTTTGAAGAGCAGCCTTTAACAGCTTTTTCTAGATTAAAGGTAAAGGTACCCCTGCCCGTACGGGCCAGTCTTGACAAACTCTAGGGTTGTGCGCCCATCTCACTCAAGAGGCCGGGGGCCAGCGCTGTCCGGAGACACTTCCGGGTCACGTGGCCAGCGTGACATCACTACTCTGGCGAGCCAGAGCCGCACACGGAACGCCGTTTACCTTCCCGCTAGTAAGCGGTCCCTATTTATCTACTTGCACCCAGGGGTGCTTTCAAACTGCTAGGTTGGCAGGCGCTGGGACCGAGCAACGGGAGTGCACCCCGCCGTGGGGATTCGAACCGCCGACCTTTCGATTGGCAAGCCCTAGGCGCTGAGGCTTTTACCCACAGCGCCACCCGCTAGATTAGGCTTCCTGAATCAAGTAAATGGCAGAAGAAACTGATCCGAAAATGGGCTACTGTGAGCTGAGCTGAAATGCACATTCAGAAAAAAAATACAGGCTGAAAATTGCATGCTTGATCACTCTACCACCAAGTAAAACAAAACAACCAATTGCATGAAGCAAACAAACAGAAGGCTGAGGCTAGAACCCCTCTTCCTAACATGCTGTATAGGCAGGGGATTTTCTAGGCAGGGGATTTCTGAGGTAGGATAATATTCAAACACTAGACTGCTGTTTGACATTTTTAAGTGTCCTAAGAGAGCTGTATCATGTGCATTCTGATTGTGTAGTGACTTTTTTCCTTTGGGCTTTCAATAGGTAAAACATTAATTAATGTTGTCCTGCTTGATAGACTTGGGGGGTTGTGGGGACAGCATTTTGGTGGCATGGAGCATAGGGAAGAATAAACAAAAACTCATGCCTTATAGTATGTTGGGCCTTCAGCGCAGTTACTCCTTTATTTATGGAACCTATTTTCTTGAAGAGGTGATGACAGCTATCCTCTTTGAAGTTTTTTTTCTTTCTGAGCACGCCTCTTTCCTCAAGTTTTTGATTGACAATATTGCTTTTGATACTATTGCTTTCTGTGACTGTTTCCACATTGCTGTTGATATGTTTCTATTGACTTCACGTTGTATTTTTGTTGTTGTAAAACTGCCTTGAACTCAGTGAGGTAGTATATAAAATAATTTAATAAAATAAAAACACTATATTCTGATAAAATTCTAGTTAATTAATTCTTGGAATTCTGAGTGTGCACATCTGCACTGGTGGAGGAATAGGGGGGGCGGAGGGAGCTCGCCACCCCCAGCAGTGCGATCCCGGTGGGGTTCCATCGCGGCTGCCCCCGCAGGCAGCACACCCCACCCCCAGAATGTGACAACACCCCTTTGGGCAATGTGCCATGCCCCCGGGACGCGCACCAGCCCTGGCCCCCCGCCTGCTCTCCACCCCCGGTGCCGGAGCATGAAGCTCCGCCACTGCACATCTGCAGAGGGTTCTCAAAATTAGAACATGAGTAACCAGTTCTATTCTGAACTCTTATGCATTGAGACCTTCCTCACATTGTCCTTCTTTGGATACTAAAAACAAAACAAAAAAACCCTTTGCTGTTCCAAACATGTTCTCATCAAATGAACAGCAGTGAATTATTATTTTTTGTACTGTACTGTACACATCTGTCAGTAGAGTATATTACTTTTCATAGCACTACTTGTCTTGCTACTCTTCTGGTAAGAGTACCTTGCACATAAACATTTTGATTCCCCTCCCTGTTTCCTGTGTTTAATTAACTCTGTTAAATTCCTTTTCTAATTGATATGTGGTGCTGCAAGCACAGCCATGAGTGAGAACCGTGTCTTAGGCACGAGGCCATCCTTTCTCATTAAATATTTGAAAGATTCTCTTTAAGTGTTCTCTTACATATGTATAATCTCTCCCCTTCCCATTATAACAGGCTGGTGACATTTTCCAGGCTTCTGACTCTAGAACAGCTGATAGAACTTACAAAATTAATAACATTCCTGAGGTATTCCTCCTACAGATTCTTACTCATTGTTAATTACTTCTGCAGTTGGTCTTTGAATGAGTAGTTTGTTGATTAGGCTTTCAGAGCAAATCCACACACAAAAATCATACTGCCGCCTTTTTAACTAAAACCACTTTACCACTTATCTGGTATTTATAGCAAAATACACTGGACACCTGCTATCTATGTGTTTGTGTAACTGTATGACAAGAAATAATAGGCTACAAAAACTAGCTGCATATTAGTATTGCCCTAAAGCAGTGTTTCCCAACCGGTGTTCCGCGGCACACTAGTGTGCCGCGAGGTGTTGCCTGGTGTGCCGCGAGGTGTTGCCTGGAGGGAGGCGGGCGAGTCCAAAAAAGGTTGGGAAACACTGCTCTAACACACGCCAGCCGGGGTCTGCCTCCGCGTTGCATCAGCTTCCTCGCTCTCGGCGCTCTGCTTGCCAGCCTGGTGGCCTCTGCCCCGCCCCGAGACTGGAAGGGAGGGGCGGGGCTTCCACTGCGGCTGCGTCTCTGGCTCTTTCGACTCATTCCTCCTCCGAGTGGGCTTGAAAGAGCGGCCGATGGATGAATCGGCCGGCGACCCTGAAGCCTTGTGCAAAGTAGAGGAGGCGGAGAAGCGACGGCAGGGAGCTTAGGCGCCGCATCCGGCTCATTGCGGGAAGTCAAGATGGCGGCGGGTAAGTGTGGGAAGCAGCTTTTTCCCTCCGCTGCCCCCCTCTCACCGGGAATAAAGGGGGCCCCGCTGGGGGGTGACGTTGTAGAACGCAGAGTTCTTATTTTGGGAAGGTTTGAGGGGTCGGACTAAGCGGGTTGGGGGCTGGTCTGGGCTTCCGCTCCCTCCCCTCCCCACGGAGTGTACCTGCGGTGCAAGGAGGCGCTCTGAGCCACTGCTCTGGGAAAGGAAGGAGGGCAAGGCGGCCTGGCCAAGTGCAGGGGAGACCCGTAGTGGGGAGCAGGGGGAGGAGGAGGCACCGAGGAATGGAGGCGGGGGAGACTCCCTCGCTTTGCAGAAACTGCAAAAAACGAGGCAGGAATTGGGTTTGTTTTTGTAGCTCAGGACGTGCTTCGCTTCTGGTGTGCCTAAGGCGGCCGCCCCAATTATCCCCTAGCCCGTCTTTCCAGGTGCTGCCCCCCCTCCACAAAGGGCCATAGAACTGTAGAGTTGGCAGGGGTCCCAAGGGTCATCTAGTCTTAAGTTAAGTTTCTCTTTCAAAAAGGAAACGTGGGTTAAAGCGGCGACGCCACCCCCCACTCACTTTCCTGCTCTGGCTCCCCTAACAGTTTTCCGAGTTGCGTCACTGGATCCAGCCCCCTTTTCCACAGGTGACACGGGGCTGGAGGGAGGGAAAGAGGGCTTTACGTCGCGCACAAAGGCAGCCTCCTAGAAGCGCTCTGGGCCGGCGCCGTTTCGCCGAAGGCGCCGGAGGACCCCCACCCTCAGCTCCTTCAGAAAGGACTGGAGCGGAATAGCCCTTTCTCTTCTTCCCCAACCCTTGTCGTTGGAGGAGTCCCTCAGTCCCTCGCTTTGCTGCCTCCTCCCCCCCCACCCCCAAAGCTTGGAGGTTCCCCGGCAAGGGGGAGGGGAAAAAATTGAAACTTACACTTTCGTGCGTCCCTCCCGGCGTGACGCTGCGCGCTGACGTCACGGGGCTGTAATGGTGGTGTGCCTCGAGATTTTTTTCATCAAACAAGTGTGCCTTTGCCCAAAAAAGGTTGGGAAACACTGCCCTAAAGCATGCTCTTTTATTTAGCACACTAAAGATTGCTGTATGATAAGCTTTGTTGCTTTTTTTAAATCTTTCTGGTTATCTGTTGATGGGCTTGTAAAGAAAGTTCTATCATGAGGATCTAATTCATTCTAGGATTTGTGAGAGTCCAGCTCTGGCACCATTATTACATGCCATGTCTCAACTATGGAATGCATCAGCCTAAGGTTAGATTACTTAAGGTTAGATTACTTAAAAGTAGTCCTGTGCATGACACCTTTGCCTCACGGTAGAAATTTGGACTGGCGACAGGTTGCAGTAGGGCCAGACTGTAGTAGGACAGGGGTAGAGAAACTTTTTCAGCCCAAAGGCTGCATTTCCTTGCAGGTTATCTTACGGGGGTTGCATGACAGTGGGGCAAAAAGCAGAAAGAGCAATGAATGTGACTCTTTCCTTTGTAGGCTACATTATAGCCATGCAAAAGCTAAATACATGTTTTACAGAGAGGGGATGATATAGCTCTCTATCTGGCAAGCAAGGCATGTCATTGCAGTTCAGGGATACATTCCAACCAAGCAAAAGCACTTGAGGGTGCAGAGTTGAGTTGGTGAGGGTGTGGCCTAGAGAAAGTCCTGGGGGCCAGATAGTAAGACCTGGGGGCCGCATATACCTATCTAGGCCTAAATTTCCCCAGTCCTGCTGTAGACCATTGAGTCCTTAGACCTGGGTCACTGGTTGATTGTTAGTCCAAGTGGTTCGGAGACATGAGTGCTATGTAGAACAGACAGTGGTTGGGTTCCAAAGCAGTCAGACAAAGATTGGAGGGACCAGATGCAGTCAAACATAGTCAAGGTCAAGCAGAGGATCAGGAGGACTCAAAGTAGCTGCTTACTTAAGGACAGGCAGTAGTTAATATCCAAGGCAGAAACCAAGTAAAAGGGAAGCTAGGCTGAGAAACTCTTGAGTCCTGGGTTTTACGTATGGTGTGCTCTTTTATTCACATCCTAAAACATCTGGCATGTTTTGCTTGTAAGATATGACCGAGCAAATGTTCTTCATTACCTACTGGCAGATGCCCTCAATGTGACAGCACCTTATTTGGAGCCATTAAAAAAATCTCTCCCTACAATGAACTTTTAATTAATATTTGTGTTGGCTGACCATAAGGAAGCCAGCCTGCCGCACAATTAAGAGCAGATGACTATATAACCTCTCCATTAAAACATTTAGGTTGGAAATTTCTGGATTCCCGTATTCAGAATGTACATGATAGATGGGAATAGCCTTTCCTTTCACCATTTGTATAGCATGACCAGAAGAGAGATTGTTGTCTATGGTGTTCCTCTCATAGGTTCTTGAGGTTTTTGTAATGCTTCAAAAAGCGGTGGAATCTTGCTTGATCCGAGATAACATGAGGACAAGAGAACACACACTAAGGGAAATAGTACATCTATGGTTCAACATTAATATCTCTTTTAAAACAAAGGCAACACTATCGCATATATCCAGCCAAAACCTTTCTTAGTAGACTATAAAAGACGAATGAATGTGAACACTGCACATGCCAGTTAGGCCCAAATATTTATCATTTCTATAGAGATAAAGAAATGAGATTAAAACCAAGACATGGCAGCATGACCTGCATATTACTGCTAAGAGATCGTTTGTAAATAAGGATGTTGGCAGTGGAATATTTTTCTAATGTTGTACAGATCAGTATCTAAGGTGGTTTAAGCCTCTATGAAAATACACTCCATTGCAATCAGTGCTGCTAACTTCCAAGTACATATGTGCAGTGCCGAGAAATAAATGTTTAGTTTGGCAGACAGCAATAATGAGAGATATGTGAGAGAACTTTTTATAAAGATAAAGAGCACCTTCGGCATTTATTTTGTTGCCTCCTGATTCATCAAGTACTTAAACTACTATGCGTTTTGATTTATTTTCTAACACTAATTTGTGGAAACAATGTTTCATTTGTAAATGTTTGCTGAGATCACATGCTTCATATTCTGTATTAACTTTTCATAAAACAGCTGTTACTTTGCCAACATTAACATAAAATTCAGAATTTAGGTTTGACCAAACTGGTAACCTCATAGATTCTCCTCTTGTCAGTAAATGCTTGAACACAGTTTTGGCGCAGTCTTGCAACATGCCCTTTCTCAAGAAAGAATTGTCTGGGCTAGAAAAAGCGTTGGCGCAAGAAAAAGGGTTGCCATAGTGACTGAAACCTACACTTAGTCATCCCTCAAGAAAAGTAGGCTGCAAGATGCACCTTTGTAATGGCCTTTTGAAAGTAAGGGACCCTTTAAATTGAAGAGCCCATTTCATTGTCTAAATGCAGATTTCTGTCACTTGCAAGAGAAAGGATCTCTGGAGTACGGTTTGTGTATCAATGCTTATTTTAATCGCTTTTCATCCAGAAATGTCTTAATGAGAATGAAGGTTCCTTTTCTGTGGTGCAGCAGGGCTCAGAGTTTTGGGCCCGAGCATGGATCTCAGTTTGGTTCCCTAGAGTTACAGAGAAAGAACATAGACCCTAGTACAGAGGCTTGAATAGCTATGATCAGACTTGAAAAGCACAGCTTGGGAATTCTTCCTTCACAGAGATCCTTCACCATTTATAGTAGCAGTGATGAATGTTAAAGGTTTAATGTTTGTCTTCTTTTACCCTGTAACATGTGAGGCAGCTGCATTTCTCTTTCTAGCACATGTACACTGAAGAAACACTATGAAATGTTGGCACAGACCCCACCTTGCTGTCGTATGATTCTCATCAGTGCACATACTGGATAAAAGACATATAACTTCCTCACATGCTATTGGGTAGAAGTGAAGAGTTTGCTTTTCTAAAAAAGTGGACTTGCTCCTACTATAATGTGTAAGGCAGTTAAAAAAACAACCACCACTGATTGTGGACAGGCGCTAAAGTTTAGTGTGATCCACCAAGATGGATGTAGCCCACCGATCTCACAGTGGGGTTTTATAAACTTACTGTTTTTCCTTCTGACTCAGATAGTAAAACAGGAATATTAACTGGCAGATTAAAAGGGGTTGGGATGGTCTCAGCTTTGGTCGGTCATAAGTTGCTGTGCTGGACTGGTCTTGTGAAGGAACAAGATTACAGTGATCTCAAGGATGCACCTAGAACCACATACTGTACAGCCATTGTGAAGCTTCATAGAATCATATAGTTGGAAGAGACCCTGAGAATAATCTAATCCAACCCTCTGCATTGCTGGAATATGCAGCTGTTCCATACGGGGATCGAACCATTACTTGTTCTGATTTCATCCAGGTCACAATTACAGTAGCTACATCATGAACAGATATCTTGCAACTATATTTGCAAATAGGTTTCTTATAGGGATATAAACTGGGAGCCACGGCCTCATAGACACCTGATCAAATATAGATTGCAGAGTAACTTGTGTTGCATTTACGCAGTTATGAAATGTGAACGATATACATAAGCTATAAGAATGCCTATTCATGACTAAATTCTATTGAATTTGGAATATGTTGTACTGAATATATTTATCTATCTTTGGTCGCAATTGCTCGATTATGCATAGACAATTCCTGTATGGCAACTGCTTGATTAGGCATAGTCTGCTGTTCTGTATCCAGAGGATGAATCCTGTGATCAACCTGTTCGCTTCACTGTGTGTTATGTTGTTTTTCACATGCAATGACCCATTTAGAATAATGACCTGAATTTCTCTGGGCCAGAGTCAGATGGCACTGTTTGTCTCAGTTATTTATTTTACCAGTGTGCTAGATACCATATGCCTGTGAGAATGCAACCATTCCTACTTAATCTTGCTTAAAGCCTTTTCCTTAAACGGGTATTTTAAAAACATACCCCTGCGTAACATCTTATTTGCTAAATGTCAAAATGAGTATAGATCCATCTTTGGCTGGATTGGCATTTCAAGGGATTTATTTCTTTAAAGGAATAAAAAAATGTAGCTTATAACATTGTCTAATGGGCTTTAGACCTGGCATTATACAGAAGCTGATGAAGAAAAATGGTTCAACAAAAACAGTTTCCAAATATGCAGTGAAATAAGGATCTTAAAGGGCTTCATCCTGAAAGCTACAGCATTTGGTTTGGAAGCGCAGTAGCAAAATGTTAAAAAAAAGAAAGAAAGATGTGCAGTGTTGATACTTGTTGCTGTAGGAAGGTTCATCAGTGGTCCTAGAGAGAGAGAGACATGGAAACCAACCTAAATATAATAATCACGACAAGCTACAGGTGCCTTTTCCATAAGCCACTTGAAAAGGTTTCCTGTCATATAACTTTTCCAGCCACCGTGCAGTGGTTTCATTCTTTGCTCTCTTTTAGACCTCTCCCTTTCCCCCTTAGCTTGTCTGGCATGTGGTAATTTGAACAAGTGTTCAGTGAATATCATTGTTCTCCTTAGTTACTCATAAACAGGCTGACTGGCAGAACTGCTAAGCTCAAAAAGACCCAAGTCTTTCACAGGACTCCCCCCGTTGCTGTGGCAACCAGAGAACTGTGCTACATTTGTAAATGTGATCTTTGACCATTCTGGATGGGTACGCAGGGATTTTCGCAGCTCTGAGAAGAAGAAAAAAACACAAAATTCTGATATGTAGACGGTTATCTGATACAAGCCAGTTGAAACAGAGGCTGGTTCTGTGCAATAGCACACATCCCTCCTCTCCTCTGCAATGAGTGTGAGAGAGCATGAAGGATCTTTTCTCTCACTTTGCAATCTACTTGAAATTTGAGCGAGATTCTGCGTTTGTAACTGCAGCGATAATTATAAGTTGCTTTCTGGCATATTTGCCAGAGAATACTCTTTGAATCATGGATCAGACATCGATAATGTTAATTTTTCTGCCTTCCTCAAGTTCATTAGTCTGAAACATAATACATATATTCCCTTTGGTACCAGCCCAGTGATCTTCTGCAGGGATATGAACTATCCAGGCCCCAGTGTAATTAACATATCAAATACCCTGAGTTTTAAATCTCTTTCTCCCCTCCTCTTTCTTTTACACACACACACAGAGAGGGGGGGGGAGAGGGAGAGTTTGTAGACCCCTACAAAAATTTGATATCCAACCTGTAGACATTGGGGGTGAATGACAGAAAAAGAGGTGAGGGGGGGGGTCTGAGCTTGATTCCTTTTCTTTTTCCATGGGTTGATTGTGTGTATAGGACAATAAGCACCAACAAGCTGTTGCTTGTAATCAGTAATTGGAAAGTGTAATCACAATTTTAGCCTATCCTATCATTTATTTATTTTTTGAGCCCAAAGCAGCTTGGTAGGAACTAATATTTGATTGTCTCTTTCTGTGAAATCCTCACTTTTATTTATAAAGTGGCCATAGTTGTACTAGGTACTGTACTGTACAAGATATCTATACAGTCGTACTTTGGATGTCGAACAGAAGCCATTCCGGAAGTCTGTCCGACTTCCAAAACGTTCCAAATCGCAGCTTCAGATTGGCTGCAAGAAGCTCCTGCAGCCAATCCGAAGCCCCATCAGACATTTGGGTTCCAAAATAACGTTCGCAAACATGAACAATCACTTCCAGGGTTGCAGCATTTGGGAGCCAAAACGTCCAAGTTCCAGGGCGTTTGGGATCCAAGGTACGACTGTATCTTAAGGCAAGTAAACATCTGTAAGATGGTAAGCTGCTACTATAGGGAAGAATCAGTTTTTGTTTCTGTTATAAAAGTGCCAAGTTCAGTTGCACAATAACTTTTAAGAAGTTGCGGTACCTGATTTATTGGTCTTAGGTTAGCTATTACCACCCCTCTTCAAGTCTTCTATTCAACAATGCTGTCCACTTCTTTCACCTCATTAAGCATAAGAGGAAACTATTGCACAACCACAAAAGCTGACTTTGATTGCAGAGTTGAATGCATCTTACCTTTCTTTTCTTTTCTTTTCTTTTCTTTTTAAAAAAGCATGTTTCTAGTCCTCAAACCTATATATAGACATGACATTGTGTGGACAATTGCTGACAAAATCTGAAAAGAGGGCAAGGGTGTGTGTGTGCTGCTAAAACATCCAGTAGTCAGGAGGGGATGAGCCCCTTGGCCAATCGAAGTTGACTATCATGCAAAACAAGCAACTATATTAAAATCTGTCCAGTTGTGGTAGGTTGAATTCAGTTGTTACCACAGAATTTTGATTTACTCGGTCCAGAGTTATGGTTTATAGCCTGGAGCACAAACAGTTCTAATCACAAAGCATATTGACAAATCATTGTGAGTGGTAACAGTGATATCAGAGCTGCTATTTAGAGAGCTGACTGTGAGAGGTCTTCAGCACTTCCAGGTCTCATCAAAGCCTACTGTAGTGGATGATATTTAGCACTTAGAAGGCTTAAGCCTTCATCTCTTATTTATCTTTTTTCTCCTCCTGCTCAGGATTCAAGTAATAATGCACGATTCACTCATTTTAGAGCCTCTGGCAGGCATGTTGTTCTGACGCATTTCCCACCATGGATTGTGCATAGCTGATGCAGGTTCAGTGTCAAAGACGTGTTGCTTCTTTGAGAAAAGTAGAAGTACCTAGTCATGGCACCCTTCAGAATTTAATTAAGTTCCCAGGTTAGTTTACAAGAAAGTTGTTCCTACCTATCTTGTTGTGCTGCCTCCACAGAGGCAGGGAAGAAACACCCTCTAGCTCATGGACATTTCATAGAATCATAGCATTGTAGAGTTGGACCCCAAGGGTCATCTAGTCCAACCCCCTGTGATGCAGGAATTTGCCACTAGTAAATTGTACATACATAAAATGCCTGCCACACATACAATCTGGGCAATGCAGAACATTTCCTCAAAATCATTCTTGTCACAGGCAGCCACGGCAGACAATAAAAGATTGGCAGCAACTTTGTCCATTAATTGTCTTCTTTCATTCCTTGCCACTTACTTGCCTGCCCCTGAATATTACATCAGGTTCTGCTCATATCCTGATGCTGCTTTTATCATTTCTGTCCTTTTTCTTACCGAAGCCCGCTATGCAGTGCTTCTCTTCTGCTGATCTCATGATGAAAGCATAACCTTCCCCGGCATGGTTAGAGAGATTTGTAATTCAGTAAACAATGAACAAAGTAAGTGGTTTCTTTTCTGGATTATATCCTAAGAAGGACTCCTGAGAACGGAGAGTGAATTGTTAAACGGCAGTGGCGGGGGTGGGGTGGGGAGATCTGCCATATGATGTAGTGTTTCGTTAATTGATTAAACATTGCTCACAGTTTCATTTGAAAGACTTTGTGTGTCTGTCATATTGTTTTGTGCATTCTGAAAAGGCAACAGACCAGTGGTTCTTGAGGGGATCCTTTAGAAAAGATACCTGCCTGTCAGCTCCATCACAGATGATGGTTTTCATGCCATCTGAGTACACTTGCCTATCAAGCTCTTATTGTAGGTTGATCCAGTTGTTTTGTGGGGGTTGGCTTGGTTTTATTTGGGAGTGGATGGCTGACCCCTGCAGAGATACATATTGCCTTACGCCAGCCTTTGCAAACCTGATGTCCTCCAAGTTCTGTTCTGCAATTCTGTTCAGCTCCATCCAGCCTGCAGGTTCGAACTTTAACAATAGATCTGAAAATGAGTTTCAGTGACGTCTGCTTTTGGCCAATGTAGAATAATCTTGTCAAAAACTATTTCTAATTTAGCTACATGAAGCCCTACAAAAGTTTACTAGGAAGTAAGTTTTAAATAAATTCAGTCAGACTTATTCCCAAGAAAGCGTGCATGGGATTGCAGTCTAAATTTTCTGAAAGGTTAACGGCAAGGCCCCTTGTTAAATGTCCCAGATTGAGTCCAATACAGTGATGCAAAAACCATCCCATGAGTTACAGCTTACTTTTTAGATGCTTTAGATAGATCCCTGCCCTTTTGTTTTGAAGATAGCATACGTGTCATGTGTTCTGAGGAAACATACATTCCTATAATTTAACTAAACACAACCGCTTTGGACTTATAATCTTAGACAAGAATAATTATGGATACACAAGCTGTCAGACAACTGTAATCAAAAGGAGACACCAAAGGCCAAACACAGGGTGTTGTTCACTTAGAATAACTGAAGGCTGGTACTGAAGCTGGTGGAAGATTGGAACATGGTATTACTGGCAGTGGCGTAAGAGGCAGCATTTCTGCAGTGCTTCATGCTCAGACATTTCATTTTACATCTTCTGTTTCCTTAACAGTAGCAGAGCCCTGTTTCCTACAGCTGGAGGGGGCAGAAGAGGGAAGAATCCAACATTGTAGAATTAAAAATATTTTTATATTGCCCTTCAATCATATTCCCAGGGCATTTTGAGATCCCACCACACACACACACACACACACACACACACACACACACACACACACTATTTCTACACTTTTCACCAAGGGTCCTGAAGCAGTTTCCAACGGATTAAAATGCAGGTTATAACTAGAGAAAATTTAAAATCTAACCATTTAACATAAGCCATAGGTTTTCAACCTTTTTGAGTCTACGTCTCCCTTGACCAACTACATACATTCTTTCTGTGACACCCCTGGGGGGCTCAGGAGCCCAGTTATGTCACCCCTTGCGGTGTTCTTCAGCCTCCTCTCCTTCCCTCTCCTTGGAAGTCCTCCAAGCAGCCGCTGCTGCCACCCCTGGTCTCTGAGCTCCAATTGGAGAACAGCCTTTACCAAAGGTATCATGGACTCTGAAGACGCTCGAACTCAGGATGAAAGGGAGAAATGTGCTTAGAGGAAGGCACATTTGGCAAACTGGATTTAAAGGAAGCAAAATTATGCTCAATTGATTTTTGACCCTTAAGGCAAAAAAAAACAAAAAAAAATGCTGTCTGGCAAAATGCTGTTTAAATATATTTCTCTGGGCAACAGTCATGGGCCAATTACATAGAACTGAATATTGGGAATACTGCATCTAAGTGACTGCCCATAATTAATAGTTGGTGCACCTGCCGTAAAAGCAAGTCTACAAAATTTACCAACCCACCTGTTTATGTAAATGGAGAATCAATACATTTTTGGGTCAAATTCCCAGAATTTTTGCAGGAGGCGTGGATGTGGATAATTAGCATTATATTTTAAAAGGCTTTTAAAGCATTTGCCAATGTCCAATGATCGTTTCCCTTTAGGGTGCAGAGCTCAGACAGATCAGTCATTTGCCCCAACCCAAAGTTGTGTGGTTCTCCAATGCAAACATTTAAAGGAAGCACTGAAAATGTATCTCCTTTTTATGAATAGACCCGTCCCCATAACTTAAATGTTTAAATCATGCGTCTGTTGGAAACCGTGGTGCACACTGGAATTGCTACTTTGCCAAACCCAGGGGTACAGTTATAAAGTTTGAAAGGAAGGAGCTTATCACGATAGCTCCATAGCCATATCTCTAAGGATGCCTGAAATGCAGGCCCCTATATCTATCCTCTGTCTCTCTGGCCATCCACATATACACACTCCCCCCCCCCCAAAAAAGAGCAGCAGTACATAGCATAATACCCCAGTTTATTAGGTTTAGCTGACAGACATAGAACAGTGAGCTCACAAATGGTGGAGTCATGGTTAGCATGTTGGAATTTGATTGGGGAGACCAGGGCTCACATTCTTGATCAGCCACTTCGCATGACTGAAATCCTGGGTGTAAGCTCTGTTGATCTCAGTGGTGTTTACTTCTGACTTGCAAAACACATTGAGCTTTAACAAAAAAATTCAGTCAGCTGCCATGCATAATATCTTTCAAAGAGATGTGTTACCATTTAATCTGATAGCATGAAGTAGGAACTTTGTCAAAGGAGAGGGAAGAAGTATCGAGCCGTGTTTCTCAGACTTGAGTCTCCAGCTGTTTTAGGACTACAACTCCCATCATCCCTAGCTAGCAGGACCAGTGGTCAGGGATGATGTGAAATGTAGTCCAACAACACCTTTGAGAAACAGTGATGTGAGAAACAGTGAAACTCTTTATTTTTTTCATTCTCTGACTTCCTCTATGCTTATCAGTCACAAACAACAGTAAAACTTGAAAACTTTGTGTCACTCCCTAGCAAGAACCAAGAGGGTCCATTAATCTGGTGCTTCAGCAGACAGCTTCTTGTTATTGTTCTAAAAATGTCCTTGAGCTACTCCCACACACCCCTTGGTGCACTCCATTGCACCACTGGTCAAACCCATTCATTTCCAGAAGAGTAAACTCACCTAAGAGGTAACTAGAAATGTGCCCCATTTTCTCTGTCTCTTCTGCTGTGTCTAATTCAGGAGATGTTTATTTAGTGGCAAGGCACAATAGATTGACCCAAAAATGTTTAGGGAACATTAGAACAAATCTAGATTGTTATGCTTTTCAATAACTCAATTTGGACACAGTCTCAGTTACTGTAAATTAAAACTTCAAATAAACTCCTGAAGTTAGTTCTTTTAATAAATATTTCAACTTTTGTTCGAAGCTGATTTTTAATTATTATTAAAAATCAAATTGTGTATGATTCTGAGCACAGTTCAAAGTGTTGGTGCTGAACTTTAAAGCCCTAAACGACCTCGGCCCTGTATACCTGAAGGAGCATCTCCACCCCCATCACTCAGCCCAGACACTGAGGTCCTCTTCTGAAGGTCTTCTGGCAGTTCCCTCACGTGTGAAGTTACAGGGAACCAGGTAGAGGGCCTTCTTGGCAGTGGCACCCTCCCTGTGACACGCCCACCCTTCAGATGTCAAGGAGATAAAGAACTACACAACTTTTAGAAGCTGGATGGGCGGGGTAGTAATAATAATAATAATCGTGTGAACATTGCTTACGTGAATATCATGTTAACCAGTTGGTGCGTTATCACCGAAGGGAACTGATGGATTGTATCTGAAATGTGCATGGTGGAAAATCAAAACATTTTCTCTTTTTCTTGGACATAAGCCCATGTGAAGTCAGGCTTGCTTACCTCTAGGTTGACACAGGGAGATTGCTCCATTGTTTTTTATGCTTAATGCAGAAATAACTAGAGTCACAGGCCATTAAGCACAGTTCTAACATTGATGGTAGTTTTCCAACCAAGTTTTTGAAGGTATTTCAGTAAATAAAATCTTTGCTGAATTATATTATTTTCAAGCCAAGAATAAAAAGGAAAGAAAAACAAAAGCCAACATCAGTTTAAAATTAAAAACTGCATGTGATGTAACAAAATGTCTGAACTTGCCAACTAATTCAGGGAGATAACTCAAATATGGGCTGAATCAGCTGACATGCCACTACTTCATTTAGGCAAATAGGAACCATCCCCTCTTGCAAGTAGGAAGTCATCACTTCTCTGGCCAAGCTGGCCATCACTTCCTTGCTAGTTTTTAATCAGCCATGAGGGTCAAGAGCACAAGTCGGTGCCCAAACTGAGCCATGTTGTTCTGCATATGGATGGGGTTTTTGAGAGAGTGGGATAATGCTATGTCCTGTTTCATTCATGATCTCCCTCCTTATGACAAGGTGTAATAATAATAATAATAATAATAATAATTTATTATTTGTACCCCGCCCATCTGGCTGGGTTTCCCCAGCCACTCTGGGCGGCTTCCAACAAAGATAAAAAATACACTAAAATGTCACATATTAAAAACTTCCCTGAACAGGGCTGCCTTCAGATGTCTTCTGAATGTCAGGTAGTTGTTTATCACTTTGACATCTGATGGGAGGGCGTTCCACAGGACGGGCGCCACTACCGAGAAGGCCCTCTGCCTGGTTCCCTCTAACTTGACCTCTCGTAGTGAGGGAACCGCCAGAAGGCCCTCGGAGCTGGACCTCAGTGTCCGGGCAGAACGATGGGGGTGGAGACGCTCCTTCAGGTATACTGGACCAAGGCCGTTTAGGGCTTTAAAGGTCAACACCAACACTTTGAATTGTGCTCGGAAACTTACTGGGAGCCAATGTAGGTCTTTCAAGACCGGTGTTATATGGTCTCGGCGGCCGCACCCAGTCACCAGTCTAGCTGCCGCATTCTGGATTAGTTGTAGTTTCCGGGTCACCTTCAAAGGTAGCCCCACGTAGAGCGCATTGCAGTAGTCCAAGCGGGAGATAACCAGAGCATGTACCACTCTGGCGAGACAGTCTGCAGGCAGATAGGGTCTCAGCCTACGTACCAGATGGAGCTGGTAAACAGCTGCCCTGGATACTGATTTGACCTGTGCCTCCATGGACAGCTGTGAGTCCAAAATGACTCCCAGGCTGCGCACCTGGTCCTTCAGGGGCACAGTTACCCCATTCAGGACCAGGGAATCCTCCACACCTGCCCGCCTCCTGTCCCCCAAAAACAGTACTTCTGTCTTGTCGGGATTCAACCTCAATCTGTTAGCCGCCATCCATCCTCCAACCGCCTCCAGGCACTCACACAGGACCTTCACTGCCTTCACTGGTTCTGATTTAAAAGAGAGGTAGAGCTGGGTATCATCTGCATACTGATGAACACCCAGCCCAAACCTCCTGATGATCTCTCCCAGTGGCTGCATGTAAATGTTGAAAAGCATGGGGGAGAGGACAGAGCCCTGAGGCACCCCACAAGTGAGGGCCCAGGGGTCTGAACACTCATCCCCCACCACCACTTTCTGAACACGGCCCAGGAGGAAGGAGCGGAACCACTGTATGACAGTGCCCCCAGCTCCCAGCCCCTCAAGACGGTTCAATCCACAAGCAATATAAAACATCCTAATTTCATTTCCTAATTTCATTAGTGTCAGCTGAATGGAACCATTTCAGGGGCAAACAGGCAAGTTTTAAGTTACTTGCAAACCTCTACATTACTGTGAACAGGCACTGCAAGAAATGTAAGATTTAACTTCTCCCCTTATTCAGTGGACACCAGATCTTTTATTCAATCCTTGGCATGCGTTACAATTCTCTAACACACAAGGTTCTAAAAATAGCTTGCCTCTCTTTCTGAATATGCAAAAATCTCTTTCAATTGAGGCTTAAGTAAAGTGACATTCCTTAAAGTTGATTGGCAACAAATCTTTCAGACTGTTGCTAACGTACTTTTGTGACATGTGCACCTGTTTAACTGGAGGGGAAGATTCTGTCTGCGTTGACTTAGTGGGAGGGAAAGCTGTTGGCAGCAAACAGCAGAAGCTCCAGTATTATGCAAAGGGGCCCCCAATGCATTGCTTTGAGCTTTTCTGCTCCTGACTGTATTATGTCTAGGAAATGGAGATGCTCTTTTTCAATGGGCTTGTGAGAAAGCCACTGGGTCAAATAGCCAAGTTTGTGTGCTGACGGCTATTCCACTGTTTTTTGTTGTTGTAGATGAAAACAGTTGGCTTTAAACTGCTGCTCTCTTAAACTTTAATTTATATATTTCAGTGTTGTTGATGTTTAGGCAAGTCATTGTTTTAATAAACGGTTAATTATATTAATACAGACTTGTAAGCAGTCACTCACCTGGTTACCTGAGGTGAGTAAAAATTGTCTCCAGTTGACCGGGCAAGGAAGCAGCATCTTTTAGGACACAAATGACCATTACAGATGGAAAAGCCAAGGAGCTAGTAATTTGCAGAGCAGGGGTGGGTGGAAGGTTTTGCAGTTAGGGTGGATTTATTTAGGAGGCTGTACTATTATTTATTGTATCTGCATCCTACCCATCCTCAATGGAGCTCATGGTAGCTGCCATGGGGATATTTATCCTCATAGCAAGCCTAAGAATTGGGTCCGTCTTAACAAGTTTCATAGCTGAGTGCAGATTTGAACCTAGGTTTTTTTAGAATCATCAGCCTCAGCCAACATGGTCAATGGCCAGGTATGATGGGAGTCATTGTCTACCAACATCAAGAGAGCCGCAGAAACCACAGAGCTTCAGACCAGGATGCTGTCCACTATAACATGCTAGCTGGTTCTGTGCTTAGCAGAAGACCCAGAAAATGGTAACTGGTGACTTACAGTGTACAAAGATACAACAGGAAATATATATGCTGGAAATGAGGAGGTGCTATATTTTTGTCTTCACTCTAAACATGTATTGTGGACACAGTTTCACTTTGGCTTATATCCTGAAAACATGTTAACTATAGTTGATGCCAAGGTTTGAATTGGGTTTTTGAGGGGAAGCGCTTGGTGTTAACTATGGTTAGTGCTGCTGAAGATGGATCAGTAAAGCAGGATTAAAGTAAACAAGAGATGTCAGGTGGGGAATTTGTGCCAGAGAAGAGGAAAGAGGAGGAAGTCTTCAAGCTTGCTGTCAATGTGTAGTTTTGCAATTTCCAGCCTTTAAACCCTGGCTCAGAGATTGGCAGTATTATGATTGCACCAGTCCTCTGTTGGATTGTAGCCACCATCAGGGTGTAACAACACTATTTATAGTTCTGTGATTGTTTTTGTACACTGATCGATAGATAGACACACACACACACACACTCACACACACAACCATACACATGTGTTGCTGAGGCTGCAGGTTGAAGCAAGCGAATAGTGTAGCAGATAATGGACTTAAAAACTTCCCACCAGCACTTAAAATTGTGTAATCCCCTGCTGAAGAAAAGTCATGGCCCTCAATGTAGGATAACTGTTACTAACTATGCTAACAGGCTGGCTAAGGCCAAGATAATGTCATCAACCCATATATATGGAACCTAACTGTTTGCTAATAGAAAACACAGAGTTGTGAATGGTGGTGCATATTTAGCCGTTATGTACAATGAAATAACCTTAATTATCTAAACTGTAATTATGCAAATTGACTTATTCAGAGGTCTGTTAATTATTTTGTAAATTCTTTCAATGATGCCCAGAAATCTTAATTACCAAACTTATTAAGTTGACTTTCCTTTGTTCTCGAGCACAGTTGAATAATCAACAAATGCAATTTGGCAGTAAACAGTACCATACTACTTTCAAAATAAACTTGCTTTCTCTCTGTTTATGTATAAAAATAGTTTTTTAAAAATACCCGGCAGTTTTTAGCAAAAGAAAACTAAATAAAGAAAAGCTTCCAGAGGAATAGCTGTACCAGTTGTTTGCAGCACAGAGAACAAAGAACTTTGTAGCACATTTAACATATTTATTATGGCACACGTTTTCGTGAACAAGAGTGTTTCATCAGATGCACACACACCAAAGAGGCAGACATTGAAATAACTACCCTACAAATTTTCAGTTAGTTAGTGCTAACGTGAAAAGGTAATTAACCCTTAACTGTGTGCCAACCTCATTGTGCTGGCTGAGGCTGATATTTGAAAATATTTAGAGGGCAACAGATCGGCAGAGGCTGAAGTGTCCCATTTCTACTTTCCATAAAGAAATTTTTATTCCCAGTCACTACTTGAACTGGACAGCTGGCAGTAAGAAGGAAGGGACAGGCTTTTCTCATAATGAGTGGGCAGTGCAGCCATACCTGTCTGCACACACCTATTTACATCACAGCACAGTCCTATTCATGTCTTACTCAGAAGGTAAGGCTCTTTGAGTTCAGTGGGACATACTCCCTGGTGAGTGTTGTAGGATTGCATCCTATGGCTTCAGTCCTATTATCACTTACAAGGGAGTAAGCCCTTGAACTCAGCGGAATGCTTAAGAAGACATGCATAGCCCTGCACTCTTGGTCATCTTGAGTTACAGCCAAAGGAGAAGGATTGCTTTCAAGGGCTTAAAAAAAGTAAACTCACTTAATCTTCTACCCTAACTTGTAAAAATCTTGCCTAATTGCTTTAGGTGAGCAGAATTTTCCCCCAGATGACTAGGGTAAGAAAACTTTACAGAAGCTCTTTTTTCTTTTTCTTTTTTAAATTGTTTTAAAATTAGAATTTATTTGCAATGCTGACTTTATACCTTGGGATGAGCTTTCAGTTCCCATCATCCCTGGCAATTGGCAATGCTGACTGGAGTTGAAGTTCAATGGCATTGGGAAGGCCACAGCTTCCCCATCCATGGCCTAAACAAATCCAACAGTGAATTTTGGAAGAGTATTGTCAGATAAACGAGAGAAATCAATGACGGATGGAATGTGGGCAAACATACGAGCTAAACCCAGGCAAGAAGGAAGTACTGTTGGTTGGTGGAACCAATCTAGTGTTAATGTTCAGCCTCTTTTGGATGTTGTTGTGCTTCCTTTTAAGAATCAGGTTCTCAGCTTAGGGCCTTAGGAGATGTTCTTGGTTGCCCAAGTGGGTGGTAGCAGCTTAGAGTGCCTTTTTCCAGATTAGGTCCCACTTCATCCTCCGCTCTTTCAGAATTTCCATTTTTGGTCAGCTTCATACTCTTCTTGAAGCTTTTCTGGGTAAATATTAAGATCCCTTCCATTTTGATAGTTGAAAGGACCCTTCCACACTTCCATATAAGATTTCCCCACCACATAAGAAGTCTTGGTCATTATCTCTGTTTGAGGGAAGCTGGTGACCTACAGTGTATAAAGTTAACAGAGCAAACCTAAGTCCCACCTTAAAATACTTAGTGGGTTTGTTAAGTAGCACGTTTCCACTCTCCAAATTTTTATTTTGTGTTAAGTAAACAGAGATAAGAGATTAGGTTGTGGCAATCAAAATGAATAGTTAACAAGTAACATACATTGATTAGCCCTTTTTGCTATTCCTTTGTCACACAAAGTACTTAGTCAAACAGCTTGGCCAGTAGCCGAAACACACTGATTTCTGTTTAACACTTTTATTTGCCTAACAGGCGCACATTTTGAATTAAGTTCTTTAATTCTTACTTAGATAATTTATTCACTTACAGTCCGAGAAAAAAGAGTGAAACTGGGGGTGTCCCATTAACTGAATCCTGAGTCTGGCAACACACACAGATCCCACTAGTCCAATTATGAAACTTCGTTAAGAATAGAAAGAAGAGGGGAGTAGGCAAATGTTCAACAGAATTTTCCAAAGCCAAAGGAGATACCACAAACCTAACATATTTTCTAACAACACAATATTTCTAACCTACGTATATGTAATCAGTGAGGATAGTCATCTTCCCATTGGTATGGGCCCCTTAGATGGAGGCAAGGGACAAATGGCTAAAGCACCCCAGCTTTTATCAACTCTCCCCTGAGAGTGGCCCCTGGCTCATTCTCACAAATAAAGAGCCACAGGCAGCCCTGTCAGGTACAAGAGCCCATGTCATGTTTCCCAGGTAGGCATCTTAACTACTAGTGCATTTAGATAAATACTTGGTGGGAGATACCTGAGATATGTGACTACTTGGCTTATGGATTATGGTGGGGGCAGGAGGCTAGTGTCTTTTTACACACATTGAAACCCCTGAAATATCAATACCTATGCAACGATACATTTTCTAGTAGGTTCCAGAAGTTTGCTATCATAACCCAGCTTACCACTGTGAACAAACATATAATGAACATGAACAGCAATTGGTATGTTGGATGATGGGAGTTGTAGTCCCAAAACATCTGGAGGGCCGAGTTTGCCTATGCTTGCCATAAACATTGGGGCAGGTAGAGTTTGGGCTTTTGGGGTCTACTTTGGTTTTTCACTAGAACCAACTGGAGCCATGTGCAAAATAGTGACGGAGGGGCACACTCTTAGAACTAAGGAACCAAGCTCAAGAATAGCCCCATTAAGATCAATAGACATAGGTGTACTGAGTATTAGTTGTATATCACCCAGGGTGACTCTGATCACATGCTCAGCTCAGGAATTTGTTTTTTCCAGTAGTCACACAGTCCCAGCACACAAAACTCCACTGCTGGATTTTCCCCACCAGGATTACTTCATCTCAGAAACCTATTTAGAAGAGGGAAAGCCATTTTGTTGTTGTTGGTGTTTAATTTGAAAGCCCAAATCCATATTGTTGCACTGCATATCACTACTGAGATCTGCCCATAGGTCCAAATCTACCTTTTGTTCACCCCTGTTATATATTGCAAAGCAGGGGTGGGGAGCCTCTGGCCTGTGGGCCAGATTAGACCCACCAGGCCATTTTGGCCAAACTGCACCCAGCTGCCCTACACCTGACATCATTTGGGGCAGATAAAAACCTGTTTCAGCTGAAAGAGGGTTTGCAGGCACTGTCATTCAGCTGGAGAATGTTGGGTTTGTCAAGCTCCTTGCAAAATACTATCTCACAGAGCACTTTGAAAGGGACTCTGCAAGTGCAGGTTAAAAAGTCACCCACTATCATTGACAGGTGGGCAGAAGTAAAGAGAATCATGGCAGTCTTTAATTTAGCAAAGCCAGGGATTAATTGTGGGTGGTGTACTAGGTGGAGTCAGTTGAAGCAGATTGTATATTGCCTGGTGTTCAGAAGGGATGTAGCTCTCAAAATGCAAAATTCATCTTCAGGTGGTATGAAGTAATCTTCCTCTGCTTGTGGATTTTCTTAATGCATGTTCCTTTTTACTCTTCAAGGTTAGCTCCCAAGGCCTCATTTAATCAAACTTTTGCCAACAATCAGTTATTTCCTCATAAGATCCTAGAAGAAGATAACAGCCCCCCTCCCCCCGCTTCCTTTAGAGACATAAAAGCAATTCTTGCTGTATGCCTTAATTTGTGAGTCAGGTGAATATGTTAGATCATGATATGTTTGTACAGGTTGCTGGATGAGTGAGCAGAGATGTAGGGAGAGCAGAAAGCTGTGAGATCATTGGGTCTGTTCTTCAGTTTAAAAACACACTCCATATACCGGGTATTGCCTATGAAAAGCCAAACCAAGCTCCTAAATCTTTCACTGGTTGTAAAATTCTTGACACATACTTGAGTCAAAGGGTGTGTGTGTGTTTTAAAGCAACTGCTTATGAGAGGTAATTGAAAGTGCTGTTGAGGCACAGCCTGCCGTAGGCTTCCTTTATGGGCAGAATTCAATACCTTCCCAGCTCCCCCTCCTCCATGAAAATAACGTTTGAAATGTCAATTTAGTGATTGCATGTGTGTACAGGTGAGCTTTTAAATATTTAAATAAAATTCAGAAGCTTTTAGTTCCAACACTCTTTGTATTTGTGGAACTTGATTTGCTTGACTTCAGGTTTTTTTAAAGATGTGCTCCATTTACTTTTCAAACATTTTACTGGATTAGTCAGTCATTAGGATTTTAACTACTGTATAACCACCCAAACCAGTTTAACAAAAATACACAATTATGTCTCAGTATGGTAACAGAATCCATTCTGTATAGCAGCAGTCATGGCTACTGTACTTGCTTTGTGAAATAAACGGTCAAAGTATAATTTGTCATGTGGACTTGGAAACTAGTTGTAGGAATTTCCTTACTTCTGAGTAGGGTGTCTAGGACATTGTGCAAGATATGACCTCTTCTAGCAATCATTGATTGGCATGCACAGAATGTGGAGAATCAAAAGCTTTCATTCTAAACTGCAAGTTTCTAGCCTTCAGGGTTGCTCATGAAAATCCTTGAAACATAAATTTTCTGCCTAAGGCATAAAAAACTGAGAGGTGACTAGGTAGATATAGTTATTCAACAATAACTGTTACTATTCCTATTTCAGATTAGGGGTGTGAAATCTTCCATCAACTCAGCTCTCAATTCCCATCTCTTTGTGCTATATGCTATTGGTCTCTCCAGTTTACCAAGTTTTTGATCTCCATAATATTTGGAGTTAGAAAGATCAGGTGTGACTGGGTGTGTAATTGTTTGTAACTGAAGTACAGTGGAACCTCGGAAGCTGAACACCTTTAAACTCGAACGTTTTGGCTCCCGAATGATCGAAAACCAGAAGTGATTGTTCCGGTTTTCAAACGTTCTTTGGAACCCAAATGTCTGGCACAACTTCCGCGGCTTCCGATTGGCTGCAGGAGCTTCCTGCAGCCAATCGGAAGCCTCACCTTGGTTTCCGGAGGTTTTGGAAGTCAAAAGGACTACCGGAACGGATTCCGTCTGGCTTCCAAGGTACCACTGTATGGATCCTGTGTGAATTGTTACATTTTCAGAAAGTTTGTAAGAGCAGCACTTGGAGCTTTTTATGTGATTATTGTGTGACCTCCCTTTCTGCTGAAGACGTGGTAACACACACAAACATGGGCTTAGAAGAAACTTGTACTGTGGGTGAAGAACAAAAATTTAACACCTATTTTTACTGTGGAATACCTCTTGGTTACACATACTGTATACCCTTACAGTCTGGGCCTTTTTTCCAGTTGGCTAATTCCAGTGGGATCAATGAGATGCTGACCTTGAGAGGTGTTCCAGTGAAACCATTTCCTGGATCATTGAGTTCCTTTTGCTAGATGAATGCCTATGTCAATAAATAGAGTGGTGCCAGTAAACAGTGTCCAAAAGTTTGTTAAAGGACCAATCCTGTTGTTTCTGTTATGTTTTCTGAGAAAATTAGAAGTGTATGATTTACCATAGAGATTAGAAATAACATGGGTGAGGAAGAGTAAAGGCAGACAGTGTACGGGAGGCCTCTTATCAATATAAAGACAGGACACACACACACACACACGTGTCTCTTTGAGCTTGAATGGGCTGTAATTGGAGTTTCTGTCATGTCTGCACAAGAAAATGGTATTTATAATAATTCCCTGGCTATGACAGCAGCCAGTATGACAGGCACGGAATGCAACTAGACCCATTGCTTGCTCAATGGTAAGGTAAAGGGACCCCTGACCACTAGGTCCAGTCGTGGCCAACTCTGGGGTTGCAGCGCTAATCTCACTTTATTGGCCGTGCTCAATGGTAGCCTAGCTAAAACCCTGTTCTCACTAGAAGGGTGAAAGGGAGGAAGCCAGTGTCAAGATTGCACTGTACTAGGAGTAAATACAAGATTGAAGTAAAGTGGGAGAGAGTCAGTAATTATTAGCAATATCTTTCTTTTTTCATGCCGAGGTAAGTGACCATTGAGTTACTATCTCTGACAGGTGAAGTTCATTGCATCCTATAGCTATAAGTGACCAAAGACCACTTGCAGTCATTCATAGATTAGATCAGTCTACTACAGTGCTAGCTTGGGTTTATGGGAGTTATAGTCTAAAACATCTGAAGAGCACCAGGTGGATGAGACCTGGTCTACAGGATCCAAACCAATATGTGCCTAAGCAAAGGACAGATATAAGGATGCTTGTGGACCGAGGGGGTCCCAGTAATCTAAGCAACAAAATTCAATGAATGGAAAGCAGTGATTTTTGCATAACCCAAGGTAGAAAGTAGCTTAGAGCTAGGGTGAAAGAGAGTCTTCAGTATCCTATTTAGCTTTGAAAGCTGTAATTTGAACTTCAAATGAGACCTTGTGACTGTACTAAGTTGGAAACAAAGTGTTTATCAAAGAGCATTGGGAATAGAATGCCTTGGATAACATTGTGGAATTTTGTTCATTCTAGCTAAATAAGATCTTGATTTGGTTAACAAGTGATTCTAAATTTAGAAATTGATGGGTTTTCTAGGTAAATAGTGTGTGTGTGTGTGTGTGTGTGTGTGTGTGTGTGTGTACACACACACACACACACACACACGATAGTACGCACCCCGGAAATGATCTCTTTCAGCTTCTGCCTTCTGAAAGAAGGTATAGGGTTATAAAGGCCAGGACTAGCTGCCTGAGAAACAGTTTCTACGCAAATGCAATTCTGGTTCTAAATGCAGCATAAGGGGTCTCTGTAGTATAGTGTATTTTAACATGGGGTTTTAGAGTTTTTAGGGGGTTTTGAATGTCTTATGTAGTTTTGTAGTAGTTTTAAGTAGTTTTTATGTAGCTTTATGTAGTTTTGTGGTAGTTTTATGTAGTTTTTATGTAGTTTTTCAATTTCATTGTTCTGCAAGGGACAATGACAATAAAGATAAAGATATCGTAATCGTATATTTGGTGGGTTGTCAAAAGAAGCATCACTTCTTGATTATAATTAAAATTATAATTTCTTTCCTTCATTATGTCTCCTAGCATAAAATATCAGGAAATCTTCTGCACATTTGTCACCAAAAGGATCTTAGGAAAGGTCACATGATCTATCCCCACTTATTTTCTAAGGTCTGTAAGGAACCTAAGATTTCCCCTGGAAATCAATAGTCTCTGTGTTGACAACAATGAGTGATATGTCCCTTGTACAGGGTAATATATCATGCTTATTGTCATTCTTTGACTTGTCTCCTCAAAAGAAACAGTGCACAATCCTGCTGTCTATTTTGTACATTGTTGGAATCTCAGGAAAAGTTTTTGCAATCAGATTGCTTGATTGATCATTATTTCAGTGGCTTCTGTAAAGTATGTATTGCTAGTTTAACTTTTACAATTGTGTATATATAGACACATGCACAATTTAGACAATATCTTATTGTGAATACTGTTATGTGAAGGACCATAAAACAAATTTTTGCAAAGGGCATCCTTGGACTGGCATCTTTGAAGAAGACTGGGTTGAAGCACACAACATTTGGCAGATAAATTAGGCAAAGTTATCCACTGTGTGGGTTCAGTTCCACTAGAGCAAGCGCATACAATTTTTAGTAGTCTCTGGTTAACTTTTACCTGACAGTTTTTAAGAGCAGAAATAATGGTATTAGGAAAGTGCATTCCTGTTATTTATTTGCAGTTTCAGTTGCTTTCTTATTATTTAGTGTTCGCTGGGTTCTTTTATTGCTGTTTTGATTTTTGGGTGGTTCTGCTTTTATCTTCTATCTCTTCCTCTGGTTTTATTTCTGTAGCTTTTATTGTAGATTTATTGTTATATTTTGAATGGATGTTCTAAGTAATTTTGGCAGTTGTCTTGGGCAATTTCATCCTGGAAGATAAGAGAGAAGTTTTAAAAATAAATGTTGTCATGGAAACTGCTATTTTCTAACACTGTTTGAGCACATGGTGGTGAATGGAGGTTGGGGTTCATGAAGTTGTGGATGCATCCTTGCAGAATACAATAGTACCTCTAGTTACAAACTTAATTCGTTCAAAAGATACTGTATTTCAGAGATGTGATAAAATACCAAATATTAAAAAACAGATGACATTAAGCAAAATAAAATGGAGCAACTATAACAACAACAACAACAATTTATTATTACAGTCAAAGACCAGTTCAAAAATGGAGCAACTACTTGATTGGATGGCTCTGCTAGTTTAAAGCTGGGTTCTCTCACACACAAACAGGCAGACTTTGTGATCATAGTTCAACTGTTACTGAATCAAGGAGAAAGTATCAGTCCATTCTTGAACATTGTTGAGGGCTGGTTTGCATGTCTTCCGGTCTGAGACTTTTCACCAAACCATCAGTCTGCCAGCAGGTGCAATGGGGTGTGTGAGAGCCAATGAATGCCACTGATCAGCTGTGCATGGCTTGGCAGTGGAGCCTTTTAAAAGAAAAAGAAAAAACTTTAGCAAAGGCAAGTGGGCTGCTGAACTAAGCTGCTGCTATCTGGCTTTTCTTCCCATAGCACACATCTGTTGTTGTGCCCTGTTTTGAAAAGCTAGCAGCTAAACACAGAGAGATTAGTGTGAGATAGAGCTTTTCAGAAACAGACATTTTAATTAAAGGTACTGTATGGGGTTTGCTTGAGCACCTCTGATTACTCATGCAAAGGCTTTAAGAAGAGAAATTAGAGTAATGGAGTATTAAGAAGTGATCTTTCCACTCTTTAATATCTCATACATCCAGGCTTGTAAACATTAATGGGTTGCATTCTGGTCTTTGCTCTATACATGTATATGTATATGCCCATTGAATACAAGAGCTTACTTGGAATTTACACTTAAGATCTGATCTATTTTTTTACCATCTGGAGTAAGAGAATGTACAGTGTTGGGAAAATGTATGATTAAATTTCTGAAATGCAATTCAGTATTCCATATTTTCTTAATTAAAATCTAATTGATTTTAATAATTTGTGGCATGAGTGTGCTCATTGTCTTAATGTTTCAGAGTCTGTTTGATTGTTTGGTTTTTACTGCTTATCTGTGGTGTGTTTGTAGTGAACTTAGTCCTCTCCAGACAGTTCTCAAGTAGGGAACAATTAGTTTCGTCAATCATGATGAACACCCATGGCTAGATCTTTGCTTTTGTCTCTTCCTTTTCAGCTTGCTTTTCTAGGTAACAGGGTTAGATTTGTAGCATATACCATGGCTAGGGAGAAAAGAGCACTAGGCCTGGTTTCAACACTATTTATATACGTATCTATTGAAACTTCTCGCATGATCTATCTCTAGAGGTTTCCAAAATGTTAAATTGTGACGATCAAAAGACTGATAAAAAATTGAGTAACCAATTAAGCCAGTAAAGCTAAGTGTTCAAAAGACCTCACTTTCTCTCTACCCGCTTAATAATGGATCTGGGGCTTAGATTATGGTCTCCTGAATGAGAACAGCGACTTTCATTCTGATATCTCAGTTTTTGGGTGACGTATTGCATTGCATAATGTTTGTGTATTTGGTGTTGTCCTTGGAAATGGGTGCAGAGCTGTAGTTTGTGCTTGAAATGCGCACACCAACTTTTGGCGCCTTGTACGCTTCCTTCCAGCAACTTCTACGGCCAAGCTGGTGCCAAACATATTGCTCTTTTTTCCTCTGGACCACACCAGTGAGGCTGAGAGGGGGGTCTTGTCATCTGGGCAGCCCAGGACCTCTATACATATTGCCCAGGCTTGTGCCCGGTGAGGTCATTTCAGTGTTGCTAATGCAGCGGTTTGACTTCACCCCAGAGACACACCCTATTCTCTCTCGAGACAAACAGATGCCAACCATGGGAGTAGCCAGGATTTTTGTTTGGGGGGGCAGGCTTTTGTTGGGGCGGCAGAACCTCAGATTTGTATTGATTTATATTGATTTTGATTGACTGGGAAGGCAGCTCCCTCCCCCCTGCTTGGCTACATCCATTATGCCAACAATAACAACAAAACAACTTTCTTTCTGATGCACTGTTCAAGGAAAATACTGTTTTGTTTTGTACATCTTTCTTTTCCCCCTGGACACTTCAAGAATGTGGAAGAGGTCAAGCTGGGCTTTGCACTGTAAACACAGCACATCGTTCTGAATGTGCACAGCTAGTTTGATCTCAGTGTCTCAGGGAGATACTGTTTTGCATTATGTACCGCACTTTCCTCAGGTGTGAAGATGGCAAGGGTTTTCAAACTTGAAATACAGAATTGCCTCCTGAGCTTGTGTACCAAATTTCAGCCTGATATCTCAGTGTTCAGTGAATTCCTGTGATGGCTGATGTCTACAGAGACTGGTTGGGCAGAAAGCAGGGAGACCAGCGGTATATGAAAGCCAGAGTTAGTAGCAAGCAGAGCTGACAAGTAGAACAAGCCCTGAACAGGTTGTAAGTAAGAAATCAGGCAGGTGGATGCTGGCTATGGACAGAGGCTGAGGTGAATTTGTACAGATTAAACTTGCAACTAGAGAGAGACAAAAGACTCCAGCAGATGCTTCCAGGAAACTGGAAAGCAGAGGAGCCATTTTTGTAACTGTAAGAAGTGGATAGCTTTTCAGAAATGCACGTTGTTCTTGCTTGTTCTGTGAGAGCCCCATGCATCAGAGGGATTTGGATTTCAAAGCGAAATTAAAAAGACTCAGAGGTACAGAATAGGCAGGCATTCTGTACAATGAAGGCAAAGTTGGAGCCTTCTGATCAGATCACTCATCAGAACATGTGGGGTTGTAGTACCGAGGGGATATCATCCTTCCTTAGGTGTTTGGAGTTTTTCTTTTAAAATACTCCCTTAAACATTTTTAGGGGGAAAATGAAAATAAGAGTTTTGTTTTCTTCTTGCAAACTTCAGTGGTGTAAATAATTCCTTTTTGCACAAATAGACCTATTCATGATCTTCCTTCCTCTATTCAACATTCGAGTCAAGGTGAACTAATTTGCACTTTAATGCCCCCCACTGCCTGTGTGCTAAGTAGCCATACTAGTCTTTTGTTTTGAGTAAAATGAGCAAGCAGCAAGTAGTTGAGGGAAATATGGTTTGTGGTTATAGATACACTGCTGCAGGCTTTAAAGGTGTAGCATTCTGAGGATTTTTCTTCAGGAAGTGGATGTGCATCAGGTGCTCATCCAGTCATCATCTACATTCCTTGGCCCATCAACTCATGACTCTTCCCTGACTTTCTGCACTGTATATGGTGTGTGTGTGAGAGAGAGAGTGCAGCCATGGGACGTCACAGCAAAATTATTTCAGTCTCAGTGATGAGGACCATGGTTCACTTAGGATTTTCCTGTGAGAAGTATTGTCTTCCCTTATAGTGACAGTTTCTCCTTCTTTGAGTACTAAAAGCTGATTGTGAAACTTGGTGCAGGGTAAAATCAGTTTATCACATCTGAACACCTCACTTGCTCTGTGTCTATTTAATTTGCCTGACTTATTCTTTGCTCCTGCGTCTGTAATGTTAGAAGAATAATTTCAAATTGTTAGCATTCTGTTTCCACTCCCTTCGCACAAACACCCTCAAACCCACTTAAAACCCACTTCCAAATAAGATGGTTCATTCAGACATCATTATTATGTGACCATTAACTCTCTGTTCTTATTTGTTTGGAATAATTCAAGGTAATTTATTGTCAAGTCCATTATGAATATTACAGCTGTTTCAGCCTCACCCTGTTAAAAGAAAATGTCATAACTGTAACTGACAAGCTACACAGGAATAAACACTGTAAATTGAAAGATAGCTTTGCGAAGCAAAACGTAAGAAGGAGTTGCCTAGTTCTTTACATGCAGTTAGCACCCTCTAACATTCTGCTACGTGATGCTGAACTACAACTCCCTCCCCCTGAGCATTGGTCATGTTTGCTGGGGCTGATGGGAGTTGTAGCTTAGCACTTGGAAGGCCAAATGTTCCCCACACATGCTCTACTCCAGGCATAGGCAAACCTGGGCCTCCAGATGTTTTGGGACTACAATTCCCATCATCCCTAGCCATTTGTCCTGTTAGCTAGGGATCATGGGAGTTGTAGACCCAAAACATCTGGAGGGCTGAGTTTGCCTATGCCTGCTCTACTCCCTCAATCCCTAACAGAAATAAATCATGCATAGTGCCTCCAGACAGAGAGCTGAAATCTCATCTATCCAGGGAGGGGTCTGAAGGCACATGATGCAGCAATCTTGCTGAAGCTGTGTAGGTCAGTGGCTCAATGAGAGACTCCCTAAGAGACTTGCATACACCGCCTTGAGCTCCTGAGTGGAAAGGTGAGATATTAATGTGATAAGTTGATTCACACATGCATTGTTCCATCAAGCACATGCTTATGTGAGAGAATGAGCCATGGAAAGGGCTTTCACACTGGGCAATATCAGCTACAATACTTTTCATTGGAAATTGTTCCCACATTCCATAACCAATTGCTAAGTGAGTAGCTGGATGAGATGATGATGATAATTTTATTATTTATACCCCACCCACTCTGAGCAGCTTACAGCACGTAAAAAATTGTAAAACATTAGACTTTAAAAATTTCCCGATACGCCGCTGCCTACAGATGAGAGGCATAGTGATCTGGGGTTTGCAAACCAGTCTTACAATATGACACAGGGCATTTGCTTGCTAGTTATGAATGCACCTTTGAGAAAGGGAAAGGTATTCAGAGCTTATCAGGAAGAAACTCCTGCTTGCCGTCTTGAGTGATGATTTCATGCCCCCCTTTTCCTGACACCATGTGCTCCGTAGGCAGGTCTGGAGCAGAAGACCTCAGGCATCTCTGAAGTAATTGCAGATCAAAGGTCAGCGGATGAAACAGAGGCAAGGGCTCTGACAATGAGAAGAGGTTTTAAAACCTGCACCTTGTTTAACACTCCAATGAGAAAACCCATTTGACTGAGTGAAGCGGCTGCTTTGTGGCAGGTCAGCAGGAGGGAAAGGCTGTAAACCAAGACTTACAGTGGTTAAAGGCCGTAATGCTAAGGGACTGTTGTCATGCCACAGCAGCTGCAATAGCACATAAGCAAAGAGAGGCCTGGAATGCAGCTGCTTGCAAGCTACTTGTATTTGAGCATAAGAAAAGGAATTGGGCGGGTGTGTGTGTGTGAAAACTGTTGAGATATGGTCCCATTGATAGGATGCTTCTGTCCTTATCAGCACATACTTTAGGGGTAGCTGGGGTTGCAAAGAATGCAGTTCTGCATTGATAAAACAGAGCTGTTGCGACCCCAGGGTCATTTGTACTAGAATGGTAGCCATTATGCAGCCTTTTGTTATGTTGCGTGAATTAGTTTGTAACAAGAGAAAGTGAGCAAAGGGTTTGACAAGTGTGAGGATTTCATTTTACCACATTGCATTTGTTAATATAGGTTATTGGTACAAACTGTATTCATTTTTGTGTGTGTATTTGGTTTGAGTGTGCAGGGGAGAGAAGGTGAGCACAAATTCAGTTGCACATGAATTAGCAACAAATGTTTGCTCTTACTAGAGTATAGACCTATGCATCCCATATATTTAGGCTACGGTAATCATGTGAATCATGCTGATTCCAAAATCAGTTGACTCCAAAATCAGTTGTTACATGGTAGAAGTGATTTTTGTGTTTTGTGTAGGGATGCCCTGTTAAAGATTACACACAAATGCTATATTTTTGCACAAAATTAATGACATGTGATACTTTCTGAGTGTTAATGTATACGGTTTATATTGAGGGGGGAGATTCTTCCTGGTCATAAGCAGGACAATGCCTTCAAGGGTTGGCTTTTTACGTAGGCACTTTGCTCTCCTTGCACTGTCTGAGCTAAAACTATTTACAGTGGTACCTCTGGTTACGAACTTAATCTGTTCCGGAGGTCCGTTTGTAACCCGAAACTGTTCTTAACATGAGGCGCGCTTTCACGCAACTTCTGCTTATGTCTCTGGGCAAAGTTCGCAACCAGGAGCTTCTACTTCCGGGTTAGCAGAGCTTGTAACCCAAAGCGTTCGTAAGGAGGCTGGTACATAACCCGAGGCACCACTGTATATGGAAAATGACCGCTTAAAGCAGAAGTTCTCAAATGGTTTGAAAAATGTGTCAAATCCTGAAATTCATGAGAAACTGATCCTCAATGAGAAGATAAGGAGCAAGAGATAAAGCTTTCCAGAAAGATAGTTTACAGCTTCTACCAATCAGTCTCCCGCACAGGGGACTGTGGTGTGGATTCTATGGTGTGGGAGACTGATCGGTTTGCACAAACCAGAGAGTGTCTTAATTGGGCAAACTACGCGGGTGGCGCTGTGGGTTAAAGCCTCAGCGCCTAGGACTTGCCGATCGAAAGGTCGGCGGTTCGAATCCCCGCGGCGGGGTGCGCTCCCGTTGCTCGGTCCCAGCGCCTGCCAACCTAGCAGTTCGAAAGCACCCTCGGGTGCAAGTAGATAAATAGGGACCGCTTACTAGCGGGAAGGTAAACGGCGTTCCGTGTGCTGCGCTGGCTCGCCAGATGCAGCTTGTCATGCTGGCCACGTGACCCGGAAGTGTCTGCGGACAGCGCTGGCCCCCGGCCTATAGAGTGAGATGGGCGCACAACCCTAGGGTCTGTCAAGACTGGCCCGTATGGGCAGGGGTACCTTTACCTTTTTACCTTTTATGCTGTACGTAAACCACAGTTTGCTTCTTAAATAAAACTGGAAACAACAGTTGGAAGAAATTTTCTAATTGGCAAACATTGCATTGTTAAAGTCAGTCTTCCCAATGTGGATGTAGCCGGAAACTAGTCTGTGAAAACCAGAAAGTAAAAGAGAAAATTACAGCATCCGCATGAGATAGAGCGTGGAAGGAGTACATGAGCTCAAGGCACAGTATCTAGAAAAGGCTTGGGGGTGGGGGGGTGATTTGTTCCTATGGGTTCTCTAAATTACCAGATCTGCGCAAACAAGACTTTAGAGCAGGGATAGACCCTGTGACCCTCTAGACCAGGGGTCTGCAACCCGCGGCTCCGGAGTCGCATGTGGCTCTTTTACACCTTTGCCGCGGCTCCGGGGCGGATACTAGCGAGGGGAGGAGGCGCATTGTGTGCCCCGACACTCCCCACTGTTTTAAATGTCGCAATGGTTTTGCGGCTCCCAGTTTTTATTTTCTTCGGTCCAAGTGGCTCTTTTTGTCTTAAAGGTTGCAGACCCCTGCTCTAGACGTTGTTGGACTCAGACTCCTGTAATCCCCAGCCAATAAGACCAGTGTTCAGGGCTGTTGGTAGTTGCAGTCCCAGTGTGTGCTGGTCCCGGGGGGAGGTTACCGTGGGGCGAGGTTCAGGACCTAGGTCGAGGGTCGGTAGACTGTCCTCCACGGGTGAAGCGGGGTCCAAAGCGAGGAGCCGGGCAAGGACAGGAACTCTGGAGGAACAGGACTGGGTGCTGGCCGAAACAGCTCTTCAACGACGTTGCTCCCGCAACCTGGGACCGGGCTGACTGGCCTTTATCTTCTCTAAGGCCAGGGGCGGTCCCGGCCCCCAGGAGCCCCACCTCTCCTGGCCTTAAGGCGAGCACTCCTCCTGGGAGAAACCAGTTCCCTCTGCCTCTCTGCCCTGAGCCTCTGCATCTCAGGAAAGGCTGGAGGGTTACTGGACTCAGGGGGAGACTCACCTTCCCCTGACAGGGCTGGGAGAGGCGCACCTGTAGGCAATGCGTCCTCAATCGCCTCCAGAGCCAGAGTGGATTCACCTGGTGCCTGCTTCTGAGGATCCGGCACAGGTGCAGGCGCTTCAGAATCAAGGCCCTGCCCCAGCTCAGCAGGCCCTGCAGGCGGGGACTCCTGTGCAGGCTGGGATTCCTCTGGTTCAGCCTCTGAATCGGATTCCCAGGCCTCCAGTGACATCTGGAGAACCACGTTCCTCATCGAAACACTTGCAAAATGCGGTATGTGTTTGATAAATTGGAAGTTAACTCAAGCAGGTCTTTTTAAAGTGTTGCAAATTCCCTAGGGAACAGACTCAATTCCCTAGGTACCAGACTCAATCCTGAATCTCCTGGCTGACTAGACTGTCCATAGATCACAATCTCCCTATTTGTCTGCAGATTCTCCTATTTGAGTGAAATAGGGAAATGCATTTTTTTTTAAAAAAAAAAAAAAAGTTATTTCCAATTCTAGGGACAGTGGTTCTGCATTTAGCTGGCATTTCCTGCCTGTGGCAAAGGAATTGGCTTTTGCCCTTTACAGCAAAGGAAATGCAGTTCCTTTTCCAGTTTTCCTTTCCTTTCCTTACTGAGGTCATATTCTTAATTTAGTCACACTATTCAGACATCCACAAAGGTGATATCTTGTAAGTGGGAGCTTTAAGAAACCCAAAACATTTGCCTCCCTTTTATGAAGCATTTCCAGATCTCCAGCCATAATCACCAAAGATAAATATGACTCATCTTTTAAAAAGATATCAGTGAAAGATTCATGGTAAGTGCTTGTGTGTTAAAATAAAACAGTCTCCCTGCAAATTACATAAACGGAACAGAACGTTGGAATGACTTTTTCAACTTTTCTTTAATAATATTTCCTCAATTGTTTATATTATTTTCATCCAAGGATTCAGAAAAAAATTGTTGAATTGAATCCAGACTTAGAGACTGCAATCCTAACTATGTCTACTCAGAAGTAAGTCCTAGTGAATTCAATTTGGCTTAGTCCTGGGAAAATGGGAATAAGATTGCTGTCATTGTCATACTTGGAGTACAACAGTAAATGTGCCTCCCGAGGTGGAAGACTATCTATATTTCACTTCCAAAGTTGTATGAGTTTTTATCTGGTCAGCTTCCTTTGTTGTACAAAGTGACTGACTGGGATTTTGTACAGGCGACTCTCATTTCATGTTGGGGTCACATTCCCAAGATTGTGGCTAAAACCAAAATTGTGTATAATCAAAACCTATTGGGATCAATAGTGGGTGGGATTGCCAAAGTCTTTTCCTGGACACTCATCCCCTTTCTGTCCCCTTTTTAGTTTTGTTTTTTTCCCAGGTGCATAAAGCTGAATGTGCATGTTAAATGCACATAAGTATGCAAGTCTACTCAGAAGCATGTTGTATGGAATTCAGTGGAACTTACTTGCAGGTGTTTAATATGACTGCAGCGTTAAACATTAAAAATTTCAGCCTTTCACTTCTCCTTAGTTGAGATTCAATGTACAGTTATAGTTAATATCCCCCAGTTTAAACAAGTTGCTTAGACCTTAATGCACAGTCTTTAATCATCAGCATTTGTGTCAGTGTTCAGTTTTTTGTGGTGCAGTCATAACATCACAGCAGAGCCTTTATAACATCATGCCTCATGCTGGGGCAGAGGTTGATGACCCCCTTCTCAGCAAGTTTGTTGCTGCGACATGTGTTGGAGTTGGGTTGTATTATTAGCTCATTGCATTTTCATTCTAACGGAGGCCCTCAGAATAAGGCGTATTGTTCTTTCATAAGCGCTAGGCACAAGTCCCTCCTATTTTTTAAGTGAACAATTTCTAACAAACTGATTTTCTCGCATGCTGGGGCCTATAGCAATTAGTCAGAGGCCAGTCGTCTGGCAAAAACATGGTTGTGCTTATTGCGCTAACAATTTTAAATAAAAATCTTTTATTTATGTTTAAATGTGGTTTCTTTTCAATACCCCACTATCCTTGTGTTGTAGGATTGAACAAAGTTATTTTAAACTGCTTTATAGTTTGTATTTCAGCATCACCATAGCTGCTTGCATTCATGTCCAATTTCCTTTTGTGCTCACTTTTTGGAGGACAAAGCTGTATGGTGTCTTGACGCTGTGCCTTTTATGGTGATTTATTAACTGTGTCAGAATAGATGCTGGGAATTCTGGGGAAGCCGTCTTGTATATTGTGACAGTTGATATTGATTATGACAGTTCCTGGACTCCAGTGGTTTCTCACACAGTAATGATATTTTGTCTTCTTGGTATACATACCATGTGATATACATCATTGTGCTTTTCTTAAGGGGGAAAAAAGCTCTTTGTTCAGTACCTTTTCTTCACTGTAGTTATGAGAGAGGAACTATAATAATACATTGTGCTGCTAGGAGGCAAAACACGCAAACCCCCTGTTGCATAGGAACCGGGAACCAGAAACCAACTTGAGGCTTATATCTAGATGGCAGTTATTGCAAAGTAAGCCTGAATGATTAGTTAGTGTTGTTTGTGTTCATTTACTGTAATAAGTTGCATCCTATATTTCTATTGTGCTGAAATCCACACTCTGCCCATGCACTGAATCTACATTTATTGTTAAAAGCAACAAGAGTTTTGCTGTTTTCTTAAATGATATCTGAACTGTACCTTTTAAGTGCAATCCACATCCCATGAAATTCAGCAAGAAAATTCATAGTTTTTTCGTAGTGGTTCTGGGTTACCAATATTATTAGCAGTCATTTTCCTGTTTCAGAGCTTTAAAGATGGTGCACTGGGTCCCTTGCTTGAAAGGGAAGTCAGAGATAGCCTGGGAATTATATACTGCTTATTTTTTTGTGGTTCAAGCACATCCCTAACTCCTTATTACTGAAATCAATGGGACTTAGAAATGGTTACATTTATAGGCATCATCTGTTGATCTATTCTCATGTCCGGATTCTGCTTTTGGAATTTTTGGCAACCACCATTTTTTTTGGGGGGGGGATATTTAGTCTAACCAAGGTTTCTCACAGTTAAAGCCAGCCCCGTTTGCAGAATTAGTTACAGTGGTGCAATTTTTACTTTGGTTGAAGCACACTATGGG
This sequence comes from Podarcis muralis, assembly GCF_964188315.1. Lineage (NCBI taxonomy): Eukaryota > Metazoa > Chordata > Lepidosauria > Squamata > Lacertidae > Podarcis > Podarcis muralis. Next base: position 9,624,861 of record NC_135664.1, on the reverse strand, counting down.
TTAAATAGCTAATTAACCCAAATATGTTACGTTCTGAGTACAGTTTCGTTGACCAATATAGGAGGAGAATATGGTGGGGTGCAGGGGTAGGAAGTTGCTTCCACTAATGAGCTCTTCAGGAGAAGAGACTTGGCTTTTCTCCTTTCCCCCTTAAGACTTATCCAAATGCTCACCAATCTCTTCAAGATAAAGACAATGCTAATTGCAATGAGACATCTACCTTTTAAATAAAGTTGGGGTTGTGGGTGTTCAGACTATGAGTGAAAGCATGCAGGCAACTTGATGAACGGCACCAAGTCTTTGATGCCCCTGCTCATTGCAATGTACCGAATACTTTTAAGTATTCCAGCTATGCATCTGCTTGATAATCAGGTTTCAGAATGATTGATGTTAAAAGATGCAAAAGACACTACTGGTTAACCTGACAAGCCTGTTTTAGGAACTTCTGTCTAGGCTGATCACTAGTGACTGAAAATGTTTAATGCTGGCGTGGCTAATTCAGATCCATAGTCCTTCCTAACTTAAACGGTTCAGCTTAAAAAGTTTTTTAAAATTTTGCAACAAAACTGACATAGATAAACTGCATCATAGCATTAAAGGCAAGTAGATGGATTGTTTTACTCAGGTTTGTAGGTAATTTTCATATAGTTACTATATTTATATATGAACAATACACAGTTAACAGATTATAGTGGATCACTCAGGCTGCAGTCCTCATTGCGTTGAATTCTGTGAGTACTTCTGAGTGCTCGCTGATACACATGAGATACACACAAGATACACATGAGATTGTTTTTTTCTGTTGATTAATCTGTGAAAGTTTCGCTACCATTTTCAGTAATAGCCTTCACCTACTGCTTCTCACTAATTCAAAATTGTAAAGGTGAACAAAGTTTAATATGATGAGGAGCACGTTTATTTTATTTATTAATGGGGATAACTTATTTCCTACCAATCCCCTATAAAACAGCACTCAAGGCGGTTAAGAACATTCACAGAAAATGCAATAATATAAATAATAGACTATTAAAGTAATACTTAGCAGCAAGTCAATTAAAAACATTGTGACTTAAGATAAAACAAGTCATCCTTCAGTTGTTGCTGTAGATAGATTAGAGATAACAGATGGAGAACAAACCAAAACAATTTTCTATGGCCAATAGAGATAAAATTCTTCTTTACTTGATGTATTTTAGTTTTCTGCTTTATTTAACTATCTTGGCCATATAGCTTGCACAAGTAAATCTCAGAAAATTAGCTGCAGTGATGTAAGGTAGAAAATTTTTCCATCACCATATTTTTTCATGGGTTTTTTCCAGTTTCTTTTCTTTAAACTCTTTAAAATATGATTTTATTCTATGGAAAATGTTTATTTTCAAAAATGCATTGTTGCATAAAATTATTGAATGGATACAATGCTAGATTTGCAATTTCAATGTTGTAATAAATTTAAGAAGCATATGTTTATATACACAAGCACGCATACACAAATAATTAGTTTATTTATTTGTACATAGGATGTGGTAACTATGTATGCTTTATCAGATCCCATTACATTTGGAGCCCTGGAAAAGTTCCTGGTTCATAATTTTCATGGAAAGGTGAAAGGGAATAAGATTGACCTCCAAAATCAAAAGGTTTAATGTTATTGTTTTATTTATTTCCTGGATTTTGAGACTAGCTACATTTGTACTTTAGATCCGGATATATGAGGATTGTGGTGGAACTGGTGAAGCTTTCTTGTTTGGTAGAATGAGAGTTAGATTGTATTTTTGCTTATGGAGCTCCTGGAATCCCTCCTGACGGAAGTCTACTTTTGGTTTTAGCTCCTTGAATTTGAGCCTGCTGTTTGAGTGGATAATGTGGGTATTGTGTAGAAAGCGAGAACTTCATAGTGTGTATTGTAAGCTGCCAGCTACTGATCTGAAATGCATAAAGTTCCATTCTAAATAACTTCACTGATCCTACCCATTTCCATGCTGTCAGGGCTCACTTTGACCTCACAGTTATCAGTGGGCCAGGTCCTCCTGGCTGCTGCCATTTGTGGAGTCTTTACAGCACTGAACTACCACTGGCCATTTGAGATGTTGGCTGGCATACTCTTTACTGCTCTTGTGCATGATATGAATCAGCACCCCATATTTGATGGTGCCTGCATGTGTAAGCACTTGGGAATGTTTCTGGAAACACCTCTGATTCTTCTCTCTTTCCTCCATAGATGGCATTCACAGTGTTACAGCGCTTTGCACCTTACGGGTGACGATCATTACTGATGACATGCTGACCAACAGTATCACAGTACGACTGGAAAACATGTCTCAAGAGAAGTTTCTCTCACCACTGCTTGCTCTCTTTGTGGAAGGTGTGGCTACTGTGCTGTCGACAACCAAAGAGGGCATTTTTGTTTTCAATATTCAAAACGACACGGATGTCAGCTCCAATATTCTGAATGTGACCTTTTCTGCTTTGCTTCCTGGTGGCATTCGGAACAAGTTCTTCCCCTCAGAGGACCTTCAGGAGCAGATATACCTCAACAGGACACTCCTAACATTGATATCTACCCAGCGGGTATTGCCTTTTGATGACAACATTTGTCTGCGGGAGCCTTGTGAAAACTACATGAAGTGTGTGTCCGTACTTAAATTTGACAGCTCTGCTCCATTTATCAGCTCAAACACTGTCCTGTTCCGACCCATACACCCCATCAATGGGCTGAGGTGTCGGTGTCCCCCTGGGTTTACAGGTGACTACTGTGAAACGGAGATTGACTTGTGCTACTCCAACCCTTGTGGAAACAATGGCCTTTGCCGAAGCCGAGAAGGAGGCTACACTTGTGAATGTTATGAAGACTACACAGGTATGTTCTTACTTTTGTGAAATAAGAATTGCATTATGCACGTGTTGCGTGTTAAGAAAGGCCAAGCTTCTAGCTTCTCGGTAAATCAAAAGGCCAAAAAGAAGCCAAAGCATAAGGCCAAATTTAAACCTAACTATAAATAAACAGGAGCAGGGGAAGATCCAGAGCATGCCTTGCATGCACAAGGTCCAGTGTTCAGTCCCTCGCATCCCCAGTTAACTAAGATTATTTAACTGGACTGTTGTCTAAGTAGACTCAGGGGTATAGGCTACAGAGTAAATTATGGCAATATAAATCCCACCTCACAGTTGTTTCAATTGTTATCTTTCCTCTGAACAACTGAGATGGCTGTGGTGTGATAGAAGCTGGTGAATGGTACAGACCAAAGAACTGTCATAAACTATGGACAGAAAAGATGACAAAATGCACAGAGATCAAGGCCGAGGTTATCAAGGTTAATTCGCACCCTACACATGTGGAATGTTTCTGTATCTGGACAACAGGGCTTCTGGCACTTCCCAACAGAACCTGCTATAGAGCACCAGCTCAAATCTGAAGAGATGAGGAAATGCTTGCATACAATCTGGATTTGCTAGAACAGTTCAGTTATATTGAATCATGTAGTTTTGGGATCAGTTCTGAAGATTTATATACACAGAGAGGAAATGAACAGCGGAACACAAAATTGTTCCTCCTTTATACACCTTCCCCTTCTATTGGGAACAATAGGAGGGAAGGGAAAGACAGCCATAGATGCACTCAGACGCATGTCTAAATTGATTCTTTCTGGGCACCAGAAAGGCTTAGGATCCTTTGAATCCTATCCTTTCCACTGTTATAACACTACTTGACTTTTCCAGTGCAGAAGCTGCAATGTTGGTTGGGCCAGGGCTTTAGAGAAGCTGGTAGTATCAAAGAGGTGAGCTCTGACATCAGGTCTGCCTCTGACAATGCGGGGTGGGGGGTAGATCTAGTCTACTCCATGGCCGCTGCAGTGCCCTCTCAGGGGCCATTGGATTGTACATTTATATGCACTGATGAACCCAAGTGGCCATGGTTTCTGGGTGTGTGCTCACTATGTGTTTAGTTGGAATGAGTTCACTGTGTGAACATGCATCTTCACTTTTGCATCTTCATGTCACTATGCACTAGCATAAACACTGCAAATGTGCCATGTAAGTCATGAGTATGCCCTCAGATGCAGATAATAGAAGATAAATGGATTTAGCGTGAGGCATATTCACATTTCTCCTGAGAATGGTTGTTGCCTATAAAATAGGAATGAGGAACCTGTCCTCATCCAGACATCATTGGACTTGAACTCCCATAGCTCCAGCCAGCATAGTAAATGGTTAGGAATTATGGAATTGGAGACCAACAACAGTTAAGAGTTCCATGGGTTCCTCTACTATGCTCTAAAAAAGATGGTTGATATTCCTTTCCTTAACTACAATTTATCTCTCACTTCCTAAATTCTTTATCTACCTTGACAAGACACCCTGGATCATAGTTCTCAAACTTGTTTGGAGCTATAGCTGCATGTGAGGCCACAGAATCTGCATATTTGCCAGAAGAATGGCCACAGCACAGCTATTGACCATGTAAATCGATAAAAAGGAATCAACTGTGCTTTTTATGGCTGGAACAAAAATCATCCCCAATGGTGGCTGCCCTGGTGCATACAGGCAAAAATGTGGTGTGGGTATTCACTTTTGCCTGACTGAAAGTTGAAGAATGTAGGGAATTTGTAGTGCCAGTGCACACTGGAAACTTCTGATGCTGTCTTTTTGAAAATCTTATCCTAGACTTAAAAGGCTGGACTACCCTTGTTGGAGTGGTAATCCTCAAGGAAATGCAGTGTATTCTGGAAGCTCTCAAAATCCACTTAACCCTATGCTTGGAAAAATAATTACAAGAAAATAGCACAAAATCTTTCATCTGTTTGCTTAGATTATATTACAGATATACTTCTATCCCCAAACACCTTGATTTCCTCCAAAAGGCAATTACATCCCAATGAAGAGGCTTCTTTTCCCCTCCCATTCTCATTTCTCCCACAATACTTTGAAGCTTTTCATTTGTTTAGATGTAATTTATACATGATGAAAGTTTCTCTGTCTTCAGGAGTCTTCTGTTTCAAATAGTCAGCTACACAGAGCTTTTATGAGCTATTTTTGAAATGGAAATACCCACCAATTATAATTACCTGGGACAGACTGTACTTCCTGTGATGCAGGGAGGTGAGTGATAAGGAGACATAATATTTGTGGGTTTAAATCAGATCTGGAGCAACTTAATTTCATTTGGCCAAAAACGTACATTCACTTGCTTGAATACCTGCCTACAACAATCTCATACTATGAAGACGATTGTGGTAAGGAAGAAACACAACATGTCCTAGACTAGAGAATATAAAGTAGATTCCCAAGTGTCCCATCCCCCCATCTTGTATGTAGGAAGCATATGTCTTGGACATAAAGCAGCAAGAGAACAGATTTTGTGTTCACATTTTGTAAAATCACTTATCTAGTACTAAAATCAGCATGTCAGTCCAAGAGTTAGGGTTTCCAGCAGTAATGTGGGTAGAAAATTTTCCAGCTTCCAATTTTCCCATTGATTTTCCCCCTTTTCTTAACATTCATTTGTAATGATGGATGTCAGTTGCAAATACCATATTAGGCAAGCAAGACAGTTCAAACTTTTTTTATATACTTTGTTTACTAAATGCAAGTAAAAGAAACATGCCAAATTAGTCACTGCCCAGGGAATCAAAAAAGTTTCTGTTGCAGTATGGAGCCTCTGTATCTGTTTTTCCACAAGTTCCTTAGCTGTTCTGCCTCCTTTTGTGAGAAAAAATTAAATCCTTACTTACTGCAGCAGGGGGTCAGGGGTTAGATGGGTTCTGTGCACTGGAGCTGTTTGTTGGTCACAAAAATTGCTATTTTGCATGCTGCTCTTGCAAACCTTTCCAAAGTGGATCAAACATTGGGTGGAAATTTTGGCTTGTGCTCAAAGAAAGGAAAGACAACCCAACCGGCATCCTGTACAGTGGTCATGTGAACTTGCTTGTGCCTGTGTAACAGTGTTTTTATTAAAGCACTGGAGTCATTAGAAGGCTTTCCTCTGTCTCTTTCTATAATCGTGAGAAGTAATGCTCTGGAGTCTTCAAGGCGGAGAGATTAATTTTGCCAGTTGCACAATGTACTACATTCAGGAGAATTGCAAAACAAAATAATGCAAAAATTAATCATTCTTGTGCAGTGTATGATTAAGTTACCGTATTTTTCGGACTATTGGACGCACCGGTCCATAGGACGCACCTAGATTTGGGGGGGGGAAATAAAGGCAAAAAAATTTATTCCCCCCCCCCCCCCGCCAGGCGCGGGGCTGGGGCGGGGAAGCCCGAGCTTCCCCCTCCCCCAGAACGGGACCCAGAGCCATGCCGAAGCTGCGCGCAGCTTTGGCATCGCTCTGGGAGCTTGCGGGGCTGGGGGAGGAGGAAGCCTTCCGCCAGCCTCCAAACCATGTCGGGAGACAGCGGGATGGCGCGCTGCGCCTCTCCCGCTGTCCCCCGAGTTTGCGGGGCTGGGCCAGCCTTCTAACCAAGTCGGGGCACTATGCCTCTGAATACCAGTTGTGGGGACTGTGGGTGGGCAGAATGCTTTCCACAGGCCATTGTGAGAACAAGATGCCTGTCTATAGGGGCCATTGACTTGATCCAGCAGACTTATCTTATGTTCTTAAGCATTCCCTTCTTTTCTGAAGATTGTTTTATGCTACACAACAGTAAAGTAAGACTAAAGCGTACTTATTTATATTTGTTTTTAACACACTCTCATTGCAAGGGCTTGAGATAGCAACACTATTTTAAAATACAGCCTAGAATTTAAGATAGATGATAGATAGATAGATAGATAGATAGATAGATAGATAGATAGAAAGAAAGAAAGATAGATAGATAGATAGATAGATAGATAGATAGATAGATAGATAGCAGTGGATATACTATTGGGCATATCACCCAATAGGTGCAGGCGATAAAGATTAACCAAATAGCACCCACAGACTGCACACCTGATATTTTAAGGAGAAGGCAGATTCCTTCCTGTGTAGATGAACCATCCAAAAACAGCACCTGTTTTGTCAGGATTAATTTTAAATTTATTAACCCTCATCCAATCCATCACTTTTCCCAAGCACTGGATCAGCACTTCTGCTTTGCCTGAGATAGCTGGGAAATATAGGTAGAGCTGAGTGTCCTTGGCATATTGATGTCATCCAATTACATATTCTCTTATAATATCCTTCATTAACTTTATGTAAATGTTGAACATAAGAAACAAAACTGATCCATGTGGGATCCCATAACATAGATGCTACTGGGCTGAAATACAGTAGCACAATACCTCCTCTAGAACTGGCCCTCTAGGTAGGAGCAGAGCCACTGAAAAACAATGCCCTTAATCCCTCAACTCAGAGACCCTATGTGGGAGAATACCATGGTTAGTTGGTATTAAATCCTCCAGAGATATCCAACAAAATAAGCAGGGTTATATACCTCCATCTATCTCTCAATATAGGCCATCCATCAGAGCCAGGAAGCAATTCCAAATCTGGGTCAGAATCCAGATTGAAATGGATCCAGATAATCTGTTTTATCCAGTAGTGCAGATTAGCACTTTATGTGTTGAAACCATCAATTTGTGTACGCACAGTTGGTTAATTTAATAGTTTGATGAGAGATGGTTTCTTGTTAGCGGGAGAGAAAGCTGTTAAATTAATTGTAGTATTGAGTACTTGGTTCATTTCTTGGTTTTGACATTACTGATTTACTGTTGACTGTTTTACCCAAGTCAAAGTGCCATAAATCACCTCTGGGGTTAACTTCATTCTGCCATGAGGTTTCTAAAAGTCAATTCCGACTTTTCTGCACTATCAACGGAGCACTGACCATTAGATTTGCAGATCTTCCATTCTGTCTCGGTTACTGATTACTGAGATGTCTCTGTTGGTGTTCATCTACAGAATTCAGCACTATTCAGTTGACCTGTTCAACCAGCCCCGGGTGCAATGCACACTCACCACTGAAAACCTTGAGTATTCCCCCTCCCCTCTTGGCATCTGTTGCTTTTTGCCTGTGGAAATGTTTCAACAGATCAAAGTCCTGGTCTGTCTTCTTTTGAAACCCCTTCTGGAGATTCAACATTCTTGTTTGTTCTTTTTAATTAGGCTTTAAAATGGTCTGACAGGATTTCTGATGTTACAAAAGCATTTTAAAGTGCTGGCATTAAGGAAGCTTTGCAATTGAAAGTGATATGCCTAACATCAGTGTAATCACTAAATCCTCCTTTCCCCACCCACCCATGAACCCAGAAGTTCACATTGTCACCTTCATCATAAAGGTGATTCCACCACGGACTGGAGAAATAACTCCTGTTGAGGGTATGTCCATGGTTTTGCCCTTTGCTGAATAGTTTTGGGTGGTATTTTGAGAGTATGAAATTTTTTAGCCCTGAGGTCATAAGATGCTTCTTCACCTGATGAAAAAAGCAGCACTATTACAATAATACTGATAAAAACACCTAGACGTCTGAGGGCCAGTTCCCATATTCATGCTTATCAGCATCAAACTGGGGATACTAGTCAATTGCATAAATGCCAGTCTTCATACATTGTTTTGTTTGCTTCCAGTGGATGTGGAATACCTTTCCATTGCTTTGCAAAAGCAAATAGTCACCCACACTTTAAAGAAGAAAATAAATTAACTCTCCATATTGTTGCTAGGAGATAATAAGTTAACAATAGAAGAAACTTCCCAAAAATGAAGGGATTGGTAAAAAGGAAATTGAATGGCAAACTCAAGAGGGTCACATCACCCCAGATGCTTGGGAGCTGTATAGAGACACAACATTAGACGTTTCTTCTGTATTTCCTCATTTATTCTTGACCGTTGCGCTAATAATACTGGACTGATTAGTCACTTTTTAAAATTAAAAGTAAGCTTAGAACAATTTGCAAAGTAATACAAAACTTAAAATCAATGCAAAACAAAATAAAAATGGCAAACTTTCATTTACATAAAAAGTGGTCTAACGGAGCCTAGAGTCCACAGTATCTAAATCCCTCCAAGTTAATTCCAAAAGCCTGGCTGAAAAGCACCGACTTTGCCTGGCTCCTAAAAGCAGTCAGTGACGGTGCCATGCACACCTCCCTGGGGAGAACATTTCACAACAGGGGGCTACCACTGAAAAGGGCTGTTCTCATGTTGCCATCCTCCATGCCTCCCTTGGAGAGGGCACACAGAGAAGGACGATCATTGCCCCTTGTCTTGGCAAGTGTGGATATGTGCCTCCCTTTTTCTTGACCTCTAGGCATCTTTATTAGCAATATTACTGTATTTCCATTACTGGCTCTCCGGAAACCTGTTATATTATGAAAGTGGCAGAGTATTACATAGAATGCCCTCTGGCTCAATGAAATTTCAGCTAAGGAGAAGCGCCCAGAGGTATAATACTGAGCTAGATGGACTAACTCAGTATAAGGCAACTTCCTTTGTTCCTGTTTTCCAAGGTATGCAAAACCTGTGCCTTTGCCTTCCCAGGGGGAGTTTTATTTGAGTTGCACAAGTCTCTGAGTATTTTTTTCTCCCTTTAAGGCTATGCATAAACTCTTCCCCTCTGAGTACAATTTTCTATTGTTATTCATAATGGGACTTCAGGGCTGTGTGTGCAAAATAGAGAAATATTAAAGGAAGATATTGTGCAGGTCTTTCCTGATTTGAATTTGGTATAACTGCTTGTGATTTTGTTGTTGTTGTTGTTGTTGTTTAGTCGTTTAGTCGTGTCCGACTCTTTGTGACCCCATGGACCAGAGCACGCCAGGCACTCCTGTCTTCCACTGCCTCCCGCAGTTTGGTCAAACTCATGCTGGTAGCTTCGAGAACACTATCCAATCATCTCATCCTCTGTCGTCCCCTTCTCCTTGTGCCCTCCATCTTTCCCAACATCAGGGTCTTTTCCAGGGAGTCTTCTCTTCTCATGAGGTGGCCAGAGTATTGGAGCCTCAGCTTCACGATCTGTCCTTCCAGTGAGCACTCAGGGCTGATTTCCTTCAGAATGGATAGGTTTGATCTTCTTGCAGTCCATGGGACTCTCAAGAGTCTCCTCCAGCACCATAATTCAAAAGCATCAATTCTTCGGCAATCAGCCTTCTTTATGGTCCAGCTCTCACTTCCATACATCACTACTGGGAAAACCATGGGTTTTACTATACGGACCTTTGTTGGCAAGGTGATGTCTCTACTATCACCTTGTGATTAATCACAACTACTTGTGATTAATTGCTCACAAATACAAGTAGTATGAATTCTTGCCTTTAGGTTGCTTGATCAGCATGATGTTGAATCCCAACTGGCAGCCTAGTCACGCACTTCCCTTTGCAATAAGGCTTCTCATTAGCGCAGAACTAGCATGATAACAAGATGCTAAATAATTAATCAAATTGCTACCATGCCAAAGAATCAATTCTGCTGGGTCTGAGTTTTTCCCCCTTTTTGACTAAGAATGTTATTTTCATTTTAAAATTTAAAATTTTGTTTATTTATCATAAATTACATATACATATGTAACTGGACATTCTAACATGATTGGATTTATAATATAAATTTATAATATAAATTTAAGGATTAAAACAAAATATTAGATTTATTGCACCACCAGAGCTATTCTCCCATTCAAAAGCAAATAATTCAACACCAGATACTCAGAATGTTATGAGCAAAAAATAAGAAAATAAAAAGCATGTTAGCAAAAGGTATAAAACAGATTTAATTCTACTAAAAGTAGATATGTTTTTGTACGTGAAATTTTGGGCTTTAATTTCTCTGTTATGTATTCTTGAATACAAAATTACAAGGACACAGAGCACCGACATGGAGATGCCCTCCCAGGTGATATAAAATCTCTTGAATCACTTTGGTTTTTTTTTTAATTGATGCAAAACATTTGGCTCTCCCAACTGTTCTTGCCAGTTGCCTACCTACTTACTCTAGAGAGTGAAGGTAACTGAATGCATCTGCTGCTCAGAGTGGGCAGTGAGCAACTGGCAAGAGCAGCTAAGACCACCACAAGCAGATGCATATATTCGCTCTCCTGGACAGTGGCTGCTCCTGTCTGCCAATTCCTTTTTTCTGGCAGACGGATTGAAAGCTTGCCCCTGCTGCTCTCAGCTGGCATTTTTGATAGGCTGATAAATTATAATAGCTGCAACTATTGCCAGTTCCTCCCGATACTAAAAACTCACACTGTTGCTATCCTCAGCATAGCTAAGTCTCTGGTTGATAACATAGGAAACTGCCCTCTTATCTAATTATTATCATTTATAACTTTATATCATGCATTTCTTCCACCATGAGCTCAAGATGGCGAATACAAGGTAACCTGGCAGTCTCCGCCACCCAGACCCTTGGTCCATTTAGCCCAGTATTGTTTCCATTGACCAGAAACAGGTCTCTAAGGTTTCAGACAGAAGTCTATATCTGTCTTACCTGGAGATGCTAGGGATTGAAATTGGGACCTTCTACATTCAAAGCAGATGCTCTGCCAATGAGCTATGTTCTTTCCCCAATATCAGTCATACTCAAAGTAGACCCACTAATATCACCAGCATTGGGTATCACCCATGGTGCTGAAAATAACTTTAATATTTATGTGTGTATCTTAAACATGTTTGTCCTGTGTTAAACCCTGAGAGTTAGCAGGGTATTGCTTCAAAGTAACTGATTGCTCCTTATATCTCAATACCGTAAAATGCAAACTGGGGATTTCCTAACATTCAGAGTTATTGACTGTAGCTCAAATCTGCATGTTACTGTTTGCAGATACTGAATTCAACTAACCACGGTCTGCTTTATTATTATTGTTTATGTCATGAAGTGGTGTTTTGTTTTGTTTTTTGCACTCTTATGCAGTTCTGGACACACTACACACACTGGTAGGAGGTCACATTGAATTCAGTGCTCCTTTTTTTTTTGAGTAGGCAAGTGTAGGATAGCACCTTTAACTGAGTATCTGGAAGAGATAGCCCTCAGTTAGAACATTGCATGGCAAGGCCCTTAGTCCCCACCCCATCAGCACAGCACAGCCAGAGGCTAAATTAACAAAGGGTATCATCATACTGAATTCCTGGCTTGAGGCAAACTAATTTTGTAGTTGTCAGGTGTATGGAGGTGTGTCTGCAAATAACTGAAACCTGGATTACAGTATATTCAACAAGGCTTAAATGGGTAAATTTAAGCTTCTGGGCAAACTGTTATTCCCCTCTTCCTTTCTATTCAGATCCCCTACTTGTTTTTTAACTATTCATACTTTGCATTTTTATTTATCCAGCCTTGGTTGTAAGAACATTTAACGACCAATCAGATAAAAATGATGTACTTATTTCCATGAATAGTGCAAGAACCTATAAGTAAGTTCGTAAATAAATAAAGCCAGCTCTTAGGCTTGCTGTACAGCTTCTGTTGACATCATGGATTAAGGACACTGGACAGCCTTTTGTAAACAATGGAAATTAAGTATATAATCTTGAGAATGTGTTTGCATTTTCTGCTGACGGGGGAATTGTTTTTGTTGCTGTTAGCAGATGTGCCCTAAATAACTTGTAATCCCAAATACATTGTTTCTTTCATCTTTAAATTATTTTTTAAAATCCAAATTAAAAAGAAAAGAGGGATCCCAAATTGTCTGCCCGTGTGTGTGTGTGTGTGTGTGTGAGAGAGAGAGAGAGAGAGAGAGAGACAGACAGACAGACAGACAGACAGACAGAGAAACAGAGAGACTGTAGGGGAGGAGGAGGAGGAGGAGAAAACAGCTACTCCATCTCTGTCTATAGTTTTAAAACCCTGGTTGTATTAAAAAGGGTAAACTATGCTCACTTTATTAGCATTATAAAAAATCAGGGAAGCTGTTTTGGTCCATAAGCAGAAAAACAGTCAGATAATGACTTTATTAGGACCAAACAAAAGGCACAAAAGCTTTTGAGTTATCTTGAATTGTTCAACAGGCACAATGTTGCTAGTCACTGCAGTAGCTTCTAGAAGTGAAATGCCTGAGTCTAGCATGGCTCCTCTGTGAAATCTGAGGGAGTAGTGAGAGCTCTCTTTCTGCTGGAACAATATGCATGGAATGCCACATTTATACCTTCCTGGCCTGTCCACCCAATTGCTACTGTCACTCTTGTATTACCCCATTTTTGTTGTCTTACCCCAAAATTAGTTTATATTTATTGTGAGAAATGCGGAGCTTCCAATTCTGACAAGTGTCCTCCTTAATGAGATAAAGTGACATGAAGCATCATACCACACTTTCTCCAGTTCACACATTTAAATATTTGCACAGTGTAAGCATTAGCATCCCAATCCTAAGCATTCTCACTGTCTTATCTGTGTATAGCACAAGAATAGCACCTCTGCAGCAGTGGCTTACCATTGAAGTGGCATATAACCTTCTAAAACTTTTATTTGCAAGCCTTACAATCTGATGTCAGTAGATTTTATTGTTTATAGCCAATGGCCATCACAATACAGTATGAGCACAAATCACACAAGACAGTCTGATATAAACATGCTTATGTAGAAACAATTGCTTTTGAATGTTTGAATCAATGCAGCCTTTTTATTAATTTAAGTTAATTTATTGTTACATTTATATCCAACCTTTCTTCCAAAGAGTTCATGGTAGTGTATGTGTTTCTTCTCCTCCTCCTCCTCTGTTTTTTCTGACAACAACCTTGTTTGGTAGGTTAGGCTGAGAGATAGCCCAAAGAATTCTAACTCTGGTCTCCCAAATACTAGCCCAACATTCTAAAATAAGCACTACAACTGCACTAGCTTTTAGGTTTAATTGCTGTCACATTTTTCTAGACTTTGTCAAAATATTGGTGTGCAGAAAGCAAACACTATATTAATGTGTGTCAGGCAGAGCTGATTCACACATGGGCTCAACATACGATGGATGTGTGGTTCAGAAGCTCAGAACCTTATGCGTACCAGAGCATGTGTATGCAAATTTGTATATTAATTTATCCTGCTTGAACATTCAAGGAATTAAAAGGTCCCATGAGAGGTATAGGCATGTGGACCTCAGTTCAGTTCATGCTAAAGGTTCTGTGTGTTTTGGGGGAAGAGAAAAAGCCTATGTCTTGCAACTGTGTCCCACTTACCTGCCAGGTACACTTGTAAACCACCCCAGAGAGCAAAGATGATCTTATTTCTTACTATTCATATGGAGATAACAAGTATGAGAAGAGGTGTTTTTACATGAGTGTGAATTCACAGGTTCTGTCTGGGTTGTTAATCTGAGTCAATAGTCCTCCCCTATACAATGTAAGAATCCCATTACTCTGTGGGCCTTTCACAGTTCACTCTGCATCTCTAGCAAACTCAGTACTCTTCCGCCCCCTCCATCCCATTCATAGGATTGTTTACAAGATCACTTGGCTTTTTTATGAAGAAGAGAAGGGTCAAGAGCCCTCAAGATAACTAGGCATTGTTCAGTCATTCAGATTTCTTCAGAATCACATTCACATTTTGAAGGTGTAAACAAATTAGAAGTTCAGTCAAGTCCAGGAGTTGGTGTCCCAGGATAAATGACTGCATAAACAGACCTTGAGCAAATAAGGTCTGGCACTCTATTGTTATTTCTTAGTATTTCATTATAGCCCCTTTATGTTGTACATCCCTTTACTGAAGACAAATATCACTCCAACCCACCATGAATTCCTATGCTTCTCCTCCTGTGTTGCAAACATCTTAAATTTGCAGTCTTGATTTCAGATGTGAGTGAAAGTGAAAGAGGGTCTTTTAAATATGAAGGCAACCACTGTTTCAAACAGGAACAGAGAACATACAATAGAATGAGCAAACAGGTCTGTTGACTTGCCAGGAGACATTCTTGACCTTGGTGAAATGTTCAGGGATCACCCAAGTAGATATTAAAAATTTGCATTCAAGAATGTGCTATTATTTAATAACTCCAGGGCTATTTTTTTCTACCCATAAGAATGGCAGTGATTTAAAGATTACAGACCATACAGACAGCTGCCTGTTCTCTTGTTTACTTGATTCTGTAGTGTTTCTGCAAGTACATATGTGCATGTCAATGCCCTGTTTGTTTGTTGTCAATTGCCCTTTCATCGGCCCTGTAAGATGTCACTCCAGATAGAAGTCAGGGCTTTATTGGTAGATACTCTCTTCTAGTTTCAATAGGGCAAGACCATACTAAGCCATTTATTTAGGTTTGTGCTGTTCTCAACAGTTCAAACATGCAAAAGCACTGTAGCCTGAGAGACTTCATTGTGATTACTAGGTAACAGAAGGATTGGCTCTGATCAGACAGCAAGATATGGTGCTATCCTTGTAGTGTGGGTGGAAATGCTTTTGATGTTAGTGTATTTTTAATGATATTTTAATAGTCCTTTTCACTGTTTAATTCCACCACCACAATCATGCAATAGAGGCTCTTTCCTCTGCAACAGTGTCAATTACTTTCATAAGAATGAAACATCTGGCCTGGTGTAATGGGAGAGCATGCAGGGGTCTTCTGTCAAAGGTGCAAGAGCAGACTATGGCACTTAACAGCTAACTCACAAGGCTAGGGTGGGCAACATTGTTTTATGGAATTAGACATAAATACATAGCCTATTTCAGATGATAGTTTATTCTGCTGAAGTTCATCAATCACTATTTGAAATGCTTTTGATCTAGTAAAGGTTTTGGAGGCATATAATTATTTCCTCACACTGGATGGATTTTTTATTGTGTGTTGTTTTTTTTAGGAGAGTACTGTGAAGTGAACGCTCGCTCTGGGCGCTGCGCTCCAGGGGTGTGCAAGAATGGTGGGAGGTGCGTCGATCTGCTCATAGGAGGCTTCAAATGCGAATGCCCTGCTGGCGAATATGAGAGACCTTACTGCGAGATGACCACAAGGAGCTTTCCCCCAGAGTCATTTGTCACTTTCAAAGGATTAAGGCAACGCTTCCATTTCACTGTTTCTCTCATGTAAGTTTGCTTCCTTTCTAGTGAAAATTTCCAGTCACTGACCTGGTTCACACACGAAGCCAAAACATGGCAAAGAGCTGAAGACATATCTAATGAAGTTCACCACTTGATTTCAATTTGTCTTTTTAAAATAACCCTCATGCCCACAAAGTGTGTTGCAAGTTAACTAGTTCCAAAATTGCATGAAGGCTGTAGGTTATGTATGCCATATACCACAGCTGAAAAAGCAGATGTAATAAAAATAGCTAAATAAAAAGTAGAGGCAGCTTAAAATCATCTACTTCTTCATCACAAGCTGTTTCTTTTCTCTTAAGCATCTTGTCACATTTTCTGCATTAATTGTCAGCTGTGTGCCACCTACTATAAGGCTGAGGAGCTTCTCTTTCTCTCTCCTTTCCTTCCTTCCACCAACCAATCACTGTTTTAAAGAAATAGTTTATTGGACACATCCCAGTAATATGTCCTTGATGGGGATGGCTGGTTGCATGACAAATAGGGCATAACAGCTAGGCAGGTCTTCGATGCAGGCTGCAGTCCTAAGGTCAGATTCTTAGAAGTTCCACCCACAACAATGGGGCTTCCTTCTGAGTAGACATTTAGGACTGGGCTTCCAATAAGCATGAAAGTGATAGTGGCCACCATTTTGTGTAACCTTGCACATCTATTCCAAGCACTATAATAATAAGTCAGCAGTGTCCTAATTTGGCCTGCTAAGCCATTTCCCCCAAACCATAGCTACCTTCTCCATTTCCCCCAAACCACAGCTATCTTCTCCGTACCTGATGCCATAATGGGACATTGGATGCGATGCAGATAAAGACACAACTGCAGAAGAAATAATATGGAGCCTTAAAGTGCACTCCTGTTCATTCATTGACAAGCAAGGCTGGCTGTAACTGCTGATCGGCTGATTGGCACTTATAGCAAGCCCCACAAGAATTGACTTGGTCATCGACGGAGAAAAATCTAATACAGCAGGAAAGGGTGGGAACAAAAACATCATTGAAGAAGGGTGGGGATTCAACTTTTAAATGTGTATTGGATTTGATGTTAATTTGTTAAAAATTGGTGAAACTCAATAAAAAATTAATTGGCAAAGTAAATCTAAATTAGTCATGTCCATTAACTTCAATGAGTCTATTCTGATTAGGACTAGCACTAAATGCCATCCAATGTATTATATTTAGGAAACTGTTGTGATGTCATAGGCTCTCTTCGTAGATACAGTTTCAGACATTTTGCTAATATATGGTACATTACAAAGGAAATAGGTTCCATTTTACAGCTAGGAATATACTAAGTGTCCATTCTTTGTTAACACAGTGGCTGGAAATTCTTAAGAGGTTTGTTTACGGAGCAACTTTGCTGTAGATAATTCTTCCCGTGTGCTTCCTGACCTGTTTTAGGTTTGCAACCAGGGAAAGGAATGCTCTGCTTCTCTACAACGGGCGTTTTAATGAAAAACATGATTTTATTGCACTTGAAATAATTGAAGAACAGATCCAGCTGACATTCTCTGCAGGTAAGACATTTCTGTCTTTTTCGCTTGCTAAAGCACCAGTAGCTCCTTATTGAATGTGTGCATGTGTCAGTGAAACTGGACGGTAACTCAGTAGCGTGAGAGAGTCACCCAGTTGTATCCAGATTTTTAAAAAAAGCACGTAACAGCAATTCTACGTGGCTATGCTTGGTGATGTACTAAGGCAGGGGTTCCTAAGCTGTGGTCTGTGGGTCTACAAGCTCCATTTAGGGGGTTCACGCCATGTCTTTCTTTGAAGATGGAAGTGGTAAATATTAAATATTCACATTGTTTTTAACTGTATTTTGAGTGCTTCATTTATTACTAACACTGTATTTTGTTGCATTACAGTTTGGATTTTATGCAATTCAAATTGCAATACAGTAAGATGCAATACATAATAAATGAAAGAAGCAGTAAAAATATATTTGAACTTTTTACAGCATCTAGCACAGCACATTACAGGTGGAAAATCATTAAGTAGTCCACCAAGACACACACACACACACACACACACACACACCCCTAGTCCATGAGTGGGGAGGAGTTGGGGATACTGTGTTAGAGTGTGAAGTATGATTTTGATCCAGTGAACCAATAAGAAGAAAGGCAGTAGATGTAGAAGATGATAGATAGATAGAGATATAAATATATAGATACAGATATAGATATAAATGAGAGGTCAAAACCTGTGGTTTTCAAACAGATTAGTGCATGGGTATTTCTAAAATGTCTGCAGTTGTTCTGTTCACTGGAACAAATACTGGATTTACAGTCACAAAGCAAATGGATTTTAGACTATTAGGAGATCTGCTCAAAAGGGAAATAAATAAGATTATAAGCCTATGCATGCTTTTGTACAACTTAATGCTCTTTAAAGTGTGTATCACACTATACAATTGCATAAAGTACTTGATGGGTTTTATAAAATAGAATGAGAAGTTTTCATTGTCAGCTATACACTACATTGAAGGATTCATTGCTACAATAGTGAGCTGTGACTGCCTAATTTTATAAGGTACTGAGTGTTCCCAATTTGCTTTAGGAGTCAATGGGACCATTCATGTACTTAAACTGAAGCACATGCCCCCAATATTTTGTACCAGACCATTCACACAGTGGCTGAAAATAGAAAGTGCAGCAAAAAGTAGGCCTATTTTCGACTTAAGTGAATTAAAACGCATAGTAGGGCAACACTATTCATGTGTAGCAGAAGCAAGTTCCACTGTGCTCAGTGCCTCAGGCTGCAATCCTATTCAATTTTTTTGTGAGTATGCCCCATGGAACACAATGGGACTTGCTCCCAAACTAACAGGCATCAGGCACTGTAACTAAATGAACTAAAGAAGGGAATTCAAAAAACTGCCAGAAATACTGAAAACTGCTGGATTGGTTCTTGATGTGCATAAGGCAAAGATGTAGTCTTTTGGAACTCTGATTCTGATATCATTGAAGAAGCTATTTTTTGGGTTTAAACATTTTGAGATGGTTGACATACGGCTTACTCCAGAGGAAACTTAACATGCCAGGTGAGAGCGGCAAAGGGCAAACGCAATCCATATTCCTTTTATAACGTATGGCAAATTTTTATCGAATACATAAATTGTTCAGACTGTGGCAGGAATCAAATCAGCACTCACAGGAAAATGTGGCATGATCTTTTAGAGTAATCAAATGAAACTTTTAATACAATGACATGGTAAAAGTTTGTAATTTCATCAGGACAAGTTATTGGCGTTTACTGTTGTAATAATTGTTTCCTCAAAATTTATCTTCTGTACCATGAAAATAAATAAAAACTTTATTTATTTTTTAAAAAGTACTCCAGAGGGTTGGCAAATCCTCCAGAGGCTGCAGTGGGGAGCAAGAACCTCCAAAATTGCCTCCCTTCCCATTCTACCCATGGTTCAGAGCAGCTTCCTTCCCAAGCTGACATACCTAGCATATTTTTTGAATATATGATTTTTGACACCCTAAGCCTTCCAGGACAGTAATTTTGTTTTTAAAAGATAATGCTCCTGCTAGTTTTCTGAGCATTAATAGGTAAAAGTAAAGGTACCCCTGCCCGTACGGGCCAGTCTTGACAGACTCTAGGGTTGTGCGCCCATCTCACTCTATAGGCCGGGGGCCAGCGCTGTCCGAAGACACTTCCGGGTCACGTGGCCAGCGTGACAAAGCTGCATCTGGCGAGCCAGCGCAGCACACGGAACGCCGTTTACCTTCCCGCCGGTAAGCGGTCCCTATTTATCTACTTGCACCCGGGGGTGCTTTCGAACTGCTAGGTTGGCAGGCGCTGGGACCGAGCAGCGGGAGCGCACCCCGCCGCGGGGATTCGAACCGCCAACCTTTCGATCGGCAAGCCCTAGGCGCTGAGGCTTTTACCCACAGCGCCACCCGCGTCCCATCCAGGACAGTAATTTTGTTTTTAAAAGATAATGCTCCTGCTAGTTTTCTGAGCATTAATACCTCCTAACAATAGTGGCACACAAGAAGAAGAAAACCAAGGCACCTTTGCAAGGTGAGGAAGAACGCTCAGGTAGTCTTTCTCTCCATTGCAGCTGTAGGCTGGGTGCTGTTAACGGGGAGGAAAGTCACTATCTTTGCTTTTCAGAGTTTGCTTTCTGAAGAGCAGAAAGTGCACTTTATCTTCCCATCGCAGCAGGGCATTTCTAAGAGGAGAGGTTCTTTTCCCAGCTCAGAACTGCAGGTAGAAAAAAAAATCTGTGTTTGCTCTTCAGAGGACTTTATCTCTTCCTCACAGCCACAGCTCAGCTTCCCCTGTGTGTGTGAGTTTGCTGGGTGTCTGCATCTCTCTCTCTCTCTCTCTCTCTCTCTCTCTCTCTCTCTCTCTCTCACACACACACACACACACACACACACACACACCGTGTGTAGTGAGTGTGTGGACTGAAGTACAGTCTGTGTGGATGTGTTTGCATGCACAAAACTGAATGCACAGTTGCTGGCCAAAATGACTTAGGCCATCATCACAGCTGGCCTTCAGAGGAGGCTAGGGTCGAGAAAGGGTAAGCGTTCCTGGTATAAAGTAACCCATGATTCTTACCAATTTAAATTCAGTTAGTTTTCCTGCTCATGGGTGCAAAGTATTAACAAGGAATTGAGATTTTTAAAAGCATAAATTTGGGGTGTTTTTGCATTTGAATGTCTCCGTTTACAATAGGAATATTATAGTTGCACTTAAGATGGTCTTAGGTTCATGAAAGTGATCATGGAAGCAGATTATGTTAACTGTCGAAACGTATGTGGTCTCTACCACTTCTTTTATGCATGTCTGATGAAAGCTTAGTTGATTGGAACTTATTTGTATTTTCTTTACACTTATTAAGCAGCAACATTGTCTTTAAGATGAGTTGGATCTGTTAGCCAGGGCACAGTTTTAAAAATTGAAGATAATAGTTTTTTGGGTTGTCAGGTAGAGGGATGGGCTTCATAGAAATGGAGAAGGAAGCATAAAAATGCACATTTTAAGGAAGTTGCTGGATGCTGGTGGCTACTGAGTTCAGTAAAACTAAAAAGGCTGAAACGCACATATGCTGGCTTAAGTAAGCTGTGCATCAATTCTGTGAGTCATAGGAGTTTTGGTGTGTGAGTATTCTGGACCTTAAATGCACTCTCCTACACTTTCACGCAAGAGATATAATTAGATGCGAAGCATTTTGCCCAAAGCAATACTTTCTATATCTGCTAAGTCTAATTGGAAATCAACCTATGGTATATATAGTAACCAGAGAAGATTTCTGTCTAGATGGTATCAATTATTTGTTGGTGTCTGCACCCTCAAGCACTTTTTTTATTAAGAAAGAGCAATAGTGATGCAAGAGGAAGGCTGCTTGTCCTGTTTTGTGTCTGTATAAGCCAGACGTTATTTGCGAAAGATTTGTGCTAAAATACTATAGAGAAGAAACAGAGAAAAAGAGGACTGCCATACTTGTGTATACATTCTTATATACTACGTAAGGTCTTTGAGATATAAAATTTTATCAGCATGGCTGCATGCCTTTATCATAAGTCTGCTTCATGAAAAATCATATCCATGAAAACATTTCCTCTTTAAAATGGAAAATTTGTAAGTCAGGGGAGAGTCAAGTGCTCTGATCCAGCAAGAAATACCGAAGTATAAAGCAATATTTCAGTGCCTGCAGTCAGTGTGGGTGCAAGTGATACCAGTATTCTGGGCCCCATTGAACTGGTTGAATTTTATTTTTAATGCTATTATGCATTCCCATCTGGTCACAATTTGCCACGTGCAACTATTTTGGGGTGACTTGACACAAGAGCTATTGGGTTGTATGTCCTCTTAGCGCAAGGATTTCCATCTATGCAACAGGACTTCCTCTCCCCATGTGCCCCGCAGTCCCCTCCCCGAATCTGTTTCAGAGCAGGTTGGGACGGCTGGAAAGGGAGAAGTCTTGCTGCTCAGGCATAGATCCTTATGCTAATAGATACAGCGCATCATTTTTAAACGATCCTTAAATAAAATAAGTGACACATAACCTTACATCTGATTCACGTTGCATTCTGTAATATGAGCAAATATAGGTCACAAAGCATCTCAGCAACCGAGACCTACATGTACAAACTCTTGAGTATAGAAGGAGGTGAAATTACTTGGGGTTCAGTAGAATTAGGACAACCCTGCAGCTAATGAGTGCCTCTGAGGGACAACAGAGGGGCAAAATCACAACATATACCCTATTTTTCGCCCTATAGGACGCACCGGCCCATAGGACGCACCTAGTTTTTTGGGGGGAATAAAGAAAAAAAATATATCCCCCCCCAGCCGCGGCTTCAGCGCGCCCCGCGTTCCGGGCAGCAGGCTGCTATCCGCAGCCTAGGGAGCCCTGCGGTAACTCCTGCAGGGCTCCCGAGGCTGCGGATATCTGCCGGAAGCGCGGGGCGCTCTGCTTCAGCGTGCTCCGGGCAGCAGGCTGCTATCCGCAGCCTAGGGAGCCCTGTGGGAACTCCTGCGGGCTCCCCAGGCTTGCTGATAGCTTCCTGAAGCCTGGAGAGCGAGAGGGGTCGGTGCGCACCGACCCCTCTTGCTCTCCAAGCTTCAGCGAAAGCCTGCATTCACCCCATAGGACGCACACACATTTCCCCTTCATTTTTGGAGGGGGAAAAGTGCGTCCTATAGGGCAAAAAATACGGTAATTCTGTGGTGTGGAAAGTGCTTACCCTTATGCAAGGCAGGGACGGGGCATTCAGTTTTCACCAGCCAGGTATGAATTCTAATCCATATACCAAACTGTTCCCAAGGGTTGCCCAACTCCCAGGAGCACATTTTGTAGGAGGTGTAGAGGGCTGCAGTGAATAACAGCGTGGGTGGGGGCTGCCCAAAATCACATGCTCTACCTTGGGCAAACAGAAATGCTTTCAGTTTCCACTTTGTTTGAATAACCAATGTTGTAAAATAAACAGAAGTTGGGAAGTTGTCAGAGATTTAAAGACAAGCACATATATTTTACGACTGTTATGAAATGAAACTTTAATGCTTCCTACTATGGAAGTAGCTTTTCTTTTTGGGGGGGACTGAGATAAGGGGAGCCTTACTTCTGCATTGTTTGTTTTTGTCAGTGTTGCAGAAATTAGGAAATGCCTAACCTCTAAAAAGAGGCTGTATTTGTGTTCCTCTTTCAGTTTAACGCCTGTCTGTATAAACTGAGCAGGTGTGTATGTTAAACTGAAGGAAACGTTTGCATGAATACAGCTAGAAATATAGTGGTTTATCGTATGCATCGGGGTGTGTGTTAATGTCCCCCCCCCCCCTTTTCTTATTCTTCTCTAATGGAAACTTTTGTCTAAGTAGTCATTCATAACAAACCCTGCCTGACCAATTTGACAGGACCTTGTGTACTTTTGCTGTAGATGTTTGTTCTTACCTCAGAACAGCAGTGAATAGTCACCAGGCTGGTTGTACTGGTATGCACAATTAATCTGACATTCTCTGCTTTATCGGATCCAATCTTTAAAAGACATTTTAACGGAAAAGAAAGGAAGCAATGCCATTAATTGCAAGGTTAGAACTTCTGGAGCTTTCTAGGGCAAAAAATGTTTTCTTTGTTCCCTCACACCTTATCTGACAGTCCTGTAAGACCCCAGCCTGAAAAAACAAGAAAGCCACAAAAATGCACATTCTTTCTGTGGGTAACAACTGTTTGCACAATCTGTATTTGCCCTAAATATTTACCTTTTGTCAGGAAAAGTGTTTTCACTCTTTAGTTAAAATTTGAGGACTGCCACCTTCTTAAGCACCAGAACACTAGATATAGGGGGTGTAATCCTCTATATTTGTAGGAGCGTAATTAACAAATTTGAATATTGTTTGCATTATCATAATTTATATCAAGCCAAAGTTTATAGTAAACACAGTTTATACTCTGCGGCTAGTCGTTTTGTTGTCATTTATTTGTGAAGGAATTTAAGTGTCGGTACCTTCTTGGCGTTTGTTTTCTAAATGTGAGAATGATGCCAATGATGAATGAATGAATGCATTACTTGGAGAAAGGCAACCCTCTCTCCAGTCCTGCCCTCAATGCAGTCAAGTGCAGGAAGATGAATGAAAAGTTTTCCCTCAACTGCTAATCAACATTTTTGTTAATTACAAAGATGAGAGTGTAGTGGAACTTTTTAAGGTGACTGTTTTTCTTTCTCTTTCACGCAACCTTTCAGGGGAAACCACTACGACAGTTGCCCCCTTTGTTCCAGGAGGGGTTAGTGATGGGCAGTGGCACTCTGTCCAGGTGCAGTACTATAACAAGGTAAGGCAACATGTTTGGGATCTATTTTTGTGAACTGAATTCTTCTTCGTTCAAATTGGCCAGCTTATTTGCTCAAGAGAACCAGAGCCAGTCTTTAGAGTTGTACAGTGGACCTACATTTAGCCAAAGCATGTTGCTGGAATGGAAGTATTTATTTGAGACATAATACTCCCTGCTTTAAAAGAGCAATAGAGTGGCTGGCTCTAACCCTTAGCACTGTTGGTGTAAGATTCTGTGTCTCTGCCAGTGCGGCTGCCATGGCTGCTGTCCACTAGGCAGTGGTGCATTAAAGTCTATGTAAAGCCTTAGAAAATCAAGTCCAGCAGGTTGCATACAGATCAGCACCCTTCTTTAAATGAACAATATGGGTTTCAACTTGTGTGAGTAAGAGCTCTGTTTTGTTCACCAAACTCCTCCTGTCATAAGAAACTGCTGATTCAGGGGAAGCCTTTCTTTACTTTTAAACGTAAAGAGAGCAATTATTCAGATTCTTTTTGTTGTTGTTTCTGCTGTATTTGTAGCATAATTAAGTCAGAAGCTCTTGGTAAATATCCAGAGAGACAGAAAACAACATAAACAAAGAAATAGCTCTGAATTCATTGGCTGAATGCCATTTTCAAATTTAACAATTTAGACGGAAGATAATAGCCACTTCTAAAGCATCTGGCTCTACCATGTTGTCTCTGAGGTTTTAAGAAAAATATAATCTTGAGTCTGCATTTCAAGTAAAAATGTTACCTGTTGAACATTCTGAAGAGTTTAATTGGTGGATAAGGTTTGGTGTTTCTCTTACATTGTTCAATTTTGTATCTTATTATAAGTAGTGATAGATGTGTGTTTGGGTGGATCTGGTTTTATGGCACTGAATCCCTGATGCCATCATGCTTTCGTTGGCCTGTTCAACGATTAGAATTCTTTGTCTTAGTTAAGTACATCCTCCTTGAAGTTTACAGTACATATTTGGCACACTTAAAATCCAGTCAAACTTAAGCGCATTTTAGTCTCATTAATTTCAATTAGAAAGATTTAAGCACATACTTAATGGGGCTTCAGGATGCTGGTTTGATTGGATTGTGCCTTGATTATCAGCTGATAAAAGTCCAAGAACCCTGGCTGACTTGACTTAATTATTTCATCATTAGCATGATCAATAATTTCTGCTTGGGAACTTTATGAGGAATATAGTTGCTTCTTGATGAGACGGAGGATATATTCATACAATTGCTGATTGATTAATTAGCACTTTAATGGTACACAATGCATTGTCTTCCTAAGCTTAGGAAGCAAAATGATAAGAGTAGGATTTTTTTCATCACATGATAAGCTTGTAAATGTATTGCAGGTCTGTGGGTTTTCAAATGTTTCAAGTATTATAATGTTCAGGGGTGTCTCATGGTTTGGTTGGCACTTTAAGCAGGATGGGGTAGGGCGGGGCAGAATGACAACTCCAGTGACAAGACACTCTGATACAAACTAAAAGTGGACCTCAGGATTTCCCTAGTTGTCCGAAAGAATTCTGAAACACAGCAGAGTCTCAATACACATGGAGAGCTAACTGTACCAAAGCCAAGGAGAGATTGGACACGCATTTCCCCTTGGATTGTGCTGCTCCAAATGGTTACCTGGTCTGCTTGTGTAGCCAAAGCAATTTGGATTATATATAGAGGGTTCTCATGTTTAAACCACATAGCAGGAGTCAGTAGCTGAAAACTTATCCCAGACAAATTCAGTTCCCTTATAGACTTTTTCTTACTCTCGCCAGTTGCCAAACCATAAAGAAAAGAGGTGGGTCAGTTGAGTAGCATATGTAGCATCCTGATTTGTTAGTAGTCATGAGGACATAGGAGTCTTGGCTTTCTGACTCTGCGTCCATTCTCAAAGCAGCCTTCTGGGTAAACTAGTTGCTGTTTAGTGGTATACAGGATGATGAAAAGAAGACAAAAGAATTATATCAATAAGGATGCTGTGTCATTGAAAATCATATTATAGCTTGAATATGGAGATTCAGGAGTTTCATGAAGTCTCCGCATATTGGCTCCAAATGGCTGGCTGGACCGCTTCTGTGACTGAAACAATCTCAACTATGGTTTGTTGGAACCACCCACCTTCATACCCCATGGTTTGAAGTTGGCTTGCTTCAACAAACCATGTGAACTATGGTTTGTCTGGCTTTGGACATCACAACAAGCTGTGGTTAAGCAAAAATGGAAGCAAAGGCTTCCAAACTGGTCCTTGCAGCTGCACATAAAGCCTAGGACTCACTGCTGCTCATTCTGGTAACCCTCAGCCATGGTTTAGCGTGTGAACAAAATGGGCAATTCCACTGTTTCAGCCTGCTTTGAGTTCTTTTATGAAGGAAACTTACCCATTCCTGCATGTACTTTTATTTTCAGTCTTATTTTGCTTATTTTGCTTCCTTGCCATACAATTACAAATATTTGTAGCTTGTTTCATCTGTGTGCTTGGACCCTGTGATAAATTTCCTTACAATCTGAAGAAACACTCTGCGTTTGGGTGTTATTTCAGAAAGTAGCTTTAATAGAAAGCTGATAAAATGACAGATGATAGAGTAATCCATAGTTCTTTTGCTGGAGCCATTCCTGCCCATTGGCCAAGAAGCCTGGGAAAAGGAGCATATATCAGCTGAAGTCTGGATTTCTTAGCTTGGTTGTTGGTTTAGAATTCTAAGCAGCTGCCAAGAAGATAAGGACTTGAGACAGCTCCAGGGTATTCTTTAAAAAGGAAAGTGATCCCACACACTGGTTAAAAATAAACCTTTGTCTCATTTTCATGATTCTTTTGCTCTCCCCACCCCCAAGTGATAGATGTCTTCTAGTATAATTATTCATGTTTGAAAATAGGTGGGAAAATGCTTTGCAAATTTTGTGTACAAGCTAATTTTGCACCTATTCTAAAAACCAGATTCTGCCTCTCTGAGCTCAAGTAAATTAATATGCTGCTTTGGGAACAAAATTGGTGTAAGCAGTCTCAGGATCAGATCACAGTCACATGCCAGGCAGATGTCTAGCTTTTATTTACTTAATTCCTCACCCTGCAACAGCTTATGTACATGAAGTTAAAATTGCAACAAAACAGATTAAAACAGAAGCATTAGAACACCACTATATGAAAGTAATCTGCAAAATGAAAACAAACAAACAAAGGCAATTTACCGAGGATGAAAAAGTCTGGGGAAATAAAATAAAAAGTCATTTTCCTGGCACTGAAGTAAAATCAAGGTTGGTGCCTAGTAAGCTCATCTGGGGAAGACATTCCACAGTTGGCGGTCCCACCAGCAAATAGTCATCCTCCATACCTCAAATGGTGGCATCTGAAGAAAACTTGTTTCTGGTGGATCTTCCTGAAAGCTTGTTAGGATGATGCTATGGAATTATTGCATTGAAACAACTGCCTATTGACTCTTACTAGAAACAATAGAGGAAGCTTCTGGTCCTCTCTGAGGCTACAGAAGCTTTAGTGGCCTTTTGGTGTATTGTTGGCACACATGCAGTGCGACCTAGCCTCTGCTGGGTGGGTGATTTAAGCAAGGCTAAGCCACAGCCCTGCCTTCTGCTCCCCTTTTCTCATAAGGATTCCTTCCCCTGTGTGACTGAGGCAGAGACCAGCACTTTTGCCTCCAGTGGTATGTGTTTGGAGGCAATTCATTGGCAGACTCTTGTTTTAAGGAGGACTAAGATTTAAAAAAGCACTATGAGGGGTTTGCTAAGACATAGATAATTTAGGGATTATGGGCTGTGCCAAGATAAATGGATGTTATGTCTAAACTTGATACAACTCAGACACGTCATAATAACTCCAGTGTATCGCTCTACTTAAACTGCATAAATAGAGCAGGTTTGAAAGTAAGGCAGCTTTTCTATTAATTTCATATCTGCATTATTTCTAGGTCTCTCTATTGCTTTCTCCTTCCTCTCCCAGCAAAGCTGTTACCTTACCATTCTAGATTTCTGTTTAAATGTTGTTCTTCCTGTATATTTCATCTCTGTTCTACTAAAATGGTTCAATACTATGTTGTTTAGCCAGTGTTAGCAACCAAGGCAAGACAAAGTTCTCTTGCTCCCTAAACATATTTGCATTTATCTATATGCTGATCTCTTTACATGGCCCTCTCTCTGAGACACTTGTAATAACTAGCATCTCTTCAAGTTCTGCATACTGTATATGTGTGTGTGTGTATCACACACACACAAATGTATACATAACGAGAGAGATTTTCAAAATAGCTTTATTCTAAGAGCAGTCAGATAGACAGGTGACCACCAGGAAACCTCCATTATCAATTTCATTTTTTACTATACTATTTTAAAAAATTGATAAATATAATTCATGATGATAGAAATAGGCAAATATAACATTTTGTTGTTTTCTTAACATTTGAGGCAAATAAGACACAATTGCTACAAAGATCCCTTAATCACAAATACACCTCCGTAAAACTTGGAAGAATTTCATTCCCTTACTTAGTGCATCTAAATTCCAGTGTTTCCACTTTGGATGAATTATGTTGTAAAGTTTCAAGGCTTCACTGGTATCTTTAACTTATTACACCACCTGCAATGAGTCTTGAAAGGAAAACAGGACTTTGACTGATTTTGTGGAGCAGGAGTTTTTAAAATTAAAATCTTTGATGTGCTTCCAAATCCCCTTGCTGTGAATCATGTTATCTTTAATCTACCAACTAAATTATCTTTTCTTTAATACAAAGTGAAGCTTTATCCAAAATTAAATTGAGCGTGTCTTTTTCATGGGAATGCCAAAACAAATTACACAATTTGAACAAATACTAACAATTGCATACACTTAATGAAAATTAGAGAGTAGCCTCTTAAATCCTAACATGCTCTGTAAGAGTCAACAGAATTCTGCAGCTTATTTTTCTATTGGCAGGTCTGTAAAGCAGCCTTGACAGGCTGATTGGGCAATTTGTTTTGAGCAAAGCATATATATAAAAATACACCTCTGCAATCTCCAGTCAACAAATGCAAGATCCATTTGTGGTAGCATAGCGTATCCTGCAGCCCTGGCTGCCTCTGCAACTGGAAGATAGATTATCTCACTTCCTTCTGGAAAACAGGTTTTGCATGATGATAGCAGTCACCTGTTATGTGACCACAGTCATACTGTACCTCTGAGATTATCATTTGCTCCACTGTATACCAGTCCCTAGTTATCTCACTGTTATCCTCTGGAAAACAATGCTATCTAACGTCATAGGTAAATGTCAGGGTAATTGTTTAGATTGCAATCTGAGAATGTGCCAGTTAGAATTGATTTCTGAGTTATTAATAGTAATGATATTTGTGTTTTGGAATTAATATACTGTACCTTTAATTTGTTGAAAAGTCATTGACCAATATAGAACCTAAACACCTTTTATTCCAGATAGTTTAGATTATCAGTTTGCCTAATGGATGAAAAAAATAATAATCACAATCTAATAGGATGCATATGGAAATGTGTAGTTGAAGAGAGATCTGTGGCCAGCCACACCTTCACTACACAATGTGTAGTAATGTGCCCAGCTTACAAGGAAATAAAAGCCAGCAGTCAGAAGAATCCATACAGCTAGGCCACTTTTACTGAAAGCACTTTTTAGGAGCAGTGAGCTCTTTCCAGAAGGTGTCCATAGTGGTGACTTACACAAGTTATCATGAAACTAACACTGCAGGTGTACACCAGCCCCTCAATAGCAATTGAGTCTAGCCATTTTCCCCAGAAGAGGTTAAGGAGGAGCATGTTCTACTGTGGCAATACAATAGCAAGAACTTTTTTGTTCTCCCTTCCCAAAACCTGTAAACTGGAGGAATGAACATTCAAAGTCTTAAGTGTGGTGGCAACAATTACCTTTACAATAAAGGTAAAGATTGGGTCACAATCCCAGGGGATGGTTGAGGTGGAAACTTGATCCTCTTTGCAAAGGATGCAAAATAGCCAAAGCAATGAATCATTGTGATTCCCTGTCTCTCTAGATGCCTAGAGAGAACATGTGTGCATGCAAGAATGCTGACTGTTGATGTGTGTTAACGGCTTGCCAAACTGAGTCTAGTATAAGGATTCTGAGTCTACAGTACCTGGGTAGAAAGAATTTCAACCACCATCACAGCCCTTTGATAACCCGCAACTGCTAGTATTTTCCTTTCTACACAAGTATTAAAGGTATATAAGCTTAATTATCTATCAGTTGATAGGTGCCAAGTCTTAAAATAAAAATTCTTATATCTGGATGGAGCTCACAGAACACATTCTGTTCATCTAAGATATACACCTATTGCATGTGCTTAGAAGTATCCTGTTATTATACAATATTGTGCAGACATGATGCCACACGCCCAAGCACAGTACAGTGTAGATGGCACAGTCAGAAATCAAAACTACTAAGAAAGTGAATCAAATTCTAGCTCAATTCATCTGTATGCCTTTTAAAACAGATAAAATTCAAGGCAATCTACAGAATGCAGATAAAATCATGCACTTGTATTATATCGATAAGGAATTAAACATAGTGTTTACCTAATCAAATCTAATAACTTTGTGACATGTTGTTATAACATTAAAGGACAGCGTTATCCTAATTAGGTATAATCTAGTTGAACAGTGAATGGATCTTTGTATGATGTAGCTGTAGTATAGTTGTTCTGTCCTCATTTTATTTGCTGATCAACAAGAGTGTGAGGCATGGTGACAATATAGGAAGCTGCCTTATACCTCTCAGTATTGTCTGACTGGCATCCATAACATGTGTTCTACCACTGAGTTATAATTCCTCCATTTGTAGCTGCAGCTGAATATCCACAGAATAACTAAAACCATTATTGGGTTGCACTTTTAGCCATTCCTTGATGAAAATACTTTGCCCACAAACTACCCAACTCCGTTTCTTAGAGCTTGGAAATTTGATTGCCAGTTTAGATCTTACAAACTAATCAGAAATGTATTTATCTAGTCAGAAATATGTATTGTTGAGTGAGATTTACTTCCTGGTTAATATGCTTAGAGTTATAGCCACAGACATTACCAGATTATTAGAGAACACAAGGTATGTTTTGAAATGTTATTTTAGCACACTTGAGTGTCTTCCATTTGTTATACAGCAATGTGTCAGATGCCTGTCTGTAACTTCATTCTGTAGTGCTTCAAGAACATTTCAAGACTAGGCAGCCATAAAGGTACTTTCCGCCTGATTGTCTTGATCCCTATGTCTTGGTCAGCTGATGACTTCATTTGATGGTGCTGGGACATAGATGGCTGGAGCAGCAGCATATAACAAAGTTATGGATGACATCTGAAATGAGGATTCGCTGAAATTCCACACCCAATTATTTTCACAATTTGTGGTGAAATTGTCACCAATAGAGATCATAGTCAGAGAGATAGAATTAAAGATATTAGTCCCAGTGCCTTCAGAACTAATTCATTAAAGGATTGAGAAGGATTATCTGCATAAACAGTATCATTGGAGAAGATTATTGTAACAAGGCTGTGACTGAAAATAACATCTGTTTCAGAGTGTGAATTGAATGTGGATGTGAACTTTATAACTTTGTTAATGTTTCTTGTCACAAACATGGTCTATAAATTGGATATTTCAGCTGTTTGAAAACTTGTGCTTGGTAAATTGGTATGTAAATGGGATGGCAATTCAAAATATCAGTATTATATATCACTGTGCAGGCCTGCTGTGTGGTGGTTTTCTTTCAAACTGGTAGCAGATGGGGTCATGCACATCTGATTATTGGAAAGAGATTCCTAAAGGCCCAGTCTTATAAATTAACTCTTTAATATCAGAGGGCCTATATGATTCCAATCTGCCCCCCCCCCCTACTTCAGAGACACTGTGCTGGTGATTGTTCAGCCAGTGTTGTGTATAGGTGCTCACTGATGCTACTGCACAGGGGTTCAGAATAGGGTTGTGGGATCAACAACTGCCCCATATGTTCACTCCTCTTTCAGCCCAGCACCCCTGGAAGGCTAGCACAACATTTTGTTTGCCACCATCAGCAGAATGGGGGGGGGGGGGAATCCCCTAACAATTAATTGCTACCTGTGGCAACACATACTCGAGTGCTTATGCAGCTAAAAGATCTTTGCTTTGATCCTACTGCTTTTGCAGTTACAGAATCTTATTATGATGGGGCTATGTATATATATTCCTATGAATAATATTACGTAATAAAGAGACAGACATAAATATTACAAAGGTTGCTCACTATAGAGGGTGATCACAGCACATTCTTCAGATGTGCTGCCTGCTCATCTTCACGGCTTGAAGTGGCAGACAAGCATCTGGACAAATCAAATGTTGTTCAGTCCATTCCCTCCCTTTCCACCACCGTCTCAACCTGCTTCAACTCCACCTGGAGAAAATTAAGAAAGCATCCTGCAACTGGGTGCCTGAGATGGAAAGCCACCAGCAAGGAGCTCTCCTAAGAAGGATTAGGTAGAAAAGGCAGCAGCAAGTGAATAAATTGGGGGGGGGGGAGAGAGTAGACAGAGACTTGTATGCCTGCCTTCTCCCTTGGAGAAAGTTATTGGAACTGTTGTAGAAAATTGTCCCATATTGGGTTTCTGGATGGATGGCTCAACAATATTCTAAAGTTTACATCTAATAAAATACTAAGATTTTACATGCATATGTATATCCATGAATCTTTGTGAATACCAGCTATTAATATGTAAGCATACCCATGTGGTCGTTTTAGCAATGGAATAACTTCACTTCGGACCTGCAGGATTCTGGAAATATGCAGTTTCAAAATAGGTGCCAGAGGATACAAACTGAATCAGTGCAAACAGCATCTGTGAAAGGGCTTAGGAGTCTGACAATCTCAGCAGTCTTCATCTCCAGGAAGCTCCTTCTTCCTCGTTTGCAAGCCAGGAAGTAGATTCCCTTTTTTCCTAGACTGCTCATCTAGGAGGAGCTAGCAGGTGCTCAAATGAGCAAAGGATGACAGATGCCTTACGTCATAGGCTCTGAGAATTGTATGGAACAGGGAGAGACCAGGAATATTCACAAGCCATCTGAATAGAATCATTTGATCGCATACTTTATCAAATCATGCATAAACAGAAAAATTGTAACACTCTCCCACCAGGGAGAAATCTTACTTCAAAACATTTCTTTGTTAGTGGCAGTTAATATGTGGCAGGATATTTTTCATTATTGCCCACTAGTCAAGTGAGCTGTAATCCGGTAGGGCAGCTGGCGGTGGAGAAAAATCAGCTTTCTTTGTAACAGACTTGATTCCCCACCACTGCCCGTGTTTCCATGGCTTTCAAACAGGGATGGTTTACGAGACTTAAACTTTCCAAGCCTTTGACAAAGTTCAAAACTGTAAGAGAGGGGCCCTTCTTTGTGAAAGGCTAAGGCATGGGGCTGGATGCGGCCCAACTGCCTTCTTAATCCGGCCCACAGACGGTCCGGGAATCAGTGTGTTTTTACATGAGTATAAGGTGTGCTTTTATTAAAAATGCATCTCTGGGGTATTTGTGGGGCATAGGAATTTGTTCATTCCCCCCCCCCCAAAAAAATATAGTCTGGCCCCCCACAAGGTCTGAGGGACAGTGGACTGGCCCCCTGCTGAAAAAGTTTGCTGACCCCTGGGCTAAGGCTTTTGCTTTGCAGAAGAATTTGGAGTGAACACAAAGCTCAAACGCATCTCAAGTGATACAAATTTGTTGGCTCATCGTACACAATGCATTTGGTCTGGCAGGGGGCTTGCATGTTTAATTTGCTCTCACACTCAAGTGCCTCAAGTTTTTTTTGTCTGCGTTAATGATATGCTAGCTGGTCAGCCTTACAGTTGGCTCAGGGAGGGTTTTGAATGCAGTTTGCTGCATCAGCAAAACATTGTACTTTATACTTGAGGAAAATCTGCCCCAGTCTACAGTTGATGGAATGAATATTTATTGGTGTTTTAAATTGCAGACCTTGCCTGTGTCATTACAGTATTTTTTTAAAAAATAGCATATGCAGACATCTTGTCACAACTACAATACAGAGAATTTAGGAATAGGTAAACTCTCTCTCCCTGGCACATAGTGATGAAATCATCACTGTGATCAGGGCCAGGAAGTTGAGGCCCTCCTGTATCCTTCGGGGGGGCTGGACTGGATTAACCATTAAGCATATGCTTAGGGTGGGGGGGGGCACAGAAATTTTCCATTCCCAGGTTTTTAACATCAATGGCCACAAATTTCTCAGCTGAGCATTCGTTTTCTCAGTTGAAGTATATTTTTAAAAATCCCAGCAGAAAAACTGTGCAACAAGGCAGGCTAGATGCCTTATCTCTACTAAGTATAGAAGAAGATATGTTACCTAAGATTAGTTTTGAGGATCTGATCAAAGACTTTGCAATTAGAAAAAGGAAGAGATTTTTTTTCAAACTAAGTGGAATTATACAAAAAATAAATCCATATTTTGCAATATGCCAGTGGTGGGTGAGACTTCCCTTCCCTTTCCATAATGCTTCATTGTATTGATTCATGATATCAATTCTTCCTGAACTAGACAAGAGATAGGGATGAAAGAAGAGAGTGGTACCTGGACTCTTTTAGATGACTATACCACTGCAACATCCATTCACACAGGACTCATTGCCATAAGTTAGCACGGCACAGGTTTTCTTTCTTTTTTGTAACCAAGACTGATGTTTTGAATTCCTCATCATAATATTGAAATTTTGCATGCACAATATACTCTACCTTGTCTGCCCACTTCCCTTAAGGCTGCCCCTGCATCAGTCCCTACAGGCCTGGTTGTGGACCATGGACCAAATTCCATTGTCAGTCATGATCATTGCATGACCTTGCAGAGCTCTTGGAAGGACAGCTCTCTCATTGTCAATTCTTCTGCCTGCGTATTTGAACAAGAGTTGAATGTCCTAACTAAATCAACATGGCATTATCTATAATCTGCCATCATTGTGTGACATGTGTAAAGTCACAACTTGCTATTGACAAATAGTACTAAAAACTGAAACTATTTTATTTGCCTCTTCTCCAGAACATCTGCATGGTTCTGCAGTTAGCCTGTGTCTACTGCAGACCTTCACCCAGCCTCTGTGATCTGGCATTTTGATAAATGGAGTTTATGGTCCCGTGATCTGGCATTTTTTATAAGGGAAAAGACAGACATATATCAATGTGTATTAAGTCATGGATTCTTATCCGTTTGTTTTGCCCAGTTCAGAAGTTCCAAGTCTACTCACTGGAGATTGTGAATGTACTAGTTGACTTTATCCGCCCCTTTCAATCCACTTCACACATTGGCACTTCTGCATAGTGGTTTGTGTGTGTAGATGCCAACTACCGTATTAACCCGAATATAAGCCTCACCCGCAAATAAGCTGCACCTTTACAATTTGGGGGGGAGGAGGGGAAGAAACGACAATACCCAAATATACCCTTAAAACTGGGTTACAGGCTGAAAATCTCTGCGGATTGGTAGAATTGTAACTCCGAGCCAATTTAAGCCTTTGATCTTGCAAGCCCCGCAAAAGTTACCATACAATCACTAAAATCGCAAATCGCTACTCAGTTGCTACAATTCTGCAGGCACTCACATCCGTAAATGGCAAATGATAAGTCTCAAGCTCGCAAATCGTCAATAAAACTTTTTTTTTTGTTCCATTTTAACGTATGTCTGTTTCAGCAGCAATATCGTAAAAGCCCTTTTTGTAAGGTCGCGAATTTAAGCTGAATTTTAACTTTTCGTGGTCAGAATTGGGGGGGGGGGAGTGAGGCTTATATTCAGGCCAATACGGTACATTATTTGTCCGCTAGAAGAATTGGATATGCTGATTGCATGGTTGAGCCCTATGCCCATAGGGCACTATGCCCATATGTCCTCCATAAGCAAAGACCAGTTGGTACAGTCACAATCTGTGCCACACCTCTAAAAACATACACTTTGAGTTCCTGCACAGGACTCTAGATTACACACATCCAGTTATCTTCTTTCTTCACTCATCCCTTTTTTACCCACTAGTCTGCTAATTATCAGTTCAAGCACATACAATAGATTACAGTATGTCATGGATACCATATAGTAATCTATATTGTACTGTGTTGATGGAGGTGAAGCCTCTGACACTGTTTGGCTGACCTGAATGCTCATAGAATAAATCTGTCAGACTAATTTTGTATTTGTAGTACAGCATTTTATAGTACAGCTGTAATACAGTGTGAAGAAAAAGTCAGTTTGCTTGGGATTGAAACCTCTCATAGGTCCTAATGATGGAAGATGCTTTGTGAACCAGATTGAGGACTGGAAAAAGGGGAAAGGAGGTGGGGGAGTGAAGGGATGGGGAGCCCAGTAGGAAAGTGGCAGATAGAGAAATGAAGGTTGGAAAGAAAAAACAGAGAAAAGGGGGGGGGGAGGACCAGAGGAAACGGGGAGGAGAAGCAAGAAGAGCCAATGAGGAGCCTAGGACTTGCTGATCAGAAGGTTGGTGGTTCGAATCCCCACGACGGGGTGAGCTCCCGTTGCTCGGTCTCTGCTCCTGCCAACCTAGCAGTTCAAAAGCACATCAAAGTGCAAGTAGGTAAATAGGTACCGCTCCAGCAGGAAGGTTAACAGCGTTTACGTGCGCTGCTCTGGTTCTCCAGAAGTGGGTTAGTCATGCTGGCCACATGACCCAGAAGCTGTATGCCGGCTTCCTCGGCCAATAAAGCAAGATGAGTGCCACAACCCCAGAGTCGATCACGACTGGACCTAATGGTCAGGGGTCCCTTACCTTTATGCTCAGGCTCAAGCAAGACTATCTGATCTATATATGTAGAGGTTGGGAGACTGGTTGAGGGACAGGCTATCTAGCCAGTGAGACCAGGAAAGCAGTCAGCTGAAAAGCAGGGACCAGCTGGAACAGTTGATGGTAGAGAGAAGGAGCTAAAAAAAAAAGGAGGCATGAAAGGAAATGGAGCAAAACTTCACTTGGGACCAAGGACAGGAAGGGACAGAACAGGAAGTCGTGCCAATGGACAGGAAGTGAACAAATTAGAGAACTTTGGAAGGCTGTGAAGAAGGAGTAGATGAGCCAAAGGATAATAGGATTGTTCAGCATAGTACTCCTGGGATTTCCCTGCCAGAAGGGCTGCACCTTTAGGAGATGAATAGGAGGGGAATTTTGTCAGTGGGGATTCTACTATTGCTCTAGCATTGTGACCTGGCAAGCCTAAGTGAGCCGTAAGGGCACATAAGAAAGGGTTTTAGGTGTGAGCCTGTGAATTTCACTGTGAATAAGTCAATCAATTCATTGGCTGCAGACTTTCGGCATTAGTTTTCTATTTTAATTCAAAACATTTTTTAAAAATGGTAATGATGGGCATTTTTCTATAATCCATTTAATGGGAGCAAGGATTTAGCATGGCACACTGTTCCATATAGTCATTCAGCTGGCACCTTAGGAATTCGCTGTAAGGACTTTGAAGTGCACCCTTATCTGCGTTTAATCACACTGTAAGCTTCAGGAACTCAGAAGCTCTTTAAAGAATTTCACATCTGTCTGTGGAAGACAAAGAGAACTGAAAAATAGTGCTTTCTTAGTGTTTAGTTGCATCAACAGTGTACCTGGAGACTCTGGAGGGATCTCTAACGAGAGAGAAGCTTTTAAAGATTAGGAGGGAAGCATCTCTGAAGACTTGGAAGATCCACATGACTTGAGAGTCAGCTCTAGCTGGGCAGTGAGTTCAGTGGCCGTCTGCCCAAACAGCTATTTAATTGCCATGTCACATGACCATGACAAAGGCTGGGTGGCCATGTGTCAGGAATTCTTTAGCTGTGATTTCTGCATGGCAGAGATTGGAATAGGAGGTCCCTTCCAACTCTATGATTCTGTAGTTCTATTAATTTAAAACGCAGCAATAAAAACAGATTAAAACGAGTTACAGTCCCAATGATAGGGTGGGCCCAAATAGATATAGATATAGTGTCAAAGTTCAGGGCAAAGAGGTTCATCTTCAGCTATGCATGCACAAACAAAGTTGTATTGAGTTTATCATCAGGACTTTGGGTGTTTCCTTTGAACTAATAATAAAGAAGAACCTGGAAAACAGAAGCCCTAGGTTTTCTTAGCAAAAGGAAATGGTGAAGTGCTTTCCTAGGTCTGTGAAGCCCTTGGCTCGTTCAGTGGAAAGTGTCATTATGGGTGTGCATTCTTTATACTCGAAAACAAGCATGCACAAAGCCCTGTGTCTTTAATGAACATGGAAGGGGAGGGGAGCCAATGAGACACTTCAAAGGAGGAAAGTGTTTGCGCTCAGGATACATTTATACCTTTGGTGATCAGCAGGAATGTGTCCTCCTGTTGAAATACGTGGTGGGTTCCCTGCTCTTTTGCCTGTCTGCTTTCAAATATTCTTAACACTCTTTCCCCTTCTCCCCACTACCTTGAAGCTGAGGTAGGGCACCTTACTGAATGCAAGCCTTGATGCCTCCTAATTTTCAGTTGCCTCTAATTGCCTCTTCCAATCCTCACAGGCTACAAACCCACACTTAAAGGCATAAAAGCTTGTCTGGTGTTCACCGGCTTCTTCCCCTTAGGTTGCAAGTGCGCCCTTTTCAGTTCCTGCGGCTTTATTTGTTTCCCGTTTGTTTAATTTTTCACCCAGGTTTGGCTCTGATAGCTGTGCTCAGTTGAAAACGTGTCCGTAGCAAAGCAGTTAATGAGATTTCTGACCACTGAACCAGTGAAGTATCGCCTGAGAATCCGAATCTCCCCATCCCCCCAATCCCCAGTTTCATACATTAGTCTTTTGGGCTCAGACCAGTAGGTTAATGAAAGGGTTTTCTGAATCTGGCGATCTGCCTAATGAGACTGAACATGTTTGAACTAAAAGTGCACCCTCGGCTTCCAGCAACTCTCCTGCAGACTGCATTACTGGTTCCTCTGTTTTCTACTAATTGCTGCAAGGGGAAAAAATATGGACTACTGTGAACATGATACTTTTTAATCGCAACTACTTCTGCTGCTCTTTCCCCCATCTGGCTGCACAACTGTATGAAAAGAAAATAGTCATTTAGCTTTTCAAAAGTCAGTAGGAAACAGGTTTTCTGTAACCTTTAACCATTCAAAACAGTGAATGAATGATTTACTACTGATTAGTGAGCCCCTAAAATTTGGCATGACTTACAAAAATGTGTGACTTTTAAAAAAAGTTTTGCTCGTTGTTTGTCTTTATTGGTTATATCTGCTTGACTGAGGGTGGTTTGGTTTAACAGCGACAACAAAAACAACTAGAATCAGAAATCCCTGTTCAGACATAACACCAAACCGTGAGATGCTGCAAAGTTCAGGCTCTCCCACTCTTCCCCATCGTGTTTGTTCTTGTTTGTCCTAAACGACAGCTACCCTTAGGGACGTGGGTGGCGCTGTGGGTTAAACCTCAGCGCCTAGGACTTGCCGATCGCATGGTCGGCGGTTCGAATCCCCGCGGCAGGGTGCGCTCCCGTTGCTCAGTCCCAGCGCCTGCCAACCTAGCAGTTCGAAAGCACCCCCGGGTGCAAGTAGATAAATAGGGACCGCTTACTAGCGGGAAGGTAAACGGCGTTTCCGTGTGCGGCTCTGGCTCGCCAGAGCAGCTTCATCACGCTGGCCACGTGACCCGGAAGTGTCTGCGGACAGCGCTGGCTCCCGGCCTCTTAAGTGAGATGAGCGCACAACCCTAGAGTCTGGCAAGACTGGCCCATACGGGCAGGGGTACCTTTACCTTTTTACCTAAAGCTACCCTTATGAGTCTGGGGCTTGTTCTGGCTCATCTGAACTGGACCTGTAGTTATGGACACAGTCAGCTTAATCACATTGAACTCAACGAGAATTAAGCAACTTAATAGTGTGCACAATTAGAGCCAAACTTGCTAACTTCATTTTACACTATATGTGCTTATTATATCTGAGTGTCTAGGCCTGTGTGGATTTGTAAGTAGTGTAATCAGTAAAACGGTCATATTATGCCATTTCTTTGGAAAACTAGGCCAGCTTGTTCCAGATATGATATTTCTTTCATCTAATTTTCAAGGGCATTCCCCTGTGTTTTCGTATCTTTGTTTTCGTGTGCTTTTTTTTTTTTTTGTGCAACCTATTTTTGGTGTAATCTTTGCGTTCCAAAAGAACAGTCTTGAAGATACTTGCCTGCTTGGCTGTCTTAGGAAAGCCATTAGGATTTCCAAGCATTTCAGTAGCTTCTGGACTTCAATCAGTGGATAAGATATGAGCTCTTACAATGAAGAACAGTTCAGAAGTGTTTTTAATAAACAAGTAAATAATCAGATAGCTAAGGTTTACTTTTACTGTAGACATGATTTGATGCCCTTAGACTTATGTTTAGATTGAAATAGGTACACTTGTTTTACATTAAATTGATCCCACAGCAATTAACTGTCTCTGCTTCACTTCTGCTGTTGTTTTAAACCACCAGTTTTCCCTTGGCTGTGTTCCTCCCATGCCAGGACATTGGTAGAATTCTCTCCCCAGGGAAGTTCGCCCGACGCTTTCATTAGACACCTTTAGGCGCCAGGCAAAAACATTCCTTTTTATCCAGGCCTTTGGTTGACTTGAGGGGACGCGGGTGGCGCTGTGGGTAAAAGCCTCAGCGCCTAGGGCTTGCCGATTGAAAGGTCGGCGGTTCGAATCCCCGCGGCGGGGTGCGCTCCCGTTGCTCGGTCCCAGCGCCTGCCAACCTAGCAGTTCGAAAGCACCCCCGGGTGCAAGTAGATAAATAGGGGCCGCTTACTAGCAGGAAGGTAAACGGTGTTCCGTGTGCTGCGCTGGCTCGCCAGATGCAGCTTGTCACGTTGGCCACGTGACCCGGAAGTGTCTGCGGACAGCGCTGGCTCCCGGCCTATAGAGTGAGATGAGCGCACAACCCCAGAGTCTGTCAAGACTGGCCTGTATGGGCAGGGGTACCTTTACCTTTTTACCTTTGGTTGACTTGATCAACATCCCATACCCTTTTAAAATGTGGCTCTTTTGGGGGGTTATTATTGGGTTATTGGTTTTATTTTTATTTTATATACAGTGATCTCTTTATGTGAGCCGCCCTAAAACCTCCGATTATAGGGCGGTATATAAATTATCATCATCTATGCCCTGCTTTGTTTTTGTTGTTGTCGTCGTTGTCTTTAGTGTATGTAAACTTAGCCATGTTTTTTAATCTGCTCTTAACCGTTTTGAAGTTTTGCTTTTAACTTTTTTATATGTTGTAGGCCAAAATATTTATTTATGATTAAATAAAAACTAATTTTCCCCATATGCATCAAGAACACACCCTGCTTCTTCATTGGGGCTCAAATGAGTATAGACAACAACCATTTTGCCACAAGGGGTTACATTCCTGACCCCCACGCGTGTCGGTGGAGCATGCATAAGCCCGTTATGGCCCTGCCCCCATTAAGCCCCCTTTCTGGCTAATTCCGGGTTATGGTGATATACACATGAATGTTTGCACACGTATTGAACGTGCCCATAACAGTTGTCGCCTGTATCCATATTAGCTGTATATGCAGAAGGCAGGTCTTCCTTCAGGACTGAGGCATACATCTCTAGATAATTCAGGTGAAGACATTTTTATTTTCCCAGGCCTTTTCAATCCATAACTTCTATATTTTTGTGTTTTTTAAATTCTTGCATTAATTTATTTTTCCTTTGCTGTTTTTAATGTTGATTTTATGCTGCTTGTATTTACAGTGGCTTTGAGGTCATTGTTGTTGTTTTGTGCTGATTTTTATGTAGTTATATATACTGCTTTTATTCCCCCTCACCCCAATTGTATTTTGTATTTTTAATAAGTTTGTAAACCTTCCAGAGGACTTAGTGGATGGATGGCCTAGAAATGTAATGAATAAATAAATAAATAAATAAATAATTGCTAAATAAATAAAGATTAACTGCCCAATCCTTATGGGTGTATTAACTGTTGTTGTAGCAACAGTTGCTGTGGAACTGAACAGATAGAAAGGCAGAAGTCTAGTTATATGCATCTGTATATGCTCCTCAGTTACCACCTTGCCCTATATTACAAGCATAAGGAAACTGGCTGTGTGAGTCTCTTTGTGAGCCAATACAGGGCTGAATTTTTTGACTTAGCTAAATGTCCCAAGTGTAAAAGACAGGATTATAAATACCCACGTGTGATTGAAAACTTCCTGAACAAGATAAAAAGAAAACTCCCTGCCTTTTCTGTTTTCAAGTCAAGATGGAAAACAGAAGCATTGCCAGTTTGGTGGATTTCAGTCTGACTAACAAACTCAGTTCACTTATAGTAGATTCTTGATCCAATCAAATAGCCACTTAAGTATCTGTGAATGATACAGATGGCATTGTAGTAAACACTGTACAGATGAGATCTGGAGATTAAAGGATAATACAATGTACACAGTGGCCACATCTCCTGGATTTTAAAGATCCTCATTTGCAAAATGTTCACAACATAAGATTAGTGTCTGTGTTTATCAGGGCATATAGATGTATTTTTCCCCTTTTAAATAAAGCCAGGACCCTGGAATATAATCATTTGTTTGTGCGCGAGGGAAGGGGGGGGGGCGTTCTTAGAGCTGGTC
This sequence comes from Podarcis muralis, assembly GCF_964188315.1. Lineage (NCBI taxonomy): Eukaryota > Metazoa > Chordata > Lepidosauria > Squamata > Lacertidae > Podarcis > Podarcis muralis. Next base: position 9,582,078 of record NC_135664.1, on the reverse strand, counting down.
CACATGCTAAAGTTTGGAGTACAAGTGATTTGGGTCCCATTCTCATGGTCCTCTCACCTCTTGGCAGCCACAGCTTTGAATTACTGCATCCTACCTAAAGGCTGTGCTGCCATGCGATGAGACGGCCAAGAACAAGCTGACAGAAATAGACTCAGGAGCACTCCCAAACTACACACCTGTTCATTCTGGCAGAGAGCAACCCTGTTCAGAACAGGCATTTCACCCAGTTCCAAGACCTGAGAGAACTGCTCATCGACAGGTCCTCCATCTTGTCAGGATCCAGTTTTAGCCTTTTGGCTCTTATCCAGTCCATAACTGCATCAGGGTACCAGCTGCAGTCTTAGAGCTAAATGTCATCAGCATACCAGTGACACTGCTCTCCAAATATCCTCAGAAACACTCACAGCAGTTTCATGTAGACATTAGATAATATTGGGGATGAGATGGTTCTCTGTGGCCCTCCACAATGTCCAACTCCCATCAAACCAAGCCAGCTCATCCTGCCAAAACCTCAGTTTCTCGCTTATAGTGTCAGAGGAGTATATCAGTTCACATGCGCAAATTAGGCAGGTTTGCATTAAAATGTGAACTGAGCAAATTTCTGCCCCATTCCTTTTCACAGGTAAGTATGTACAGACTTCTGACTTGAAAAGGACAGAAAAGAAATCCTCACTAAAGCTGGTTGGAAGTTATCCTCACAAAGGGCCTTGGCATTCTCTTTAACCCGTCAACATAAGAAGAGCTTACTGGATCACGGCAGAGACCCAGGGGAGGCCTGCCAGAAGAACCAGTGCTTCCCAGTAACAGGCATTCAGAGGCATTCTGCCGTCTAACAGCAGACACAGAGCTACAGCAACCATCCTGTGTTATTCAGAGATAAGACATAGTAATATTGTAAGATATGGTAATATATTCTTATATGGATTTAATGGAAGAAGAGTGTTTGTGAGCCCGCAAATGAGCCACTGGATGTGTAGAGGAGGGTAGGGTAAGCACAGCAGCCGAAGGACTTCTGGCCACACAGAAACCGATAGGAACTGATTCCATCTGATTGGAAACGGCCCCTGTCTGCTTCCTCCAGATGCTGCCCACAGGCTGCCACCTGACTGTTGCTGCTGTTAAGTAATGGAACGAAACAAAAAGAAAAGAAAAGAAATTGAGCCATCTCAAGGCAATTATTAGTAATTAAGCCTCTTTTTTATTATTCCTGCCCACCTCTTTCTTCTCTTACATCAACAGTATGTGGCCTTTGAAGACTTAATCACAATCTATTTTCATATGAACAGTATGCAGGAAAGCAGCAAGAAGCACGTTTTCAATGCCACAAGCACAGACTTTGTTAAATAGCTCCCATTAACAATAATAGTAGTCATGCTGGTAAATTTGGCTGTGCAACGCTGAGCATTTACCCCTGAATGCAAAGCTGCGGCATAATTTCCAGCTAATGAAAGATGGCTTTCAGGTAACATGGGGCTTAATAGGGTCAGCCCGGGAGAGTGAACACTTTTTTGCAAAAGAATTTGAAAGCCATCAGATCCAGGCTCTTTGAAATGGGGGAAGAGTGTAAAATTATACAGTTGACATGCTTCACCTCCACCGCTGACCAAGGCATGCAAACATAGAAGCATCCTTTTATTTAAAGTGCCCTCAGTACAAAGCTCACACTACATTTTGTAATTTGCATGTGCTTTGCATCTTTTGAAAACGCTGGGTATTTTATAGATCTTTGGTCTCTCGTTTTAAAATAGATGGAATGTAGGGGTGATCTTTTTCCAGTTGCTGCTTCCATTTACTGTACAGTCAAACCTCGGTTCCCAAACACCTCCACTTTGGAATATTTTGGCTCCCGAACACCGAAAACCTGGAAATAACTGCTCGTGTTTTCAAATGATTTTCAGAAGCCGAACGTGCTACGTGGCTTCCGTTTTGAGTTTCCCTATTGTACTGAGTCTTCCGTTTTCAGTTTTTCGGTTGTCGAACATTTCAGAATGGTCTTCCAGAACAGATTACGTTCAACAACCGAGGTTTGACTGTATTAAAAAGAAAAAGAAGGCAATTTAACCACTCATTCAACAGTTAGAATATCCATATATTTTGCACTCAGGCAGGAGTCGACCAGCCAACCCAAAATGTCTCAGATATGCAGCATGACATGAGAGGGAAATGTCCTGCACTCTCCAGCTCATGGAGTTGAGGCTGGATTTGGGAGTAGAAAACAAACTGTCGTCCCCAACAGTTCAGAGCTGGAGCAGGAAGCAGAGTCCCGTTCTACCACCATACCTGGCGTGTGAAGGGTTCTGCAGGGCAAAATGGACTCAAGGCTCTCTCTAAAACTGAAACCTTTGCCTTCTGTTCCAGCCCAAAGCTGGAATGGGAAGCAGAGGCACAGCAGATCAAGGTTTATCTAGCTGGGAGTTGCAGCTGAGAGCTGCAAGCTTATTACACCTCTTCCTTTGTTTTCGCTCAGTGCAGTTAGAAGGGCCAAAACAAATCCTGTGGTTCAGCAAAACATTGACGCTGGAGAAGAGGTGATGTTCATTGTCTCTCCTCTTCAGCTCCAGGTACCTTTCTGCTCATGTCAGTCTCCAGAGCCTGCTCCCACCCCCACTTTAGCAGGGAGAGGGCAGCGAGATAATCAAAACCTGCCCTTAGGCAGAGTTAAAACTAGGCTTTATTTCACCTGGGATAAAGACCCAGTTTGGCACACACACACACCATGTATGCAGTTGCATACATGCACACACAGGCTGGGAGCCTCAATAGCGCCCCTCTGGAGGTTTCATCTGGGGCAAAAAAAAACCAGCTAGCCTCCGCCTGCCCATAGCTATGGCACTGACTCAGGTATCTGTAACCTGTGTGGAAGGTAGTGTGAGAACTCACTTTCAGGGTACAGTGGTACCTCGGGTGATGTAATTAATTTGTTCCGGAGGTCTGTTCTTAACCTGAAATTGTTCTTAACCTGAAGCACCACTTTAGCTAATGGGGCCTCCCGCTGCCGCAGCGTCGCCGGAGCATGATTTCTGTTCTCATCCTGAAGCAAAGTTCTTACCCCGAGGTACTATTTCTGGGTTAGCGGAGCCTGCAACCTGTAGCATATGTAACCTGTAGCATATGTAACCTGAGGTACCACTGTACTAATATGAAGGCACAGAACAGCACAATGTCCTAATGAATTAATACACAGGTAAAGAAAAAGGAAAGTCCAATGCTGTAAAGAAAAATATTGAATAGGAACCTGGAATGTAAGAACCATGAACCTGGGTAAGTTGGAGGTGGTCAAAAATGAGATGGCAAGAATAAATATTGACATCCTGGGCATCAGTGAACTAAAATGGACGGGAATGGGCGAATTCAGTTCGGATGACCATCACATCTACTACTGTGGGCAAGAAACCCGTAAAAGAAATGGAGTGGCCCTCATAGTCAACAAAAGAGTGGCGAAAGCTGTACTGGGATGCAATCTCAAAAATGATAGAATGATCTCGATACGAATCCAAGGCAGACCTTTTAACATCACAGTAATCCAAGTTTATGCCCCAACTACTGGTGCTGAAGAAACTGAAATTGACCAATTCTATGAAGACTTACAACACCTTATAGAAGTGACACCAAAGAAGGATGTTCTTCTCATTATAGGGGACTGGAATGCTAAAGTAGGGAATCAAGAGATAAAAGGAACAACTGGCAAGTTTGGCCTTGGAGATCAAAACGAAGCAGGGCAAAGGCTAATAGAGTTCTGTCAAGAGAACAAGCTGGTCATCACAAACACGCTTTTCCAACAACACAAGAGACGACTCTACACATGGACATCACCAGATGGGCAGCATCGAAATCAGATTGATTATATTCTCTGCAGCCAAAGATGGAGAAGCTCTATACAGTCAGCAAAAACAAGACCTGGAGCTGACTGTGGCTCAGATCATCAGCTTCTTATAGCAAAATTCAAGCTTAAACTGAAGAAAGTAGGAAAAACCACTGGGCCGGTAAGATACAATCTAAGTCAAATCCCTTATGAATACACAGTGGAAGTGACGAACAGGTTTAAGGATTTAGATTTGGTGGACAGAGTGCCTGAAGAACTATGGATGGAGGCTCGTAACATTGTACAGGAGGCAGCAACGAAAACCATCCCAATGAAAAGGAAATGCAAGAAAGCAAAGTGGCTGTCCAACGAGGCCTTACAAATAGCGGAGGAGAGAAGGCAAGCAAAATGCGAGGGAGATAGTGAAAGATACAGGAAATTGAATGCAGATTTCCAAAGAACAGCAAGGAGAGACAAGAAGGCCTTCTTAAACGAGCAATGCAAACAAATAGAGGAAAACAACAGAATGGGAAGAACCAGAGATCTGTTCAAGAAAATTGGAGATATGAAAGGAACATTTCGTACAAAGATTACCATAATAAAAGACAAAAGTGGAAAGGACCTAACAGAAGCAGAAGACATCAAGAAGAGGTGGCAAGAATACACAGAGGAACTATACCAGAAAGAAATGGATGCCTCGTACACCCCAGGCAGTGTGGTTGCTGACCTTGAGCCAGACATCCTGGAAAGTGAAGTCAAATGGGCCTTAGAAAGCACTGCAAATAACAAGGCCAGTGGAAGTGATGGTATTCCAGCTGAACTATTTAAAATTTTAAAAGATGATGCTGTTAAGGTGCTACACTCAATATGCCAGCAAATATGGAAAACTCAGCAGTGGCCAGAAGATTGGAGAAGATCAGTCTACATCCCAATCCCAAAGAAGGGCAGTGCCAAAGAATGCTCCAACTACCGCACAATTGCACTCATTTCACACGCTAGCAAGGTTATGCTTAAAATTCTACAAGGAAGGCTCAAGCAGTATGTGGATCGAGAACTCCCAGAAGTGCAAGCTGGATTTAGAAGAGGCAGAGGAACCAGAGACCAAATTGCAAACATGCGCTGGATTATGGAGAAAGCTAGAGAGTTCCAGAAAGACATCTACTTCTGCTTCATTGACTATGCAAAAGCCTTTGACTGTGTCGACCACAGCAAACTATGGCAAGTTCTTAAAGAAATGGGAGTGCCTGATCACCTCATCTGTCTCCTGAGAAATCTCTATGTGGGACAAGAAGCTACAGTTAGAACTGGATATGGAACAACTGATTGGTTCAAAATTGGGAAAGGAGTACGACAAGGCTGTATTTTGTCTCCCTGCTTATTTAATTTATATGCAGAATACATCATGCGAAAGGCTGGGCTGGATGAATCCCAAGCTGGAATTAAGATTGCCGGAAGAAATATCAACAACCTCAGATATGCAGATGACACAACCTTGATGGCAGAAAGTGAGGAGGAATTAAAGAACCTTTTAATGAGGGTGAAAGAGGAGAGCGCAAAATATGGTCTGAAGCTCAATATCAAAAAAACGAAGATCATGGCCACTGGTCCCATCACCTCCTGGCAAATAGAAGGGGAAGAAATGGAGGCAGTGAGAGATTTTACTTTCTTGGGCTCCATGATCACTGCAGATGGTGACAGCAACCACGAAATTAAAAGACGCCTGCTTCTTGGGAGAAGGGCAATGACAGGCCTAGACAGCATCTTGAGAAGTAGAGATGTCACCTTGCCAACAAAGGTCTGTATAGTTAAAGCCATGGTCTTCCCAGTAGTGATGTATGGAAGTGAGAGCTGGACCATAAAGAAGGCTGATCGCCGAAGAATTGATGCTTTTGAATTATGGTGCTGGAGAAGACTCTTGAGAGTCCCATGGATGGCAAGAAGATCAAATGCATCCATTCTTAAGGAAATCAGACCTGAGTGCTCACTGGAAGGACAGATCGTGAAGCTGAGGCTCCAGTACTTTGGCCACCTCATGAGAAGAGAAGACTCCCTGGAGAAGACACTGATGCTGGGAAAGATGGAGGGCACAAGGAGAAGGGGGCGACAGAGGACGAGATGGTTGGATAGTGTTTTCGAGGTTACCAGCATGAGGTTGACCAAACTGCGGGAGGTAGTGGAGGACAGAGGTGCCTGGCGTGCTCTGGTCCATGGGGTCACGAAGAGTCGGACACGACTAAACGACTAAACAACAACAACAACAACAACAACAACAAAGAAAATTTTGCTCTAGGAACTATTTGTAGGAGAATAATTCTCTTTCTTTGCAGCGTCTCCCAGATTGTTTCAGGGACAGCCAAATAAGAAGCAGTACAATGTGAGTTTGAATCAGGGCTGGCTTCTGGCAAGAAGAAATGTGGTATCCCAGAACTCTAAAGGAGTAAAGGAAGAGCTAGAAAACAACAAGGGATAGTGTGGCAGTGGGAGCTGATGAGCCCCTGAGCTAGGGATATAAAACATGGGTAGCAACAGCAGCAGTGCTGGAATTAGACTTATTGTTGAGGTAGGTTGATATGAAACATGGCAGTCCTTGGGGAACCCAGATCCCAAGCTATGAAAGAGGTTTAATGTTTAACAAAAGGACGTCAAACTGGGCTTGGAAGGAAACTTAGGCAAATCTGGCCAAACTAGTGAAGTATTTTTCTAGTAGCAAGCTGTACACTCAAAATCTTGGATGTTGTGTTTTGGACTGACTTTGAGCTATCTTCAAGAACCTCATCATATGCAACATATTACAGCAGCTTAAACAGGTTTCCAGAGAACACACCACTTGTTTCCAGAAAAGATTGCAGCCACCACAAGAGCCTAAGCTGATAGAAAGCACTCTATGCCAGCAAGGACACCTTTAGCTCAACTGAATATAAAAGAAACCCTCATTCAGTTTGCTCCAAAGTAGGAACACTGGTAAACTCTGCATTAAGATTGCGAGCATCACAGACATAACTACTGTTTCATGTCTAAATGCCAACATCTGTGAGGGGAAAACATCCTTTATATACCCGGTAGAACTTTGATGCCAGCTTTGGTGTTCATATGACAATATTAAGGTGAAATAGGAAATTCCTCGCATTTTTGGTGCTGACCTTGCACACGTTACTACATCTACTGCTCGCTGAATTTGGAAAATTTTGTCCCCAACTGCAGATGAGGATGTGGAACTGCTTGTAGCCTGTACTGCATGCAAGGCTGACATGATTGAACGGTCTGTCACCCACCCGCCCGGCCTGCCTGCCACACATGCTCACAGTAATATCCTGTACTGCTCATAGATGTCAGGAAAAAGAATTGTTTTCTTCTTGACATCTAGTTTCTATGTGCAGTTTTGTTTTATGTGGACGAACTTTCCAGCAGTTGAGGCCCTCACCTGCAGTATGATTTGTTGCTGCGCAGGCATAGAGATTTATCTCATCTTCTGTTTGTGAGAACTAGGCCTTACTGTCACCTGATAGATGTCAAGCCCTTTGTGTGAAGAGCTGCCAAATGATGTGGTCACCGTAAACACAGGAGGAAATGGAAAACACTGGGATGGTCTGCTATCAGGAAACAGCTTTTGAGAAATTTCTGAAAAGTACAAATTCTGCGGTGATCCTTTCGGAGCAGCTTATCCCTAAATATGACAATTTTAGTCTTTTGCCTTTCATCAAGATCATATACGACATTGATTATCTGTGCAATATGTTTACTTATTGTCAGGATTAAAATGAATTAGGTTGTAATTCAAGCAGTAGTTATTTTATTGCTCTGTATGCATTAATTATTGCAGCAGTAAATACTATTTCAGGTTAATATTAGCTAATGCCTGTTAATTTGAGTGACTCCAGTGTCTTCAACAGCAACAGGACTTTACATGCGAGATTATGAACAATATCCTGAAACTCTAGTACACCTGCTAGGAAATGAGTCCCACTGACTATAGAATTGCAGAATTGGAACAGACCCTGAGGGTCATTTAGTCCAACCCCCTGCAATGCAGGAATAACCCAATATATTGGAATTTACTTCTGGGTAGACGTGGATAAGATAGCACTTAAAAATCTCTTGCATTCTTAGCAGTGAGAGTAGAAGCCAGGCTTTACTAAAAGGGTTTTTCTAACATTCTCAGTCCCGTGGCGAATGTGATTTAAATATTTTGCTGTAGCTCCATGTATAGGAACCTGTGTCTCTCCATCCCACGACCAGATAGTCTGCTGATCTGGAACTTGGCCAGTTGTGGGGATTCCTTGTTATCAATCATTTACTGAACATTTATAATAATGGTGCAGTAATACATTTCCTGCAGTTCCTGTTATGTCATTGAGCCTCAGTGGCATTTTCTCCCAAGGAAGCAAGCAGATTTGGGATTGGTGAGCCAGTCGTTGAGATTATACTTCCTTTCTGTTGAACTGCCCCTCCTTGCCACTAGCAATCGCCTTAACTTCTCTGTAGGGCTGACTATAGCAGTTTTACAGCAACATTGGTGATCTCAAGAGACAACCTATTGGTAGACCCAATTGGGCTTTTTGGTTTGGGATGTTGTCCACAATGAAGGAGACAGTAATTAAGAATTTTATTGGAAATCTTCCTCCTCTTCTCCCAAGCATAATTCCAGGCTGTTGGCTAGGAGATAGCTGTGAATTATATTCATTGGGTGGGGTAGGGGGAACAAATTTCATTTTTAAAACTGCTTAAACGTTTTTGCTTTGGCAGAGCTGTTTTGGAAAAAGTATCTAATTGCTTATGCTGGTCATTTTATCTCTCCCAAAAGCATTTGGGAAATTATTGCATTAATAACTTTTTCACCTTGCATGAAATGTTTGCAGGTTTGCTGACAGTTCCTTTCTCACTGTTGTTGTTGTTATCTCTTTGATTCGGAAGCCCAACATAGGAAGATTAGGTATTCCTCATGGACCTTCAGGGGAGAAGGTGGCAGTCGTAACAGTGGATGACTGCGATACTACAGTCGCTGTTCGTTTCGGAAGTTTTATTGGAAACTACTCGTGTGCTGCTCAGGGAACGCAGACAGGCTCCAAAAAGTAAGACGCTTTAAAAAAATGTTACTGTTCACAAATGATATAAACCACTTATCTTGAAAGACCTTCTCCTTATCTCTTAGGTGTGCTTAAGATGGGTCACTGTCATATGCGAGTGCACTTTCAAATGTGACTGTGTTAAGAAAGAGTTTTTCCTGTTTAGGGAAGCTTTTAATGTTTAATAGGTTATTGTATTTTAGTGTTTTGTTGGAAGCTGCCCAGAGTGGCTGGGGAAACCCAGCCAGATGGGCGGGGTAGAAATAATAAACAATAATAAATTCTTATTATTATTATTATCATTTGTGTTGAACTCACTAGATGATTTCTTCTAAGTAAATTTGAGATTGGAGAGAATAATTATTTTAGATGCAGTCTCTTTTATTGGCTAGACAACTGTTGTTATCATGGTTTATTACATACCTAAAAAGCACTGCAGGGTATAAAATAATAGAATCTAAAAGAAAATACACAGGTGGGGGGGACAGAACGTAGCCCTGCAGGTTTACAATCTAAAATTTCAATCCTTATCATGAGCAGCCTTGCAAGCCAAATTCAATATTGTGTGATTGACAGGTGGGTGGCCCCCGCGCACCACTCAAAAGCCATTGTGGGGGGATTTTCTGATACCTGATTTCTAAACGTCTTTGGATTTCTGATTTCTTAAGGTCTTTGGATCTAACTGGCCCTTTGCTCCTTGGAGGAGTTCCAAACTTGCCTGAAGATTTTCCTGTGCACAACAGACAGTTTATTGGATGTATGAGGAACCTCTCCATTGACAGCAAGCCGATTGACATGGCCAGTTTTATAGCCAACAATGGCACTCTTGCAGGTATAAACTCGATATTGCAGGGACGAAAACAGAACAAATGTGGTTTCGTTTCATTGAGGAGTAATATCCCAGTAGGTGGGTGGGTACGGGAGCATCAAGCAGCTAACCCACCCTCACTGCCCAGCCTTGGCGTCAGGCCCCTCCCCTCCTCCATGCTCTGCCCTCTCCCTCTGCTTGCTGGTGAGTACCGGCACTTGTTGGATGATAACTCCCTTCATTCCTGACCATTGATTATGCTGACTGGGACTGAGGGGAACTGGAGTCCAACAATGTCTGAAGGGTCACATTTACCCCACTTACCCTGCAGAGTAAGTGACAAGAACTGGATTTCAAAGGTGACCTTTGTTGCAATACAGTTTCAGTAATCTGAGAAAGAAGAGTCTGTATCCTGGGTAGACCCCCTGCACTGAAAAGAAGGGGAGGTCATGTCATGTCGCGAATTATTTAATGCACTCACTGATGGTGATATTGCATCTTTGAGTTCCTTAACTTCCAAGAGTCACAATCCAGACAAACTTTTGGGTGCCCGCAAGGGCTTGTGTGCAAGCTGCGGAGCTTCCAGCGGCAGTTTGCTTTCTGCGCAAATAAACTGCTTTCTAAAAACTCCCCAGAAGTTTCAAAATTGTCCAGCAGTGCTGCAGTTAGAGGTAAGGAAGCTGCACAGTATCTGCATAACTCATAGCAGCAGCAGCCCCCCCCCCCCGGATTACTGTGTATAGTTGCAGCCATTCAGAAAGCTAACAATGAGATTAATCGTAGCTTGTTCTTAGCATGGGGGTCGGTAGAATGCTAAACAAGCGGAGGGCTAAACCGATTCTTTTGGAATGCCAGGCTGTTTAGCTCAGAAGAATTACTGCACCACCAACTGGTGCCAGAATGGAGGCACCTGTGTGAACAAATGGAATACCTACGCCTGTGAGTGTCCCCTGCAGTATGGAGGGAAGAACTGTGAGCAAGGTGAGCAATTCGTCCGTTTTCCGTTTAACATGTAAAACATCCCATAATATATGAACAAACATGAATTGCTCCAGGGCAGCTTCTGGGCCCTCAGCCTTGTATTTTGGCCCATTAGGTGCTTTCGTAGAATCATAGCATCCATGACAGGTGGACAGCCAACCTCTGCTTAAAAACCTCTGAGGAAGGAGACTCCACAAATGCATAAAATAGGGTGGGTAGTGTGTGTGGTTCTGTTATATTGTCCTAGTATAAGCAAAACTGTGTACAACCACACCTTTTTTTTCAAACTTAGGAAAAAGGATCTAGAGCTTTGTTGCAATAATCTTTTTTTTTTAAAAAAAAGAACATTAAACCACAGGTTTCCTCCTGTAAAACTAATGAACTCAAAAATACATTTTGATGGCGTGTTAATATCTAATCACGATTTGAGTCAGAACCTATTTGACTCATGTTAAGTAGCAGGTTATTAGTCCCCTTTTGCGTTACGTTCCCATAAAATGCACTTGGAGCAGAGGCATAGCTCTGTATTCCTGTGTAAACCGATTTTCCTGCGGGGGGGGAAAAATCTCCTTAGAAAAACATTGGATTCATTTTATTGTCAGGAGGCCCCAGATCAATTACTTATTTCCCGTAACGTATCTGTGGGGAGAAATATGCATAAGGGGAAATAAGTAATGTCAATAAAAGGGAACTCTTAGCAATTTATGACCAAGGTGAAGCAAACATTGGAAGTGTGTGGGGGGATGATGGCTGCTGAATGCCAAATACTTTGGAGACCCACGTGTATTTATAAGAGGGCTGTCAAATATATAGGCCCTGGGATGTTCATGACACACCAACCATGTGTTTTAGTCTACCAGGTCTTTTATAAAAAACACACACACCTTTTTGCGGCTCACCTGGGGCCATGAAAATGAAGTTTATTAACCATCTGGTAGGCCTTGATACATAAGATGGCATGTCTACTACAGCCTAGAGAGTAGAGCTTGACAGACCCATATTGCTGTTGAAAATCTGAACCATAAAATTCAAGCTGGGTTTAGTTACCTTGTGTTTATAAAGTTGATATTAGAAATGATGCCCTTTTTTACACATATAGCTGAGCTCAGCATGCCTGTTATGCAGTGAATGAATCTATTCTGCAGCAAGCTTGCTGTAGGGTTTGTTGCTTCAGACGGGCGAAAGCTTTTAAACATTTATGTGGATTTAAGGACGATATACAGATCAGCTGCTCCGAAAGGGTTGCAATCTATATACTGCCATACAAGCGCCTGCTGTATCTGCTCTTTCTTAGTTGATACTGATTTCCACTGGTAGTTGATGCAGTGTGTTTCTCCAAACTGAGGGAAGTGTTGGCTATCATGGCACATACATTTAAAGCCCCATAATAGACCACTTGGAAGCCGTAATTCAACATGTGAAGACCATTAGTTCGCTATATTTAAAGTGTAGACACTAATTCTTTGCCAGAGCTGAACCACTTGAGTACTGCAACTTGCCCTTAATTTACTCAACAATGCCCACTTGGATTTGTGTGCTTCCAGGCAAATATCCACTAGCATGTCTATCCACATCCCACTTTCCATGGAAGAGATGTCCTGAGCACAGTCTCAGCCAGCCACACTTAGGAGTGCCATGCTTTGATTTATGCCAGTGCAACTGAGAATGTCCTAAAAAATAATTATGTGGTGTGTGTGTCCCCCATTCCATCTCAAAACTTTCAATGAAAATTCTGCCTTTTGTTTTGTTTTCTTTTTATCCAATGTTGCAGTAATGCCTTTCCCTCAACGTTTCACCGGAGAAAGCATCATCATCTGGAGTGATCTTGATATCACTATTTCTGTGCCATGGTACATTGGTCTCATGTTTAGAACGCGCAAGGTTAATGGCATGTTGATGCAAGCAAATGCAGGAGTCTCGTCCAAGATCAACATTCAGGTAGATTGGTTCAACACAGCACCAAACTTAAATATGTATACTGTACTTAGTCATAAAGCACAGTCCAATACATGTTTGCTCAGAAGCAGCTCCAACAGCGTCACTAGAGGCTTATCCCCTAGTATGCTTACTCCAGGTAGCAGTTTATGTTCATAAGTCTAGAACAAACAGGTAGGAGAAATTAAATGCTACAGCACTGATCAATCCATTTGCCATAAACAGACGATTCTGATAGAAAATAATAGATTGCATTCAAATGGAAGGCAGACTATTGATACAAATATTTCTCAATATATATTTAAAAACAAATAATAGGATAGTCTGGAATGTGCAACCTTTGGTTTGCTGCAGACTTTACAGCCCAGGTGAACGTGCAAACTATGCAGACTGCAGGTATCATTACTAGTGCGTGACAAGGGATTGAAATAGAACCCGTTTTTTCCAGCAATGAACCGAAGTTAATGTTTTCAACAGATACTGAACAGATATGTGGTTTTTGAAGTCTACGATGGATTGAACCAGGTGGCTAGTTTGCGGATGACTCAGTCCCGAATCAGTGATGGCGAGTGGCATCATGTGCTAATAGAACTGAAGAGTGCAAAAGACGGCAAAGACATCAAATACCTGGCTGTTGTATCCTTGGATTATGGGATGTATCAGGTGAGGTGGCATCGGTAACCTTTCAGCATAAACATGAGAGCAGAATGAGCAACTGTTAGTAATACAATATGGCGGCATAACTGTGAACTATACCAAGGCCAAGTTGTTCTACCTTACGTCTGTAATGGGTTCAAGAACCTGTTTTTCCATCATTACCCCCCTTCCTTGCCCCACTTCTCATTCCCCATATCTTTCTCCTCACCCCCCCACCTCACAAAGCCTATGATAGCAATGTCTCACACCAAATGTAACTCGTCTGCAAATAGGACTGCATGAACTGAAAACATAGATGTTATATGTACAGTCGTACCTTGGATCCTGAACGCCTTGCGAGTCAAACAGTTTGGCTCCCAAACACTGCAAACCCAGAAGTGAGTGTTCCAGTTTGTGAACATTCTTTGGAACCAAACATCCGACGTGGCTTACGCGTCTTCCGATTGGCTACAGGAGCTTCCTGCAGCCAATTGGAAGCCGCACCTTGGTTTCTGAACGTTTTGGAAGTTGAACGGACTTCCGGAATGGATTCTGTTCGACTTCTGAGGTACCACTGTACCTTTGTTATCCATGAAAACCTTTCAATAAAAATAATTTTCAAAAGAACCCATTTTCCTCCAATGGTGCATGAAGGATAATATGGTCTCTGTAGTTATAATAAGCTAGATTTTGCAACTTTTCCAAAACCCACATATCACACATCGGAGCCCATAAGAAATTTTTAGCACCAAATGATTTTTATCCCTTCCTGGCTGCAGAACACACACACACACACACACACACACACACATAGAGAGAGAGAGAGAGAGAAGACTGACTGAACTGGCTGTCCTGTAGTTGAATTGACGGAGAAAAGGCATTTTACCTCTTGGAAATGCTTCCTTGTTGAAGCAGAACACAAACAGCTTCCATTACCTCTTTAAGTTTATTGTTGATTACGTCCCCTATATCAGTGAAATATTGTAACCGAGAATGTATAAAGAAGTGGCAATCTCCTTTGCTGTGTTCTTCATTTCAGAGCACTGTACAGATTGGAAATCAGCTGCCTGGACTTAAAATGAAAAGCATTATTGTAGGAGGCGTCTCTGGAGATCAAGTCTCTGTTCAGCAAGGCTTCTATGGTTGTCTCCAGGTGAGAGCTGAAATAAGTAACGAGGGGATGTTTACCCATGAGAAGCATTCTCATCTCCTCTGGGAATGGGCCGATTTGGGGTAGAGGGCAGAAAGGGGTGGCATTCATTTGTTTTTCTGCTTCTCTTTTAAACACTGAACACTTAGTTGACTTAATTATGAGGACAATGGGCACAAGTCCCATTTAAATTAATGAGACTTTAAGCACATAACTGTGTCCCCAGATCCGTTTGATTTTAATTAAGCGTATTGTGTCAGGCATCCAGTGGTTTGTTGGTTTTGATTGCTTTTAACACCAGCTTTTAAGAAGTATGGTTTCCGGTTCATTAGCTCTCCATGACTGATCTGGAATATTTTTTTTTAGGGGGGAAGGCATACCATTCTGCCGTTTAACACTGCATGTTAAAGCTGGGGCTCTAGTTGGGTGTTACCATTGTTTATGTTCCTTCACTCCTTTTTCAGGGAGTGAGAATGGGGGAAACATCCACCAATGTAGCGACTTTGAACATGAAGCAGGCAATCAAGATTAATGTCAAGGAAGGCTGTGAAGTGGACAATCCCTGTGATTCTAACCCTTGTCCCCAGCACAGCTATTGTAGTGATGACTGGGACAGCTATTCATGTGTCTGTGATCCAGGTAATAATGGCTTCAAGCACACTATTCATAGTAATGAGAGCCTGGGGGGATTATAGAATTCTGTGGTTATGAAAGTTCTTAAAGAACTTGGCAACAGTTGCAGAAATCCATGCTCATAATCCCATAAAAATCAAGAATAGCAAGCACCCATCATAGTTGTGGATGGTACCCTGTTGCTCTCCATTATCTTCGTGAACTCATTTTGAATGCCTTCTCTTGGAGGAGAAAAGCATCCTACCCGAAATGCAAATTCTTCTGCAATGTCATTTTTAAAAAAGCTGCATTTTAAAGGACCTATTAAATGTCCATTTGTTTTAGTTTGCAGAATTTTGAAAGGTTTCTCCTTGCTGCAGAACGGGATTTTCAGGAGAAAAATGAAAGATTGACACGAGCTTGAAAATAATCAGAGAGTTAAATATGTGATGGAAAAGCAAAACAGAATTTGATTTGTTTAGATTACAAAAAAATGGTTTCAATTTTCAAAATGTTTTAAGATCCTCCCTGTCTTTATGCAAGCCAGTTTCTTTCAAACTGGGTTTGACTTTGAAGTTCAAACTACATAACTCAATCTGAGCCAAGGTGTGCTTACTTCAGAAATAAGGCTGCAATCCACACCATTTTTGCCCTGGGCTAGGTGGGACATTAGACTAGGCAGAGGTGTTCCTCTGCCCTCAACCTGCAGAATGATGTTGAGTTAATGCACGTTTACTTCAGAGGTAAGACTGCAACCCAAACTCTCTTGCAACTGGGGTGTGTATGTGTTGAATTGGGCAAAAGGGTTCCTCTGCCCAACCCTATATTTTTAATTAATGCCTTAAGCAAAAAAAGGAAAAAAAAATGTGTGTGTAGGCGGAAATTGCTCCTAAATATGATCCCAACTTTTTAGAAAAGTATAACCTTACAGTGCTGTTAACAGTAATCTCTCTAGACAGTGGATTGCAGGAGGAGATAAATTTCCTGATAACCAAAGAGGTGCTATTAGCGAATAAGAATAAAATAGATTGCTTTCCTGAGATGCACAGGTCATAAATTACAAAGCAGTTGCTATATGTCTATAAACTTGTCTCCTCAGGGTACTTTGGGACAGAATGTGTTGACGTGTGCAGCCTGAACCCATGTGAGCATGTCTCTACCTGTGTTCATAAGCCAAGCTCTTCTCATGGATACACCTGTGAATGTGGGCAAAGCTATTATGGGCAATATTGTGAAAGCAAGTAAGCAAATTACACTGGCCAATTCTTAGCCTTCCTTTCCTACTCTGTCCCCCTCCCCCAAATCCCTTGTATTCATGTAAAGAAATGCTCAGTCCAATCAGTAGTCTGCCTTATTCAAAACAGAATTTTCCTTTATTCTTTTTATCATGTAGAAAATGTGCAAAGGGGCATATTTGTAACAAATTCCACATCAAGTGCTATATAACGAGTGCCACCATAATTTTTATTCAATAATAATTTTTTCACCCACCTCCCCTCCCATTTTCTATAACTCGGCAAACTATGCCTCAATGGTTTCAGTAGAAGAGATCTTTTAGTTTTTTGTAGCTCCAAAGCTGAACATTAAATATATTTTCCACCTTCTTTGTAGAATTGATTTGCCTTGTCCTAGAGGCTGGTGGGGAAATCCCATTTGCGGGCCATGTAACTGTGAGATCAGTAAGGGATTTGATCCTGACTGCAATAAGACTAATGGAATATGTCGGTGTAAGGTAAGCAAAAGATTGCTCACTTCATGTGGAACTAACGTTCAAGCTAAAGCATAACAAGTAACTGCAATTCAAAATGAAGCAGTTGTGTTGATGTTATCTATCATTTCTGCAAGCCTTCTATATTGCTTTCCATGAACCTGGCTTCAATAGCTACATTTCAAGAAGGAAAACATTTGGCCAACCTGAGAATTGGTCAAATGAACTTGTACAGGGTTATATTTTTGTTTGGGCTGGCTGTGACAAGCTGCGGACACCTACTTTCAGTCAGCAATAAACTTAGCACCTTCTGCACATTATTAATTAAGAGTATGCAGAATAAGCTTTGAAGAATTTCTCCAGTTGGGTCTCTCGCAAGCTCTTTTGCATATACATGCATTCACATGCTTGAACTAGTCACAACTTCTTGCCACGTGTATATAATTTGTGGAAGTAAAAACATGTAGTTACTTCAGAAATGTTGTTCACTTCGAACACGTTTCTGCCTCCCAATACACACATAGAAAGGGAATATTTCATTTAAAAGGGATGAAACATGCAGAGTACTTGACAGCCCTTGTTTTGTCCAAAGCTGTTAAGTTGTCATTCACACTCAAGGGGAAACTGTGATTAAGATGTGCATCTCTGTATTTTGAAACCAACCTTCTCAGGTCCAGATTGTTGGGCAAGTTTTCTCTGCTTGACTTTAAGCATCCTTTCACTGAGGATGAATGTTCCTATACCTGAGATAATCTTTAAATTGCATTGAAGTGTGAATTCTACCCACTGCTCATATCCTTGATTTGCAAGCACCTCTCAAGCCTCTCTCTTTTTCCAGGCAAACCATTACAGACCACAGAGCAGCGACCGCTGTTACCCGTGTGACTGTTTCCCTTCTGGTTCCCACACTCGCACCTGTGACCTAGAAACAGGGCAATGTCCCTGTAAGCCAGGAGTGATTGGGCGACAGTGCAATCGCTGTGATAATCCCTTTGCTGAAGTTACTGTTCATGGCTGTGAAGGTACCTACACATACTTCAACACCAGACCATTTTTGACTGAATTTTAACCCCGACTCTTAAAATCCGTTTTCATCTTTGCATCTTTTTGTTGTTTTGATTTGTTTCGCCTGCATTTTAATTCTTGCTATGTTTTCCTCTTATGTAAAGCACCCTATAATTATTTTTTTAATTGAAGGGCAATAGAAAGATTTCTGTAATAAATAAAATAAATTGTTAAACGGAATTTCAGAGAAAAGAGAATCCTGGCAGTGGGCAAATTTAATGTAAACAGAATATTCCAAATACTTGTGACTGCCTTTCCAACAGAGGCTTTTTCTGCAGAACAAATTGCCCGCTGCTTTGTTCAGATCTCCTTCTACATCTCTTGTAGAAACTTCTTAGATGAGCTTGCTAGTTTAAGCATGTACAAACCTTACAGCATCTTATGAGAAGCTGCTTTATCCTTTGCTTCTACTGAAACTGAAAACTGACGATTGACATGTTTTATGAATACCCTCTCCTCCTACTTTCAAAGTCCAGAATAGAACTAAGAATGTCTAAATGTTTGTCCTCAGCGAAGCAGAATCCCTTCTGTTATAACTTAAGTGCTATTATATTATCAGAAAAAGAAATGTTTTCTTTCCCTTCCACCTTACATAGTGGTTTACAATGGATGCCCCAAAGCATTTGAAGCTGGCATATGGTGGCCACAGACCAAATTTGGGCTGCCTGCTGCAGTGCCCTGTCCCAAGGGATCAACAGGTAAGTACTGCCGCTAACATATTGAAAGTGTTATCATAGCATCGGGGGGGGGGGGGGAGTGAGATTCTAAAACTTTGTTGTACACACAGAGAGTAATGTATTATTAGAGCCTGAAGACAAGAAACTTCATAGCATAGACAGAAAGTTTAATCAACATAAAACTATTAAGAATACCTTTTTTTAAAAAAAAAAATAACACAATGGGAGGTAGAAGGTTAAAAATCATGAAATGGTTGTAATATGGCAGGCAGGTCCAACAGGTAGATCGTGATCTACTGGTAGATCACTGGACGTCTGCGGTAGATCACCGGTAGATCATTGGCTTCCCCCAAAGAAGCTGAACAACTGTGGCTCCCCTAAAAAAAGCTCAACATTTTACCTCCTCCCTGAAAAAACTCAACAAATTTGACCCGAACCCCAAAAAAGGGGGTAGATCACTGACAGTTTTTAACTCTGTGAGTAGATCGCAGTCTCTTGGGAGTTGGCCACCCCTGCAATATGGGAAAAGAAAAAACATTTTTACTGAAAATATAGCTGATACATTCTCTTTCATTCTGCAATATCACCACATGTTTTCCATTGTGATGTGTATGTAATTTAAATGGTAAATAATGGACAGACAAACCCCTGGTCACTGATAGAGAATTATGCCTTAGAACACCTGTAATATTTCTAACAGTTCCTGATACCCAAGTTTTTATTCTAGACACAGCAGTCCTAACCCTTGATCTGTGCTGCTGGTAGGAGTTGGATTCAGTGGAAGTGTCGCTCCACCAGGTTCTGTTGGTGGAGTTTCCACCAGCAGAGGCCAGTCCTCTGCTGGATGTTTGGACACAGGGCAAGCCTGACTGTGGATCTGCTAGATCCAGAGCTGGCCCAGCCCCAAGTTCTGTGCTACTTTGGAGCTGCCACAGAAAATAGGTGGGGAAAGTGCCACCGCCCCACAGTCTGGCAGGACTGTAGATGTGGCATGAAATCTGCCCCTCTGTGTCCCTGCCCATTCTGCCTTCTAAGTTACAATAAATACTCTTCTTTAAGATAACCCAAAGCTCAGCATTTGTAGTTTTAAATGTGGCAAATGGCCGTCAACTATTGTCTCTGTCACAAACACATTTTCTTTTTAAGGAAATGCTGTTCGTCACTGTAACAGCGAGAAAGGCTGGCTCCCTCCCGAACTTTTCAACTGTACTACCCTTGCCTTTGTGGATCTGAAAATCATGGTAAGTACAGGGTGCTTTGGAAGAACCGAATGTCTGCTGACTTGTGCATCGTGTTGTAGTCATAGTTGCCCTTTAATATCGCTGGAAAACGTTGCCGAGTAACTGCTATGCCCACAGGGTGAGAACTGGGCATTCCTACATGGGATTACAGGTGTGTCACAAAGAGAGAGAAAACCCAATTCCTTACCTATGACTGTTACTCGCTTTAGAGTTCTCTGAGCATTCACATGTCCTGCCTGCTGCTACTGCTACAGAAACTTTTAGCACTCTTATTCAAACTGGAACCAAGCAGGAAGTGCCTTTTCTCTGCCACACAGAATATGCTCAGAGCATTAATTATGTAAACCTGGAAGGAACACTAATATTTCCTCTGGTGGAGTTTAAGCTTTTGATTGTTGGGTTGTGTATGTGCAGATTCTGTATCTGAGATTGTGCAGAGGCCACCAAGAGCTGGTTCACACGGTCTTTCAGTGTTTAGGCAGGCAGTACACATGGTGGAACACAGGAATAAGTGTTGGGCTCATAAGTATCCTCTTACATGTATACAGATGTGTGCACACAAACACACACATATACCTGATCACGTGACAGTCCAGGAGTCAGTTTCTCACTGCGCTGCATGTAGATCTACACACTTGGGGAATCAGCATCCCATTAAGCCCTTTGACATGGAAGAGAGGTGGAGTTTGCTTGCTAAGTTGGAGCCTTTGTTGTTTTGGGTCTTCAGAACGAAAAGCTTATCCGTAACGAGACCAACATGGACGGCGACAAGTCAGTGCACATAGCCAAAGTGCTCCAGAATGCCACCAACCACACGGGCTCCTTCTATGGGAATGACATTCGGACCGCCTACCAGATGATGCTCAGGGTGCTGCGGTATGAAAGCGAGCAGCAGGGGTTTGATCTAGCTGCAACGAGGGATGTGGATTTCAATGAGGTAAGAAATGCTGAACCGAAACTGAGAAAACTTGGGCTGCGCCACTTTAGCTCCAGAAATAGCGCAGATGTGTTCCATACCACAGTCCTACCCACGTCCTGCAAGGAGAGATCACAAAGTTGGCTGCGGAAACTGCACAGCATACGGTGATCCTTTAAGTGTTTCTGAAGAGTGAGACTTTGCGAAGGCTTTGAGTAGGATGTACTGGATCCATGCATCGTCTAGTCCCCAAAATAACTGCCGTGCGGAAAAGTCACAGAACAGACAAATCTCTTGTAAATGCATTTCACTTGAAAACAAATGCAGATAGCTGTTTCCCTATTTTATAGGGCCTGGGTTTTTATGTTATTTTTCTATTGTTGCTTTTATAAATCTTGATCATGTGAAATACTTAAAATAAAACAGCCTCAGTACCCCCCAAAAAAAAACTTTAAGCAAGACTACAGCAGGACGTGTCTGCATTGTTTCATTTGCATGTTTACCTGTAGCAACAATATTAGTCATTTTGGGGGGGACAGGAAGTATTGTTCTTCCATTTTGTGTGCAACATTCCCCCCTTTCTTTCTCCCAGAACATCATAAAAGCAGGTAGTGCTCTACTGGACCCTCGTGCCAAAGATCACTGGGAACACATCCAGAGGACAGAGGGGGGTGCAGCACACTTGCTGAAACACTACGAGGAATATTTCAGTAATGTAGCCAAGAACATGAAAAAAACCTACATGAAACCTTTCATAACTATTACCACAAACATGAGTAAGTAGCTGTCGTTCTTGATCAGATATGACTTCCTAATGCTTCAGGCCTAGGCCTGCAATGCTTATTTGATTCATTGGCTAGATTAATTAATTTTAAAAAGGCTTTGGGTCTGGGGAGGTCAGGAGAACCCCCAGAACAATGTGAGTGGGAGATTGTTCCATCAGGCAAACAGAAATGCTTGCACTAGCAGAGCAATCTCCTTGAAGGCAACACTGTAGTGGGAATTTTTTTAATGTCTAATGTCTTACAATTTTTTATGTGCTGTAAGCCGCCCAGAGTGGCTAGGGAAATCCAGCCAGATGGATGGGGTATAAATAATAAAATTATTATTATTATTATTATTATTATTATTATTATTATTATTATTATTGAATTCCTCCCATTGAATTAAGTGGTTGCATTCAACTAAGTTCTACTTAGAGTAGAGCCAGTGAAATAAATGTATATTAACTAATGGGTTTACTCTGAGTAGGACTAGCATAGAATAAGGCACTGCAGCCTTAGTCATTTATCTTAATGCCAAGGCTTATGTTATTAAGATGGTGTGAATGATGTACAATAATAGATCCAGATTTCCTCTCAACATCCATGTAGTTTACAAAGCAAAGCCTCACATTTACTAAAACACCACTGGATGTTTGACTTGTATGTGGCAGAAATATGTATTACAGCAAGTTCTTTTTATCTGTTTAGTTATTGCT
The DNA here is from genome assembly GCF_964188315.1 of Podarcis muralis. Taxonomy (NCBI): domain Eukaryota; kingdom Metazoa; phylum Chordata; class Lepidosauria; order Squamata; family Lacertidae; genus Podarcis; species Podarcis muralis. The sequence goes on along the minus strand of NC_135664.1, from coordinate 9,560,004 downwards.
GTTGACATCTTTGAAAAGTCTAATTTTACGGGAGCTAAAGTACCACGGTTTGATGCGATTAAAGAAGATTATCCTATAGATTTGGAATCGTCTGTTTTGTTTCCTGATACTTTGTTCAGAGCTTCCGATAGAAAAGGTAGGATGCTTATTCTACAGGCGTTTGGAAACCTGTAATGTGAATTCTCAGAGACAAAGGCAGTTGGATCCAGTTGTTGTTGTTGTTAAATTTGTATACAGCCCTTCATCCATAGATCTCAGGACAGTTCACAAGGAAAAAATGCAGCCTTTTAAATGTGTCTGTGGGAAGGAGGGAGGTTGTTTTGCTGTTTTGTTTTACTTACTTTTATGTTTTTATCCTGTATTTTACTTTGTGAACTGCACTGAGATCTTACGATGAAGGGCAGTATATAAATCAAATAAATAATAATAAATAAGCAACACAAAACTCAACACACACAATAAAAACAGGAACAGAACGAAACAACACCTCACAACAAAAATCCAAAATCAAAAATCCTCCCCAGGGAGAGGCCCAGTGAAGTAAACAGGATTTAAGCTAGCCAACGGATCTACTTCAAACATGACTAGGTCTGGATACAACCCAATATGGGTAATGTTTACTCAACAGAAGATTCAGTTTCCCCCTGTCTGTCCATTAACTGAGTATCGCCATGTCCATTTGTACCAACTCACGCCAGGTTTGGCTCGGCATAAGGCCATTTTCTTGATATGAAAAACTGAAGAGGGAAAAAAAATTCCAGTCATGTTTTATTTTTATGTAAATTACAATATTCATAAGGCAAAAATAAATGGGTCCTTTTAAAATCACTTCATATTTAGCAAGCTCAGAATTAGGTCTTTAAAGCATAACCCCAGCATTGGATGATAGTAAAACTTGGCATTGGTTTTATCTCCAGCCATTCCTACGATGAAGCCTTCAAACCTTAGATTGCCTTCTAAAATAGAAGATGAGCTTTTGAAGAACAAAAATGTGCTTGCAAAAAGAAAACGTCGGCATCCAGAGGACACTGCGCAGCATGCGGTTGCTATCGTGATTGTATATCGAACCCTGGGGCAGTTTCTGCCTGAGAGCTATGATCCTGACCGAAGGAGCCTGAGGTAAAACTGAGCTTCATTCATTTGCTTTGGGTAGCATTTGTCTATTGTGTTCTGGAATGGGAAGGCCTTGCTACCTGAGAGCAATCATGTGTTGCGATTTTAATACTAGATGTCTTCAAAACTTACAGGTTGTAGCTAACAAAGTTAATTCTCAGAGTAGACCCACTGAAATTAATAGACTTAAGTTATTCCTGGCCATTATTTTAGGGGGTTTACTCTGAATGGGACCAATATTGACCACAACTCTATTCATCCACAAGGCTGCCTGTGTTGTTCTAAATTATAATCTAATTAATCTATGTTAAAAGAGATATCATTTTGGTAAGAAGCTGTTAGATTTCTAAGGGTGGGTTCACACATGCTTGTACATCACCTGATTTCTAATGACTCATTGTTTCGCAGTAGAATATGTGCCCTGACTCCATTTAAAAATACTGTGTTTCAGGTTATGTCGGGCTATTGTTCTATCTGCGGTTTTGGATTTATGATGGCTCAGTAACATGCATAAGCTATCACTTGATTCTTGCAGTCATCACATGATAAGCATACATGTGATAAGCATACGCAGCGGGTGGCACTGTGGTCTAAAGCACTGAGCCTCTTGGGCTTGCCGATTAGAAGGTTGGCAGTTTGAATCCCCACTATGGGGTGAGCTCCCATTGCTCTGTCCCAGCTCCTGCCAACCTAGCAGTTCAAAAGCATGCCAGTGCAAGTAGATAAATAGGTGCCACTATGGCAGGTAGGTAAACAGCATTTCTGTGCACTCTGGTTTCCGTATCGGTGTCCTGTTGCGCCAGAAGTGGTTAGCCCTGCTGGCCACATGACTCGGAAAGCTGTCTGTGGACAAACGCCAGTTCCCTTGGCCTGAAAGCGAGATGAGTGCCACAACCTCATAGTCGCCTTTGACTGGACCTAACCATCCAGTGGTCCTTTACCTTTTACCTTTACACATTTGAACTACCCCTTCAAACTTTTTCCCTACACCACACCCATCTAAATTCAGTGGAAAGCTCTCATCTGAAACTGGGCAAAATACTATAGCTTTGTTTTCACGTCTGTAATGGTATGTTTTTCCCCTGTTTTTCCCCCCCAGATTACCCAATCGGCCCATCATAAACACCCCAATAACCAGTGCAATAATTTACAGAGATGGGGAATCTTTACCAAATCTTCTGGACAGCCCCATTATGATTGATCATGCATTGCTGGAAACAGAGGAGAGAACAAAACCGGTCTGCGTGTTCTGGAACCACTCAACTGCGTATGTTTCACAATCTGTATTATTTTGGAAAGTTGCTGTTGCATGTGGACATGTTAACGTTAATGGGTCTTCTTCATACAGCTAGTCTGAGAAAGGAGTCGGTGACAATCTTGCGTTCTGCCACTTTCTATCAGGAAGGGTAAATCTTAGAGCAGTGTTTAGCTCTGGTCGAGAGAGAGAGAGAGAGAGGTTTTTCGTGCCCCATTACATTTCTGCTCAAGGTCCAGACAGAATATTTGGCTAAAATAAAGGCAGGCTGCTTAGTAGGAGGAAATGTATGTGTTGTCTTGTAACAAGTATCATGTGAATCTAAAGGGAGCACACGAAGAGACAGTGCACACACTGTCCAAGTGAAGAAGATGCAAGTTGGCCCAAAGGCGGTCCTGCAAGTCTTTATCGTAACTTGCTGTTGCTCTCATTAGTTATCTTCATTGGTTGTAATGAAAAAAACTCAAAAATACATGCCTGTGGGCGGAATGAAGTGGATTCTGTGAGACCTCTGACCTCTCTATATTTCATCTTCCAAAACCATATTATGGGTGGGATTGTAGTTTATTCTAAGGATTTCCTTGCAAGAGAAAAAAAAGGGAGCTTGCATAAAATACCTATGTCTGCGATATATGTTGTGCTAATGCAGCCCAACAGAGGGTTGTTCGGCTGGAGCTCCCATGTCAGCAAGGGCCTTCCTACATGTAATTTTAATTGCATGACTTGTAGCCAAATCGGGGGCTTTAAAAATGTAAGGGGTAAGTTTGTGATTTCCATGCTGACCGCAGCTTGCAGGGAACTTCCCTCTCTCTCTCTCTCTCTTCAGCCACTGTCCCAATGGAAATCCGCTCCCGGCCCTGCAATTTGCAATCCAATTTGTGCCAATGGCAGCTTTTTTCCATTGCTAATTGCACCTGGAAGACAGGTGAATACCATTGGGATCACAGCTGTGGAGGGAACGGCCGTGGTCCCCTGCTTGCTGTAGTGGTGATGGAAATCATGGGGTTCATATCTAAGACCGTTTTTAAATATCCCTTGATTTGGCTATAAGCCGAGTAATATGTCGTGTGCAGCTAAGGTTTCCTGTCCACATATTTTTACATCTAACTAAGGGGGAGTCATATGTCACCTACATCTTTGCTAACTGTGACAGGATCATAGGAAGCTGCCTTATGCTGGGTCCATCAAGGTCCATCAGTATTGTCTCCATGGACTGGTAGCAGCTCTGCAGGGTTTCAGACTGGGGACATTCCCAGTGCTCCTTCCAGATGCCAGAAACGGAACACGAGCCTTCTGCCTGCAGTGCCAATGCTCTGCAGCTCACATGGGTGTAAATTTTAGACTCCTGGTGGGCAGTTAGTTTTCTTGGAAGCCCACTTTGAGTGTGAAGTAAAGGATGGAGAATCAAGGCGCCAACTCACATCTCTCTCGGTTGTGTGCTGGCAGGTCTGTTACCAGAAACACAATTCCCATCACAGCCTTCCAGTTCTCCACTTGATGGACAAATTTGGCAGCTAAGCGGCACTCCTTCTGGGGCCAAATTTAGTTTTGATTCCATCAGTTTCTGATCTTGACTTTAGACAGTCTCTTACCAGCCTGGGAACAAGAGCAGCAGCAACTATACATTTGATAAGAGGGCTATTAAGTTCAGTAGGAACTTGATAATTTCAACAGAAGAAATTTGAGCACATGCTTTGCTCTCCAGGTGCAGTCAGTGAGACCTAAAGTGCCCACTTTTCTCTGGATCATGCCCTTCATTCCTGTATGCTAAGATTACAGCTATTACCGCCTCTGCAAAAAAATATGCCATACATCAAAATGGCATATTGAAAGCATGGGAAACGCAGGCTCTTTCACTAGCTATACACTTATGCAATCAATAGAAGAGCATAAAAATATACACATGTCAAATAAAGAAAGAGACATATAATAATGAGTTTTACTACAGTGTGTTAACGAAGAGAAGATTCAATACTATTTGAAGATCAAAGAGACAGCTAAGCCTAATAAAGTAGTAAGAATGGGTTACATAGTTTATTTAGGCTACCTGCATATAATTTGGACATTTGTCATGTTGAGGCAAGGTTTAAAGAAGCGGCAATCTTTCTATTTTAAGCATCTGCTTCTTGTGCTTCCCTAACCGCCCAGAGTGGCAGGGGCAACCCAGTCACATGGGCAAGGTATACATAATAAATCATTATTATTATTTACTGCTGCTGCTGCTACTACTACTACTACTACCTGTTTTTGCCTTATGGAGCTATGGTAGAACACATGGCTGCGCTTCTTGGGAAGACATGGAGAGCACCAAATTTATGCAGGTTATTCCTGTCTGTATTTCCTCACAAAGTTCTGTGCATGGAAATTGGCAGAACAGATGCATTGCTACTTAATAGTCGGCGAGTGAAGGAGAGACGGCCATTTAAGGAAAATAGCAATTCGTCATTGAAATAGTTCCATCTGCCAGCCAGTCATACAAATGTCATTGGATTTTTATTTTTATTTTTTATTTTTTTTGCTTCATTTCCCATTGATTAGAATTGGAGAAACCGGGGGCTGGTCCTCAAAGGGATGTGAGCTGTTCTCTAGAAGCCAGAGCCGAATTGTTTGCCAGTGCAACCATATGACCAGTTTTGCTGTCCTAATGGATATTTCAAAACGTGAAGTAAGTGCAGTTTCGTGGGGATTTTTTTGGTTTGTTAAAGTTATGAAATTAAGCAGGTTTGAGTAGACCTCCATCAGTGTTTTGTGTTTATCTTGAAAGGCAAATCACCAGTTTATCAGAACGGCGTGCCTTGACACTAATTCCTGTTAAAGTTAGTTTGCTTGTTTTTACTAATTTATTTTGCTTGCTACCATCTTACACTGTAGATTTCTCTGAAACAAGTTACATCACCACCACATTCCTGTTGAATGTGTTCATCTCCATCACATTCCCTGAAGGCCCATACAAGGCGGCAGGATGGCTAATTATATACAGAACTAGTACCCGGAATTTCCATCCCTTAATATCAGTTTTTTCACCGTTCCAATTTCCAAGTTGCTCTGCAGCTTTCATTCACCCTAAGCCTGAGAGGGGAGCTGCTGTGACTCCCATTTTACAGATGGGGAGGCTCCGCAGTAAACCTTCTGGGAGCTGACATGATTCCTTTCTAATACAACCAGTTGGACGAAAATGGCCATTGAATAGACAGCCATAAAAACTGGGCAGGAAACCTTGGCTTCCCAAATATAAACAGAGTTGTGCCTGGGCACCATTACCCTGCACTTCAGTCCATGCTTGCCGATTTTAAGTCCTTGGATATCTTGATGGAGGGAAGTCACAGGCCCTGCAGCTGGCTCAATAATCAACTTGTCAGTATTAAGAGCTGCTTCGGAAGTTACCCGTATGTTTCCAAATGCAGAGAAGAATGACATTGCCCTGTCACTAACCCGTGATCAAGGAGAAGACAATAAGCTGCAGGGTGTGCGAATGTAGGCCATTCCATCCCCTGCCTATTGCCTTTGTAACCAAGATGGTTGCTCAGGTCTCTGCAGGCCAGTTGATAAACACTCATGCACACACTGCTCTGTAGCTTTCTGTAAGTGACTGTAAGAGCCAATTGCTGATCATGTTCCGGCAAGGCAAACTTGCGTTCTTATCTCCAAAACTATGAGGGCTAGAAACATTGAAATAAGTAAGCCTGAAAGTCTCATATTTCAAGCCACAGATTCTACACAAAATTCTGATTACAGGCAAGGTTAGCTGTAGCTGAGTGAATCTGCACTGTACCTGTAAATAGTATAGTATTCAGTGCATGGAATTACCCCTGCCTCTTGAAAGATTGTATCTTCATAAAGGCTCACAAAAGGATTACTTGAGTTTACTAATCTAGAGGATGCTCTTTCCTATTGGTCCGGATATAAAGTTGAACCTCTGTTCTTGAACATCTCCATTGACTAACGTTTCAGAACCCAAATGCCAAAATCCCGGAAGTAAATGCTTCCGTTTTCGAACATGCCTTGGAAGTCAAACAGCTTCCGCTGCTTGTTTTTCAATTTTCTCAATTGAATTTGCCAACAGCCCTTTGCACCTCGGTTGTTGAACGTTTTGGAAGTCAAACTGTCTTCCGGAACGGATTGTGTTTGACAACCGAGGTTCCGCTGTACTTCAGGAAGCTATAAATTTGGAAGGAAAGAATAGTAAAAACTTATTTGGTGGTTTGAAACCAATTTAATTGTGGTTTTCTTTTTATTACTAAGAAAAACCCTCAAGTGAGTTGAAGGTACCTGACATTTTTTAAAGGCATTTTTCTCACTCTTTGGAGTCACCACAGTTCCTACTTCCTTACACTATGTGATTGGGTGTGTGTGAAATTAACTCAAGTAACTTTTTTTATATATAGCACTTAGAAAGGGCATGTAGCAAAAATGGTTCTTCTTAACTCCACAGAACGGTGAGGCACTTCCCCTGAAGATTATCACTTACACAACGGTCTCCATCTCACTGGTAGCTTTGCTGCTCACCTTTGTCCTCCTTGTGCTGATCCGAACCCTGCGCTCCAACCTCCACAGCATCCACAAAAACCTGGTGGCTGCCCTCTTCTTCTCAGAGTTAGTCTTCCTGATAGGAATCAACCAGACAGAAAATCCGGTAAGAGTTAATTTCAATGCCTTTCGCATGACAGGCTCCTGCTAGCTTTTAACAGGGCACCAAACGAAACAGAACACAGAAGCAATGCTTGGTGCTGAGGCTGTGCTGGCCCCAACCCACATTCAGTTTAGCACCGTTTGGGACAAGCAGAAGCCTGGCAGATGGTTTGGCTTTAAGCAGGAACCCTACCCTGTTCCTGTGACAAACGTAGGCAGACACAGAACTGCTAACAGATTGTTAAGAGGGCGCAAGACTGCGTTGCTCATGGCTCCAGTCCTCTGCACGCTTGCTGGGAAGAAAGTCCCGTTCGGTCAAAGCACCTGTTAAGAGACCCCGTGCCAGGTTTGATAGGTCTCATCCCCCCCACCCCAAAGGACCCCCCAGTAAGTTTACCAGCGGTTTGGGGTGAGCGTTGGCAGGAATAAGCAGCAGGGAGAGGCTGTTATAGCTGCTCCTCTCAGCGCTAGGCCCTTAAAAGGGAGAATAAAGCTTTGTTTGCACTTTGGGAAGGTAATAGTGCTGGCACTATTTCTTCTTCATCTTTCAGAGTTGAAAGAAGTACCAGGCACAGTGGCTGCCATCTTATTTCCACCTAATACACGGGTCAGCAACCTTTTCCAGCTGTAGGCCAGTCCACTGTCCCTCAGACCATGTGGTCGGACTATATTTTGAAAAAATTAATGAACAAATTCCTATGCCCCACAAATAACCCAGAGATGCATTTTAAATAAAAGCACACATTCTACTCATGTAAAAACACACTGATTCCTGGACCGTCCACAGGCAGCATTTAGAAGGCAATTGGGCCGCATCCGGCCCCCGGGCCTTAGGTTGCCTACCCCTGACCTAATATCTCTGGTGCCTGGCGGTCTGTTGCTCTGTCAGCAGGAGGTCTCAGAGGTTGAAGGCTCTACTACTAATACAGGGAAATTAGCATTTCAAGCTTCACCATAGCTATTAGTGCTGCATCATCTTTCCTGCAGGTGGTTCTTTAAAAATTATTGTGCCCATCCTTCGTTTTCAACAAGCCACTTCAAAAGGCCTATTTGTGTTTTATAAACCCGTATTTCTGTTTGACAGAATTTCCAGAAACCAATTTCCTTTATGTTAGCATGAGAACAGCAGTCTTTTGCCCCTCTTTTACCTCAGTTAACAACAATATACTACTACCTGTTTCTGTTCCTTAAACCGTTTGTTAAGGTATTTTCTTTAGCAAGCTACGTATTGCACAGTAAAGGGCCACTCCTTGAAACTGTAGCAGTGACTGTGTTTCAAGCAACTATTAATCCTTCCTTGTGGAATAAGAATTGTCCAAGGAGTCACACGCGGATGAGCATGAAAAGTCAAAGAATGTGGGAGCACACATGGAATGGAATTCCTCGTCATTTGGTTTAGCTTTTATAAGTTTCTGTAAAGCAACAGTAACATGGCAGGGAGAGGTTTCAATCATCCGTGGATGATGGATGGGGGAAAAAATGATATATTCTCTTTGTTGCATACCTGAAATAATAGTTTTCATCATGGTGACCTGTACAAAACTAATATTTTTAGAAGCCAACACACACACACACAGAGGTTTAGAGCAGTAAAAACTTTTTTTTTTTTTTGTGGGGCATATTTTTAGTTTTGTTTAAAGAACTAGCCAGAGCAACTAAAACCATAGTTCTCAAAGTGTGAGGCAGGCCTGTAGGGTCGCCAGGGGAGGTTCAGTTCCTCACTGACTCCTTTCTGAATGCCTTGATTAGAGGAGGTGGCCAAGTGCCAATCTACTCACCCTTCCCCAGTAGTCCAGTGTAAGAGAGGGTGACTGCGTTCAGATGGAATCATAAACTAGGCTTTATTGTTACAGGGATGAACCTAGGTGTCTTGATCTGGTATATTACCACCAACTCCTCCATTATGGCTGCACGGAGGAGATCAGAAGCTTCGTCTTCCATTTGTTGATTAATGAGCTTTGAGTTACATCCAAACCCTAAACTGCCATTGATCCTAACCAAAGGAAGGGAGCATGTGTCCCTCCAGATGTTTCTGGACTACAACTCCCATTACCCCTCATTATTGGCTATGCTTTCTGGGGCTGATGGGGAGTTGGAATCTGGAGGCCCACAGGTTCCCCACCTATGTAGTAAACCACCCTTTAGGCTAGCTGCAGTTTGTCCAGGCTTGAAGAAAGCGCTAAATTGCAATTTCAGCTGAATTTGGGGGAACCACTTGAAGCATCCGTTCATGTTGAGCTATTTCAATTGCTTTTGTTTGATTTGCTCATTGCAAACAGCTGGAGGTCTGTAAATTTTTATAATAAACCTGATTTGCAATGGAGGTGGAATAATTTCGATTGCAACTGTACATGGCTAGGAGGCTGCATTCATCTTGGCAAGGCAGACGTTGTGCAAGTATTTCTAAAAGAGCACTACGACTTTAGGCTAAACTTTCTGTAATTAGGGAAATTGTGATGGCTAAAGGCTACCTCTATGTTTAGAGGCTTGTTTACGTCCAACGGAAGTCCATCTCGCGTGCCAGATTATTTTGTGGCTCAGCAGAGGCCATTCTAATTTCACGGCGTCTTTCTTTCTCTAGTTTGTGTGCACGGTGATAGCCATTCTTTTGCACTACTTCTACATGAGCACCTTTGCTTGGATGTTCGTTGAACAGCTTCACATCTACCGGATGCTGACGGAAGTGAGAAACATCAACTTTGGACACATGAGGTTCTACTACGTCATGGGCTGGGGGATTCCTGCCATTATAACAGGTAAGGAAAATTAGATGATGAAGGAGGAAAAGCTAAGATGGTAGGGAGATATCTACACTACAAACTTACAACTGTCTTCTATCAGTATGGCTGTCATGGCTTCCTTTCAAAGAGTCATGGGAACCTGGTGACATCGCTGCATGTTCTCTGCTTGATATGCCTGACATTTTAAAAGTTTTGCTATTTAGCTCTGGCTTTTGAACTGTTCAATAATGCCCCATATCTGAAACACTTCCATACGGACTTCCAGTTCCCTGTGGAGAGAAACTGTTTTTAAATCAATGGATAGGTAAAGGTAAAGGTACCCCTGCCCGTACGGGCCAGTCTTGACAGACTCTAGGGTTGTGCGCCCATCTCACTCTAGAGGCTGGGGGCCAGCGCTGTCCGGAGACACTTCCGGGTCATGTGGCCAGCGTGACATCGCTGCTCTGGCGAGCCAGAGCCGCACTCGGAAACGCTGTTTACCTTCCCGCTAGTAAGCGGTCCCTATTTATCTACTTGCACCCGAAGGTGCTTTCGAACTGCTAGGTTGGCAGGCGCTGGGACCGAGCAACGGGAGCTCACCCCACCGCGGGGATTCGAACCACCGACCTTTCGATCGGCAAGCCCTAGGCGCTGAGGCTTTTACCCACAGCGCCACCCACGTCCCGCACAATCAATGGCTATATGCCCTATAATCGCTCCCCTTTCCTCGTGCTGGGCCTAATTCAAGAAGTAGTTGCATCCTTAGGATTATACTTATCAGTGGTGCCTTTAGATCAGAAGTTTTCAACCTTGTTGAGTCCACAGCTCCCTTGACCAACTACATTATTTTTGTGGCACCCCTGTGGGGTTTAGGAGTCCAATTATGTCGCCCCTTGCCTGCAAAGCTAGCAGCCTCTCACCCTTTTTTGAACACCCTCCCTTGTGGAGTGTTCCTTCAGCCTCCTCTCATCTCCCCTCTTGCGAGTTCTCTGGGCAGCCGCTACTGCTGCCTCTGGTCTCTGAGCTATTCCCCCTCCTGTCCCAAAGAGAGGTGCCTCCTCACACAGCCCCACAGGGGCCTGGGAAGAGGATGCCCCCAGTCTTAGTGGCCCAACAGAGACTGGCCAAAGGTGAACATGAGGCCAGCACCTTACCTTGGGAGGCAGCAGTGGGCACTGCCAGCCCTGCATTGCAGAAAGGCTCCCCTCTGGCGCTGGGCACTCAGCTCCCAGGCAGGCCTTGCACACAGCAAGCACAAGAAAGGCCAGCACAGTGCCTGCCTGCTTGTCTGCCCAGCCTCCCACTTGTCTGTTCATTCCCAACAGCAAGGACTGACTGGGGTCCCTCTCCTGCTTATTCTGAGGCTGCCATAGCTCTCAGCAACCAGCATCCCCTGGCCAGCCCCAGAGTCACCATTCGCCTGCGGAGCTTGTAGCCAGGGCTGCTGCAACAAACAGCTGTGCAAGCCTTTGGGAAGCAGAGACGCAGGAGGGCATCAGAGGAAGGGAAGGAAGGAAAGAGGGACAGAGGCCAGTCTTGGTTGAAAACCACTGCTTTAGATATTAGGAGCAGTTCCAGGCACAAAATGAAGACGAGACACACATTTGTACTGGGTGCCTCTTGCCCTACTTAAAGTAACTTCTGTGCAGATAAAGGGACTTAAAACATAGCTGCATTCAAGTTGGAACAAGAATCGCACACATACCTTAGGAATAACTTCATTCGCTTTATTATAATTACTTGGTTGCTTGCAGTGTTTTTCATATTCTGAGAAGAGAAAGAGGCGGACATGCTCTAGATTTCACTTGCGCTGGTAGAAATATTCCCTCAGGCGCACAGAAAATGTGACCCTGCAGACGATTATTTATTATTTTGTTTACTATTTAATTACATCTATATTGCCACCCATCAATAAATATTCCCCCGGTGTCTTATAACAAACAACATTAGAGGTGCAATATATAACAATTAAAACCAACAATTCAACAACAAAAGAAGTCAGAAGCTTCTGTACAGCAGAGACAGCATAAATCACTTGCAGCCCTTGTTTCAAACACAGTTGAAAAGACTGGATGAATGAAAAGGTCTCTATTTGGTGCCGAAAGGCCACAGAAGAGGCACCAAGCAAGCCTCTCTGCAAGGAAGCTGTTCTCCATAGCTGAGTTTCCACTATACACACAAAAAAAACAGCCCTCTCCTTGGTTGGTACCTACCTCACCATATTTTTAAGTTATGCATATTTTAATTTTCTTTACTTAGAAGATTTCTTTGTTGCATTTTAAGGACCATTACCTTGCAAAGCTGTTGATACTTAATACAATGCATCAAATAAACAATCAGTAAAATGTTGTAAAACAATTACAAAAACCTTTACATTCAACAAAAAAAGAAAAGAAAAACCAACATTGGACAAATAGCACAATTATTCTAACCCAGCACCCTGCATGACATTTCTGTGCCCAAACACCCCCCCTTTTTTTTAAATAAGGTGTCTTTAAAGCTCATTTAAAAGAAAGAAGAGCCAGAGTTTGCCTAACTTCCACTAAAATTATGTTCCGTGGTGAGGAGAGCACTGCAGGAAAAAACCTGTTTCTTGTGCATCTGGTTAGCCACTGTGAGAGCAGGATGCTGGACTATGTGGAACATTGGCTATTTTTACTTTGTTCTGTTCAGCATCCAGGGATTTTCAGTACTCGGGGCTGAAAGAACGCTACCTTGGGCCTCTATGCTCCTGTTTAAAAGGTCTCATTAGTGAGTTGTGAGATGTATTCCTTGTAAGGTTTATTTGGGTGTGTGTGTGTTGGAGAACAGGGTGTGAAAGACTAAGTATGCAGTGTTTGAAGCCAAAAACAATTTAAATGAAACTTTCTGGGTTTCTACTTATTCTATATTTTTCTGCTAATGAAATAGCAATCATTAATAAAAAAAATCCTTAGTGGTGCACCGCAGGCTCAAATAAATAGAGCTGATAGAGCTGTCGTGCAGTTTTTAAAATGGTAGCCAATTAATTGCATGACTTTTAATCAGTTAGTTAAAGCTGCAATCCTATGCACACATATCTGGGAATAAATTCGGTGGAACTCTTCTGAGCATAGGACTGTGCTGTAATGTGAATAAAACCGGAGTAAAACAATCTTTGTTTTTAAGAGTATGCACAGCAAGCGACATTTTATACAAGGCATTTCCTTCTATGCGAGGGAAGCGGAATGCTTTTAAGCTGCTCACTGCCACCTCCGATTTTGTATGTGCTTAGGTTATACTGAAAAACAATTCCTGCCTGATTAATGTGGAATACCCTTTAAAACGGATCAATTTGATCCATTAAACTAAATATGGAGCTGGCAGCCGGGAGTTGCCTCACTCCCATGAAGGGGCTCTTTGTCTGGGGTAAGAAAGGAGCCGCAGGAATTGTCCGATTTGCTCAGCTGTTTGTTGCTCGCCAGCCACTTGGAGCTGATGGCAAGTACTTCCTTCACCCATGGAGGCGCTTTTCTGTATGTACAGGTATGTGGGGTGGGGGGTGTTCATTCAAGGATGCTGGGACAGGTTGTGGAGGGCAGAGAAGGAGGGAGATCCATGTGTGGCCTCTTTCTGTGTGTATGTGGATGTGTGTATGAGAGAGAAGAGTAAGGGAGCCTGTATCTGTGGTCTCTATGCATGTGTGGCCTGTGAAAGAGAGGGAGGGGTGAATTTGGTCAGAGAGGGGTAGAGCTGTATGTATGGTCTGTGTGTATGGAAGGCCTGTAGAAAAGAGGGGGTGAGGGAGGGGGAAGTATGCATGGCAAAGAGAGGAGAAATCTTTGTGTGGCTGTTCACATGTGGAGTGTCTGTGTGCATGCGAGAAGCAGGTACAGGTGTGTCTGCTCTGTAGAGCCCAATTCAAAGTGCTGGTTTTGACCTATAAAGCCTTAAACAGCTCAGGACTGCAATACCTCAGGGACCGCCTCTTTCCATATGAACCTATCCGGACCCTGAGATCATCTTCTGTGGCCCTCCTTCGTATGCCTCCTCCTCGAGAGGTCTGGAGGGTGGCAACACGAGAACAGGCCTTCTCTGTAGTGGCTCCCTGTTTATGGAATTCTCTCCCCAGGGAAGTTCGCCTGGCGCCTTCATTATACACCTTTAGGCGCCTGGCAAAAACGTTAGTTTTTAACCAGGCCTTTGGTTGATATGACTGACATCACTTTTAAAATGTGGACTTTTGGGGGGTTGTTGTTTTTATTTTGATAAAATATATTGTGATTTTTATGTTGATCTTGTCTGTGAACTGCCCTGAGACATCTGAGTATAGGACAGTATATAAATTTAATAAATAATAGGGCTGGCCCACCCACAAGGCAGGCTGAGGCAGCCACTTTGGGCAGCGAAATCCCAAGAGGGGGCGCTCCCGTGGGCTCCGCGCTCACCCCACTGCCAGTGGAGAGGCAGCAGTAGTGGTGGCTTTTGGTGAGATGCTGCATTATCTTGTGTGTGCTGCAAGATCTCGCCAGAACCTGCCACCACACATCCCTGGCAGGGCTGTGGGGCAGTACTTTTTCTAGTACCGGGGATGTCCTCTGTTGTTATTCGACAGCAACAGCAACATTGTTTGGGGGGAAATCATTATCTCAGGACCAACAGGAATTCTTGTATTAAACATGAGGTTGTGCAACAGGGCAGGAGGAGAAATGACTGTACTCTCTCTCATTTGTTGTCATGCCACACACCAATGGAGCCATTTTGTGTAATGCTGCACACCAAAAATAGAGCCATTTTGTGACTGGTGCCCAAAACACTTACTCAAAATTCAAAATGTGTCTGCTGGCCCAAAGCGGTCAGCAGCTTCTGCTTTATAAAATATTAACTTTTCACCTCTGTGTACACACACACACACACACACACACACACACACACACACACACACGTATAGTAATTGTCTGCTTTCCTAATGCAAAACTATAAATTACAGATTGACCGGTCCCACTCCTTATGTATGTTTGCACAATAATTAATAATGCAAGCCAAACATTTGTTGCAAATGATCAGCGGTAGCAGAACAAAGCAGACGATAAGGTTTGCTGACAGCTTATTGTGAGTCATGCATGGTTTCCCAGGAAGTCAGGACTTGAAAAGTTCAGAAGTAGGCTCCTTAGAAAACAAAGCATTGTTCTCCATTGGTAGCTGACAGACAAGTAAAATTAAGATCCTTTGCACATACAAAAACTCATGCAACAGAAAGAGCCTCATAATCTGCAGTCAAATTAAATTATTGACAATTATATAGTCTAATATTTTCTGCCCAAGCTTGAGGTATTCAGTAAAATGGGTACCCTTGGCAAAAACTGAGGCAGTGAAGGGTAAAGGGATTATTTCCACTCACAAATATTCTGAAAATATTGAGCAGTCCTGATAGAGAAAGATAAAATGAATAAAGTGGTGATACCTTGGTTGTCAAACTTAATAATAATAATAATAATAATAATAATAATAATAATAATTTATTATTATTTATACCCCGCCCATCTGGCTGAGTTTCCCCAGCCACTCTGGGTGGCTCCCAATCAAGTATTAAAAACAATACAGCGTGTTCAACTCCCGAAACCGTTCAAAAACCAAGGTGAGGCTTCCGATTGACTGCAGGAGCTTCCTGCACTCGATCGGAAGCCGCATCAGATGTTCAGCTTCTGAAAAACCTTTGCAAAACGGAACACTTTGGAGTTTGCGGCGTTTGGGAGCTGATTTGTTCAGGAGCCAAGCCATTCAAGTACCAAGGTACCACTGTACTCTATACCAATAGGCCTGGTTGCTGTGTTTTTAGTTGTGTTATTTTTGTATTTATTTGAATCACAGTTTTTGAGTTCTAAAAATGTAGAAAGGCTCTTTAGCACTTTTCAGACATTACAAAAGTATTTAATCTTCCTGTGGATAAAGCCCATTGGGACTTGTGTATTTTATTTTATTTTCTTGCAATGCATTGTATGTGATTCTGAGCAGCCCTAAAACAAGCCCCAAACCTAAGAGAAACACTATAATTCCTGTTAATTTTCATAGTAGGTGAACTGCACACTTAAGGGCAAGAATTGGGTCTATTTTAATTTCATAAAATCTTAAGGCAATATGCAGAAAATAAAACTGCCAGCGAATATTGGATTCAGATGTTTGGCCAAACTTTGGTGCAACTGCCGCAAATGAATATTCAGTCTTGAGAAGCAGACTATTTCTGCCAAATTAACTGATGCCAGACATTTCCGGATGGCTAAGTATTTTTGGGTGGTGGCTGCTCTGAGAGGGAAAGACCATACCTCTCTGGCAATGGTTACCCAGTACTCGTGATATGGATGGATTGTGAGTGTGAACTATTTTGACAGACACTCCACATCAGAGATTCCTTCCACTTTTGTCTTGCGATACAGGTCTTGCAGTGGGGCTGGATCCACAGGGCTATGGGAACCCAGATTTCTGCTGGCTCTCCGTTCACGACACCCTGATTTGGAGCTTTGCAGGACCTATTGTGATCGTTGTGGTTGTAAGTATTGCAGGATCTGCCTTCGGCGTGAAATGCGTCCGAGCTGAATTTATTACTGCCAAGCACTTTGACTGTAGAACATTCTTTAAAATCCATCTGTCGTATACATCCCTAAATTCAAATCAAATGTACAAAAGACATAGAACAGCACAGCTCCAATAACTAATCCTAAAACTATATTAAAAAAGCCTTGCCGTACAAATTTCAATCAAAACTTGGCATCCCTTTCTGCACACTAGGAAACTTTTTGTAACTTATTAAATCAACCTTTTGTCGATTACTAAAAGGTTGAGATATTTTTGTGTGTTTTCCTGGCCAGGAATCAAATCTAGAGAACAATTATGCCCGTAAGTATCATGATGTGTGTGGCTTGCACCCACTTAGAAGTTGTAATTGGGAATGAACTTGCAAGCAGGATTTGAAATATGAGCAGCAGAAGGAATTGGAGAACACAGTAGTGATGTGATGGTATCAGAGATGGAAGGTACTGCAGAGCAGAGGGGGAGAAATTCAGACACCATGGAAAACGGGGTGGGAAGTTGGGAAAAGATAAAAAAAATTATGTATTTAAGTATATATGTCAACTTTTTGAAAGTGTAGTAACATTTATTACAAAAAAGTTGTAACTGGAAGCAACGGGCCTCTTGGGCCACCTCACATAGTATTGTGGATATGCATCACTCACCCCTGAATTCTCTTTTCCTTTCTCAGTCTGGAATACTGTAAGCTTGTAAGGTCTCTAACTCCTTTGAAGAACAAAATGTATTTGGGGAAGAGAAATCGTTTCCTCTTATCCTAACGAATCCCCTCTCTAAGAAACCTTTCAGGGGCAAAATGGACAAAACATCCATCAGCCTAAAGTATTCTGGCCTGGGGAGGATGGAAGTCCAGTTGGGGGGTGCACATCATAATGAGTTGAACTGTCACCCCACCATCACCAGCATATAGCTTTAAACAGGCCTCTTGCATAATACTGATCATGTTCAGGGCTAGATGAGCCCCCAAACCTCAGCACTCCTGTGTTATGAAGAAATTGCACTACAGTACTCAACAGTTGAGTTCAGCACTGGCGTGCCGTAACATTATTAACCAAGCCCCAGAGCTCAGCAGTCTCACACTTATTGTGCCCCAAGGGATTTCCTGGTTGTTTGTTCCTCCCACGTACTGCGTGAATCCTTCCTGGCCTCAAGCCTGTCCCATACTTTGACGTAGACTAGTTTATCCGGCATGCTGTTTTTGCAACAGTTACAAGCATTCTTGTCCATGATAATGGTACCTGTGCATTTGCAGGAGTATCTACCTTTTGCAAGTACAATTTGTAAGGCCAAAATCTATATTGTTCTTACTATGCTGGCTCCAGAAGCTTTGTTTTACTTCAAACCTTGCAAAGCAGAATCTTCAAGACAACTGCGCCAAAGTTTCTTGAATTAAGAAAGCAAAGCATAACATGAAGTGAGGGGCTCTTAGCTGAGTAGAAAATCGTGTTTTGGTGAATTCATGGAAAGAAAACACCTCCTCATCACTATTCTGATCCATACTTCTCCCCTCCAGATCAACGTTGTGATCTTCATACTAGCAGTTAAAGCATCATGCAGACGGCAGCGTTCACGGGACAAAACTGGAGTTGTGTAAGTTTGTAACCGTGACCGAAAGAAACTAATCATGGGAAGTGGTAAGAGAGAGAGACATGTTGTTCCTGCTCCCAGACTGAAACTGGGACACCTCTTCCTTCGAAACGTTGTTTAGTGCCATTGTTCTTTTTACTATTTGTTGAATCTTTCGTTTTCCTTCTGTCAGCTCTTGCTCCGCCACTCCCTCCCTTGTCCCCTTTCAGTTTTCTCTTGCTTGTGATCCCCATCTTGAGACACTTTCTCCCATAGCATAATTACAGTGATGTACTCCATGAAAGCAGCTGCTAAAGGTAAAAGAATTGCCTTCAGGCCAGAAGGTGCCTACACCCTGTGACAGCATGCTTCTGCTAAGATGTAAGCAAGGAGAATAAAATGTTAATTTTAAAAAATGTTATCTATACCCTGCCAGAATTTACCCATGGAGCTGCTTACAACATACTAAAATTCAACACTTTTGCACAATATATTAAGGAAGCATGGGTGCATCTGTGGAATGGGTAGTCAATGTGTTGACCTAATGAGTCTACAACTCATCAGCCCCAGTTAGCATGACCATTGGTCAGGACTTATGGGAGTTGTAGTCTACTAACATCTGGAGGGAACCATGTTGGCTCTTCCCAGCTGTGGCATTACCGTTAGGCCCCAGGTAATTGATAACCTAATCCAGGTTCCAGGATCTTCCCTTGGCAGGGATGGGGCTAGAACGAACTTCAGGTGGATCAGGTGATGATAAAAGATTCCAATGCACAGAAGCAGCTCTTCTGTTGATCTGCAAACAAATCTCCCCCACCCCCTGCTTGTACAGTTCGGGAGTTTGCCTCATTGTCTTCTGAGGAGTCCCACCCTCAAATATGTACAAGTTAGAGGCAAGGCAGTCCCTTACCATTTTACTAACGGTGTACATAACAGGCAAGTATTGCCACTGCCCAGTGATGAACAAGGGTAAGTCATGTCATCTGGTTTCTGGAGATTGTTGTAGTTTTCTGAATCACTCTATTGAGGAAGGCACTTCTGGTGTGCTCAGTATAATAGTGTGTGTGTGTGTGTGTGTGTGTGTGTGTGTGTGTGTGTGTGACAAAGAGAGGAGTTGGTGTCAGTGGAAGCATACCACCTGATGAGGAAAACACTTGCTAGCACATGATGCGGATGGTGCTATGGTCTAAACCACTGAGACTCTTGGGCTTGCCAATCAGAAGGTCAGCGGTTTGAATCTCCGCGATGGGGTGAGCTCCCATTGCTGTCCCAGCTTCTGCCAACCGAGCAGTTCAAAAGCACACCAGTGCAAGTAGATAAATAGATACTGCTGCAGCAGGAAGGTAAACGACGTTTCCATGCGCTCTGGCTTCCAGCACGGTTCCCTGTTGCACCAGAAGCAATTTAGTCCTCCTGGCTACATGACCCAGAAAGCTGTCTGTGGACAAATGCCAGCTCCTTGGGCCTGAAAGCAAGATGAGTGCCCCAACCCCATAGTCATCTTTGACTGGACTTAACCGTCCAGGGCTCCTTTACCTTTTTACCTTTACAGAATAAATCCCCTTTAACTATCACCTGCTTTATCAGTGAGTGTTACTTAGGCCATAAGCCAAACCTCTAGGGTCTGGCTACCTAGGAGACCGCAAACTGGAATTCACAGATCAGTAGTTAGTATATCTGCCTAGAGTGTATTTGGTGGACGAGTCACAAAAACTGATTTTTTACAAGGTCACATAGCAAACGAGACAAAACTAGTGTTTGACTTTACTTGTGTTTCATTCTGAACTTCTGCATTTCAGCCAGAGCTTTGAGAATTTCTCTCTTTCCTGGGGCGGAATTGGGAATAGCAGTGTGTGTGCTTCAGGGACTGCCGTATTTCATGCCTAATATGAATTATTTCGTGGTTTTCATCTAGCTCTGTACTGCGGACTGCTTTCCTACTGCTACTGTTGATCAGCGCTACCTGGTTACTCGGTCTGATGGCGGTGAACAGTGATGTAATGACATTTCACTACCTGTTTGCTATCTTCAGCTGCTTACAGGTGAGTTTGATAAAATGTCTTTATGGCGTGCCTTCAGATCCACTTCTTTGGATTATCGCTTCTCTGATTATGCAGTGCCGAGTCAGGGCTTCATAGGTAAAAATGGCAAACTTAGTGAATTCCTCCTCCTTTAATCGTAAAATGATCCCCTCCCTGCAAAGTTTTTTTCTATTTTTTAAAACATATTCTTCCTTTTGTCCTTTTTTCTCTTCATCCCTCTAAAAAAATCTAGGGCCTGTTCATCTTTTTCTTCCACTGTATATTCAATAAAGAGGTGAGGAAACATTTGAAGAATACTTTCACTGGAAAGAAGCCACTCACCGACGACACCACCACCACAAGAGCGACATTGTTAACCGTAAGGAGCCATTCTGCAAAAAGCATTTCCCAGCACTGACGCATAATAGTTCTGTATCCTGACAAAATTGCTGATGCCAAATTTTGTCTGGATTCCCTGCCATCAGCAATTGGCCTTGAACTCTTGATTTTAGGACATATCCTCTCTTACCAACATAAAACAGAGCTGCATTCAGCTTTGGTTTTTTTAGAATGTAAATGGAAGTATATGCATTGGGATTTATATAATTATGCCATATTCCTATTAAACTATTTAAGTGATTGGAGTTGACTTAAGTCCATTGATTTCATTGGGTCTCCTCTGCTGAGTAAGACTTAGTTGGATATAACCCTACTGCAACTCACTAGTTTTCTTGTTAGTGTTTAAGGGCAGAAACTCATTTTAAGGAAACATTTAGTGTTATTTCTATCCTGTTTGTGATATTTTTAGATCCCAATTTTACATTTATTATCTGATTTTTATTAATCAAATGAGGGATCATCGGAAACCTTTGGCCACTCAAACGTTGACTTTCAGGAGCAAAGTTTCTCCTGCTAAAAGCTCGCCGTTTCCTAAAAGTCAAATTTTGCGTGGCCCAAGAAAAAGATTAGCGAGACCAATCCTTTCTTTGGACAAATAACTTAAAAGCTAAGTTTCCTCCGAACAAAAAATGTAGGGCTCATTTGACTACCAAAGCTCATGATCAGGATAAGCACATGATGTGGCTGTTGATTGGGTGTACCACTGCAAAAAGATGTGAGTGTCACCTGTTACCGATTGCTCATCATATTAACCCCCCCCCCCAAAAAAAAACCACAGTAAACTAGCATGTCAGGAAGAAAGCTAGCAGGTCTCCATGAGATCCAGTTTTTATGTGTTCAGGGGCATTGGAGTAGTTAAGTATGCAGCCCCCTAATTTCAGTATGAAATGGTACAGCCCAGCAAGAGCTTCACCGCAGGATTTGGCCTGTATGTATAAATCAGCTTTAATAATATTGAACTTTTAGTTTGATGGGTGGTTTCTAAAATAAACGTATGTGTTTACTGGTCAACACCTCTTATCTTTCCCCTTCTCCCAGCGGTCTCTGAACTGTAACGACACGTATGTAGAAGAGCCAAATATGTACCGCACCACTCTTGGGGAATCCACCGTCTCCTTAGAAAGCACCGTCAGGTCAGCCAAGAGTCACAATAGCTACCTTGCTTATATTCTCAGGTAATCTGGTGGCGGCGCATGGCTTTCAGGCCTCTCCCTTTTCTCTTTGTGTTGCTTTTGCAAAAATGAAATGAAATGCATTGCTGCTTTTGCGCAAGTTTTGCTTCCCTTACGCTTCTGCAGATTTGTTTTTGTGCAATATGCATCTTACCTGCGCACACGTTGTTTGCATCATTTGATTTCACCATTTAAATATAGGCTGAATGCCAATTGCAGTGGCTATACTGATGCCATACAGTCCGCCAGGCAAACATTGCATTCGAAGCAGCAAACTAGAATTTCAGATGTCCCTGTGGGCTTGCTTGTTATCATCCCCCTTTTCTTCTTCTTAGAGATGAAGCCGCCCAGAAGCTTAGTGTGTCATCCAGCCAAGCAAGAGCTGGTCATACAGAAGGCGATTCCTCCATCTTCCACAAGAAGCCATCAAAATCCAATGGTAAGAGGTCTTTCTTCTCAGAACTGTATATGACAAACATCTCCTCTAGTCCCCACCAACCAGCACCATGTATTAATACAATCAGTGCTTTTCTCAGTTTCAGTAAACTGTAGGGTGTTTGTCTCATTGTCAGGTGCCATTGATTAGGGCAGGCTTAAGTAGCAGCAGCAACAGTAACTACTGTATTTTTCTGTGTATGACAAGCTTTTTTGACCCAAAAATGAGGTTCAAAATTTAGGCTCATCTTATACACGGGTAGCTGGGTGTATGTGTGCATGAATGGTTTTTGGCACGAGCCCAAGATTGTAAGCGGCAATTGGCTGCTTGATTGTTGGGGGGGGGGAGATGCTGAAAATTGCAGCACACAACCGCTCGTGTCACTTACAATCGCCGCTTACAATCTTGGGCTTGTACTTCATTCTGACGGGTCAGCAATTTTTGGCATCTCCCCCCCCCCCCAAAAAAAAACCAATCAAATGGCCAATCACCGCTTAAAAACTCAGGCTCATGCTTTGTTCCAGTGGGTGAGCAATTTTCAGCATTGGCCACTTGATTTTTGTGGCGTTGCGGCAGCCAATAAACAAATAATCCTCCCCAAAAGCTCATTTCCCCTATTTTCTAAATTTTGAGGCCCCCAAAATAGGGGGTGTCTTATAGACAGAAAAATACGGTAATTTCAATATTGCATCAGGACCAAATCAATATTGGTAGTAATAGGAAATGTCAGAAGCCGTAAGTGTACTACTGTGTTGAAAAGGGGAACAAGAGACCCTCCACAATGCATAATATAGCAAGATACAAAGCTGCGTTTGTACAGTTACTCGTGCATAGGTGTCAGGGCCGGTTCAGCTGCAGGTCAGCACGGAGACACAGAGATGAGCAATAAAAATGATTCTTTATTCAAAGAAACAGAATACAAACTGATAAACCTACAGGCAGGACTGGCCCCGGGGGTCAAGCAGTTGCCAGAACTGTGTCTCCCACTTTCCCCTAATTCTTCTCCCCATCCAGCTGTTTTCCCAGCCATCTCAAACTCTGTCCGTTTTCTGTGCTCTTTTCTCTGCTCCATGCAAAGCTCTCTATGCCCTTGGAGACAAGGGAGGAGTGGAGCTGAATACAGTGGGACCGGCAGGCTCCTGTTGCAGCCTCAGGCCCCACCTCCCTCTCAGCTGCCTCTCCTTCCTCTCTCACTCAAGCCTGTTGCTTGTTCAGCATCCAACCATCCTGCCTCATCGTGTCCTACCACCACTCCCCTGGCTTTTATCCTTCCTCCTCTGAGGCTTCTCTAGGGCATAGAAACCAACCAGGAAGCAGGACATGAGTGCCACAGGTCTCTTCCCACTTGGGATTCCCAACATTTAGAGGCATCCAGCAGTGGAGGCAGAACATAACTGTTGCACAAAGAGGACAGAGCAGACTAGACCAAACACCTGTGACTAGGGAACGCTTGAAGGATGTGATAAGTTAATCAACTTGCTGTTTCCCTCGGTTCTTGCATATAGTAAACCATATGCCTGCGTTGTTTCAACACTTTCCTTCGTTTACTTCTACAGAGAATGATTCTGACTCGGACAGCGAGTTGTCCCTTGACGAACACAGCAGCTCCTACGCCTCCTCACACTCGTCGGATAGTGAGGAAGACGGGGTAGAAGCAGGGAAAAAATGGAACGCAGCCAGCTCAAAAAACAATGACCGGGGTCCACTCCACAGCACCCCCAAAGGTAAGAGAGTAACAGCTAAAACTGTGCGTCCTCCTGTGGGGGCCTTAAAGGTCACTTTGATGGCTGGTGTGCTTCAGAGAGTAGCAGCCTCTTGCCCTTGGAAGACCCACCACAAATCTAGATGGGTTTGGCCTAAGACAGGGCTGGGGGACCCTTCTTGCTGACAGTGGATGGGGAAACCAGCAGAACCGGAGCCAAAAGTACTACAGTACTTACTCCATCCTGTTTTCCATCCACTATCCCTTCTGTTCACCCGCATGAAATTAGACGGAGAATCTCAGGCCACAGCTTGCCCACCCCTGGAACAACTGACTTGTTATTTCACATTCCCCACCTGATTCACGTGCCGGTTGTAAGGCTAGACGAAAACACCATTTTAAAAGTTAAAAGGGCAGCAGAGATGAGCCACAGTCAAAATGAGCGTTTACTACGCAAGAGGATTCTCAGTCTAGAAAGGTCTTCTGCTGTCGCAGTTCCTTAAGTGAATTGGTTGCGAAGCTGCGGCACCAGTAAATTCAGAGAAAGCCCAAAATACCCCTGGCCACACTTGGGTGTTACCCAGAACAGCGTGGAAGGCCGAGAAAGAAGAAACCTCTCAGCAGGCACAGGAATGCTGCTCCAATCAGCTGACACAATCCAGGCAACAGGTCCATGGTGAGCAAAGGGCAGGGCAGCACATGAAGCCACCAAGAGAGAAAACAGCTCCTTGTTCTCTTCAGGAATGTGGAGTGTTTTCCCGGCCTTGTGTCTCTTGTGGCATTTCAGCAAGAGCAAGAGTGCAGTGTTTCCTAATGCAGCAGGACTGGCCTGGCTTGCAAATGACCCTCTCCATAACAGGAAAGTCAGTGGAGAGGCAGTGACAAGCAGACTGAGCGGAGCAGATCTCCACCCCCGCCCCACAAAAAAACACACCTAGTGAGGCTTAATGTCATTTATAAAAAAATCATTTGCAAAATGTACAAGTCACTTTATTTGGCTGAAGACAGGGGCTCGGAAAGTGGCATACTTGAAACTCAAGGAATCACCAAGCCCTTTATTGTAAAAGGGAATCACTCGGAATCCGGTTACTTCTTGGTCCCTGTGATCAAGAAATCACCTATTCCCCCCCAAATTATTTTCTTGTGCCCTAGTTTTATTTTTAAGTGACATCATTTTCAGTGCCAATAACCCTGCTGTTTTAGAAGAATGAATTTTGGATTGTGTGTGTGTATGTGTATGTGGTGGCCCAATAAATGCGCAGTGGTGAGAAAAATATGCTTCCCAACCCCAGATTACATTGCTGAGCTTCCAATTCATTTGTGGAGCGAAGGTTGCTAGCGGGGTGGCTGCAAATAAGGAGAAAAGAAGCAACCACGAACCTAAACCTGAAATTATATGCAAACCAGATTTAAGGACTGCCAAGGAAGCTGCCTCATCCTGACTCAGATCATTGGTCCATTGGGCTTGGCATTGTTGACACTGATTGGCAGCAACTCTCCAGGTTTTCAGTCAGGAGATACCACAGACTGAAACTAGTTCATTTTGGCAGCTTTGGCTAAATATGTGTCATCGCTAATGGGCGTATTCTGTGTTGTAGATAGTTGCCAAAGCTGCTTCCAAGAACAGAGGAAGCTGCAGAGAGAAGCTCTTATGTTGTGTGCCGCTTTTTGTTTTTAATTGGGATTTTATTTTCCTGTGTCCTGCAGTGGATTCTGTTCCCAATCACGTGAAGCCCTACTGGCCTTCTGAGGGTGTAACGGCAAGTGACGGCGAGGAGCCAAGTGCAAAGCAAAAGCTGAAGGTGGAAACCAAGGTGAACGTGGAACTTCACCGGGAAAACCACACCAACCACAGCAGCGAAGCGCCTCCGGATAAAGAGAACGAAGGGCAGCAGAAGGAGAACAAGCCGCTTGTGCAGCAGAACCACCAGCAGCCAGAACAGAGGAAAGGTAATGGAGAAAGGTCTCCGTAAATATATCCCCAGAAATCCGCAATGCTCGATAGACCGTTAGCTCTTCCTGTTTGCATGGTCTCAGCCTCTCCTACGTTGAGCACACCACCTTAAACATACCCATATTTCAATGGATGTCACGATTGGACATCCTCCCATCTGTTCTGAACAAAGGAGAGGTGCAGAGAGCTTTGCTTCAGGCAAGCACAGCTGTGCCTTTTCCCCATCAATGGGAAATGATGCCTGCTCCATTTTGTGGTCCTGCCTTTTCCCCTACCCTTTCAGACGGAGTAGCTGTTTTGTTCTTTGCCATGCCACTATCTCACAATTCCAAATGTGCCCACTGGCCCAAAAAGACTGACAGCCGTTGCGTTTAACAATGGGATTTGGTGCCACGAGATGTGGGTGATGACCACCACTTAGTCCTCTTTAAAAGGAATTGGAGTAACACAGAGGAGAAATCGCTTGGTTGTTGATAGTCATGCGGGCTGAATAAGCTTTGCGGGATCAGAGACAGCCTTAGGAAATGGCAGTGGGAAAGGGCTGTGTCGTCCAGTCCTACTTTTGTAGGCTTCTTCTAGACAGCTGGTTGGTCACTTTGGAAAACAGAATGCTGGACTCAATAGGCCTTTGGTCTGATCCAACAGGTCTGTTATGCATTTAATACAAAATAATGAATCACAACAGTTCTTCATGCACCTTACAATTTTGCAGGTGTGAACCTAAGATGCTTTGGTGCAATGCTAAAAATGTAGTTCAAAAGTGGCAGACATGCCTTTTGAGGATGCCTGCATCCTAAGTGACAGGGAGCCATGACTGACTGTCAAGTGGAAATTTAGTGAGGTGCCTAGGCAGGAGAGAATCACCTGCTGGACATGGCTGCTGTGTGTCACGGCTGCCAGAGAGCATTGCTGAAAGGCTTTGTGAAATCGATCCCTACAAGCAGGGAGAACTTGCTGGGTTTTCATTTCATGTCTCAATCTGAGCTCTCTTCTATGACGATTTGTACCAAAGGGTAGGTAAAGGGCAGGCTTGGTACCAATATTGTTCCCATATAAACTGCTTTTCCAGAAGGACAAAGTCTTGGTAGGCATTGGTGGTTGAGTGTAATGATAGGCCAGACTTACTTATTTCCAATCTAAGAATACATGGAACATTGAGTCTTCCTTAAATACAGGTTTTGAGTTTGTCTCCATTTCATTATACTGAATTCCTCCACTCATCACTTCCCCTTTCTTTCCACGGAAGGCATACTGAAGAACAAAGTCACCTACCCCCCACCACTGGTGGACAAGAACATGAAGAACAGATTAAGGGAAAAACTGTCAGATTATAATCAAACCACTATCTCGTCAAGAATGACTTCCATTGGGACTAACAATGGCATCCGTGCCACTTCAGATTCTGGAGTAACAATAAAAAACCCCAGAAGAGATCAGCCTCCAGAACAGATAAACGGTTTGGCCATGAATGTCCATGTGGGAACCGTAACTGCAGAGACTTCTGATTCTGAGTGAGTGTGACTCTTTGTGAATTGCTTCTCTCTGTCGCGTGGTGTTGCCCCTCTCGGGTTTCTGACGCCTGCTCCTCTCCATACTTTTTAACACTTCAACGGTCCGTATTGCAGACGTTTGTTCTTATAAAGCCCGGAACAAATGTCAGGGCTGTTTGCTCCTCCTTTTCGCCTGCTTTCTCTTGTGCACCAATTTCAGTGCTTCGATCCTGCTTTGTTTTTAAACCAAAGTTCTCTGTTGCTTCTGAAACGGGGAACTCTGGTTTAATGTCAGTTGACTCATCAGGATAGTAAGCCAAAGTCATATTCTGGAACCTACCGTATTTTTCGCATGATTGGACGCACCTAGTTTTTTTTGGGGGGGGGAATAAAGGGGGGGAAATTTCCCTTTATTTCCCCCCCAAAAGCAGGTCAGGGAAACCGAACCAGGTCGAGGAACAGCGGGATAGTGGCACTGCGCCTCCCTGCTGTCCCCCGAGCTTGTGGGGTCTGCCAGGCAGCAGGCTGCTATCCGCAGCGTGGGGAGCCCTGCGGGGAACTCCTGCAAGGCTCCCCACGCTGCGGATGTATGCCCGGCGCGAGGGGCGCTCTGCTTCAGGGCGTCCCTTGCACCGGGCGGCAGGCTGGTATCCGCAGTGTGGGGAGCCCTGCGGGGAACTCCTGCAAGGCTCCCCACGCTGCGGATGTCTGCCCGGCGCGAGGGGCGCTCTGCTTCAGGGCGCCCCTCGCACCGGGCGGCAGGCTGCTATCCGCAGTGTGGGGAGCCCTGCGGGGGACTCCTGCAAGGCTCCCCACGCTGCGGATGTGTTCCCAAAGCGCCGGGCGCTCTGCTTTCAGGGCGCCTGACGCTCCGGGAAGCAGGCTGCTACCCGCAGCGTGGGGAGCCCTGTGGGGAACTCCTGCAGGGCTCCGCACACTGCGGATGTCTGCCCGGCGCGAGGGGCGCTCTGCTTCAGGGCGCTCCACCCGCCAGGCAGCAGGCTGCTATCCGCAGCGTGGGGAGCCCTGTGGGGAACTCCTGCAAGGCTCCCCACGCTGCGGATGTCTGCCCGGCGCGAGGGGCGCTCTGCTTCAGGGCGCCCCTCGCAACAGGTGGCAGGCTGCTATCCGCAGTGTGGGGAGCCCTGCGGGGAACTCCTGCAAGGCTCCCCACGCTGCGGATGTGTTCCCAAAGCGCCGGGCGCTCTGCTTTCAGGGCGCCCGACGCTCAGGGAAGCAGGCTGCTATCTGCAGCCTAGACACAGCTAGCGGAGCACTAATCCCGAAGCTTGGGGCGTGCGGAGCTCAGCGCGCCCCAAGCTTCTGGGTGCCGGCAAGGTCTCTGCTAGCGGAGACCTTGCCGGCACCCAGAAGCTTGGGGCGCGCTGAGCTCCGCACGCCCCAAGCTTCGGGATTAATGTAGCGCTCCGCTAGCCGTGGGAGAGCTGGGTCTCCCACGGCTAGCGGATAGCTTCCTGAAGCCTGGAGAGCGAGAGGGGTCAGTGCGCACCGACCCCTCTCACTCTCCAGGCTTCAGCGAAAGCCTGCATTCGCTCCATAGGACGCACACACATTTTCCCTTGCTTTTTAGAAGGGAAAAAGTGCGTCCTATGGTGCGAAAAATACGGTAATTAATCACAATATCCCCTACCGCCATACCCAAGTTAACAGAATACTTGCTTTTTACCGATTACCTTGCCCGAAAACATCCTGTCATTAATTTCACCCACTTTTTAACTTTCCTACTACGTCAAGCTGCTGACGCCTGTCTGTCTCTCTGCATGCTAACATATTAAAATGAGCTCAGTAGTTTCACTTAAAGGATTTGTCAGCCTGCCTCTGTTTTAACCCCAAGTTGCATGATTGCTTCTCTTCATGAACAGAGGCAGTAATGAAACTTCAATTTGAATCATCAGGAAATGGTGACACCTGCTGCAACTTGCGAGAGACGACTCTGCCGGTGATGCCACGTCCCGGGGACCTTTTGATTCTGCCTTCGCCAAGGGATGTTGCGTCTGGGGAAAGTTTCTCACGGCGGCACCCCCTGTGGCCATGCCCCATTTCCTGCAATCTACACAGTAAGGCAGCTTATGGTACCTTCAGGGTCTGCCTGACTGCATCAGTTGTGCCAAAACAAGCGGAGGCTGATGAATGGAAGTCGCTACCGGAGAGCAGTGCCTTTTGGGAAAGTGGACAGAGCCATAGCAATGCTGCAAGGATATCCTTGAGGAATAAATGGTCCATAGTACAGTAGACATACCGGCTTAAACCAAGCCCTACCTGCTCTCACTCTCGGCCTACGCTGGGGATCTGGGGATCCAATAGGATCTGTGAACTCAGGAGAAAAACATAACCACACCAAGTGGCCTTTCAATTCCTTTGCCAGCTTCCACGCCAGCTTGTGGTGGACACTTTTGTCTTAAAATACCATCATTTTGATATAAATATATAAAAATATAAATATATATATATATATATAGCTGTAGATATTTTTTATATATTTTATATGGTGATTCTTTAAAAGTTCCTTTTTGTACATTTCATGTAATATGACGGTTTTCTTAAAAATTTGATAGCAGGAAAGTAATTGTGAAAGAGCTTCGATATTTTTTATATTAAAAAGAATTGCACAAGTGTACTTGAATTTGGCATTTCAGGGTGGGGAAATATAACTAACGTCTGCATCGCGCCTAACTGTAATACAGTCTTTTTAAAAAAGGCTGCCACTTATCTCTGGAAACTTAAATTCAGGAAAAGAATTTGTCAGAATAATCTGAAACATTTTAAAGGATTCAGTGTGTATTTTTGTACTTCTCTACACCAGCCAATCACTCAGTAACAACAAAATTATTTGTGGGTGATTTTTAAGGAAGTCTGCCTTTCCCCCCCACTATTCTATCTACATGTAGACATTTTCTTTATTTTTCTGCACTACAAAATTTATACTTGCTTAGGGGGGGAAATGTGAAATTAACTATTTTTGTGTCGCGCAGTTAAGGACTGTAAGCAGATTTGATAACCTGAATGCCCAGAAGTGCCTTTCCAGAAGTAAAGGCCTTTAGTTAATGGGCTGAACAGCATTTCTCCATAATGTGGAAATCCCTTTTAGACTCCCGGGGGTCGGGGAGGGTAGCTGGCAACAAATTCACAATTTATAAAAATAATAAACGTGTAACTTGTATTTATGATACTTGGTCTCAGAATGCACAAAGCTGCCCCTCATTTGTTCATTTACCCAAAAAGGGAAACTTTTGAGTCAATCTGCATGATGCAGCCTAGTTAAGCCCCCCAGATTTCAGTGACAGACTTGAGCATTTGCTAAGTTCTTTCTCCCTTTGAAATCAAGTCGCCTTATAAGTGCTTAACTTTGATAAGGTCAGCGATTCAGTTTTAAGAGATTATGAACGCAGCCCTTTAATATTCAGATATTGAAAAACTACCTTATTTAAGGGATACCTGATAACTGGATTTCAAGAGCAAATCAGAAATTGTTTTGTTCAATTTTATTTTATTTTTAAACCAACTCCCTTGTCAAGCTCAGAGAACCGGGAAAGAGTATGGCTCTTTAAAAAGTATTGCTTTCATGCTGTATGAAAATCTGATGTAAAAAAAAAAGA
This sequence comes from Podarcis muralis, assembly GCF_964188315.1. Taxonomy (NCBI): domain Eukaryota; kingdom Metazoa; phylum Chordata; class Lepidosauria; order Squamata; family Lacertidae; genus Podarcis; species Podarcis muralis. The sequence continues at coordinate 9,529,387 of NC_135664.1, read as the reverse complement.
AAGTTTTAAATGTGAACATATCTGCCTATCATACCTGGGGATGTGCTAAATGATGCTACAGCTGTTTCACATCTATGTGTATATTTTGTCCCAATGAAATGTAGTTAGTTAATTTTTTTATCAGAACTGTTAAAGTGTGTCAGCTGTGCTAACCCTGGGGGTGGGGGGTGAAATCCTGGGGTGGTGTTTTTTTTTTGGTAGTTTATGGCAGAATAGACACTGGAGGGATTTTTAAAACAAATGTATATTTATTAATGTGCAGAACACTGGAATTGAAGCACAGATGAGAGAACCTAACAATAAATTAAGTTTGTGGATTTGTATTAATGCTCCCAGCCATTTATTATCCATTGGTCTCCTCTCGGTAACCCACACCAAGAGAAGGCAGAGAACCTCATTTACCCATAACTGCTGCTCTCCCAAGAGCCTCCAGCTCCCAGGGGTATTCCTTCTGTTGCTCACATCCACAGCGTTTGGGTTTCTTTCGAAAAGCCAGAACCAAGCACAGTGAAGGTGGCATTCTTTTCCACTCCTGTGACTTAAGACCCCTGCTGGATTGGGCAAAAGGCCACCTAGTCCAGCACGCTGTTCTCACAGTGGCTAAGCAAATCCTCAGCTCTCCTCACCTGCAGTTACTTGCAATTAGCATTCACAGCCATACTGTCTCCGATAGTGGAGCCAGAAAGAACAACTGGTCTGACCTGAAGTGTCATTCTGGGAGTGGGGCGTCGTATCCAATGGAGTGGGTATTCAACCTGTCGTGAGACACTATAGACAGGAGCAAAGACTTGTGGGCTGCACTCCCTCAGTTTTCCGGATTCGCCAAGCAGAAAGTACCTAAAGAGAGAGAAAATACCTGCCGACTTCCCCCTTCCCCGGCTCTGGAAATTTCTGTAATAAAATCTCTAAATTGCTAAATATCTGAAAGGCAAGGAACATGACAAACTAGCACTCAAGATAGGCCATAATCCCCCAAACAGTGTATAGTAGAACTATACAGTAAATACACTCCCAAAACTTCAGGTAAGACCAGGGGTCAGCAAACTTTTTCAGCAGGGGGCCAGTCCACTATCCCTCAGCCCTGGGGGGGTGGACTATACTTTGAAGGGGAAAAAATGAACGAATTCCTGTGCCCCACAAATAACCCAGGGATGCATTTTTTAAAAAGGACACATTCTACTCATGTAAAAACACGCTGATTCCTGGACTGTCCGCGGGCCGGATTTAGAAGGCGATTGGGCCGGATCTGGCCCCCAGGCCTTAGTTTGCCTACCCATGGGTAAGACCAATTGTTCTTTTTAGTTTGTGGGACGTTGTATCCATTAGAATGGGACATACCAGAGACTTTTCCCAGGCAAGAAGCAAGCTGGAAAGACGATCCCCCCACAAGGGACACAGACTAGTCATGGGGTTCGTTGTTTGGTTGTCTTTGCATTTGAGGAAGCCTGGAACCACTGGAACCCTCGCCTCCCTTGAAAACATTGACAAAAGGGCTGGGATTGGAATATAAAGTCCCTTTGCCTATTTGGGGTTCAAAAGGGGCAAAGGGATTGAGACCGAGAAGCGAATGGTGAGAAACGACTGGCTGGTTGCTTGTCATCTCTCTGGGTTAGCAGAATTTTCCTTTTACCCTTTGATTCAATAAGGACATCTTTCAATGCCCCTTCTCCAAAAAGGTGACTGCCAGAAAAGGGAACGGTAGAAAAGTTCACCTTAAGATGCTGCATCTGCATTTCGGCTCTTTAGCCACAAGGTGCGTCTAGCCGTTCTCTGGGATGCCACTGCTCTTGCAGAAAACTAAACAGAATCCATAGAGGCATCAGCCATAAAAGCCCGAGCCTTTAGCTTAGTCAGAATTTGGTGTTGACAGCCCACATCTTGGGGAGGAGATTGCAATAAGTCCTCAAGCCACACAATGCATGCTTGGGCACATGATGAAGCAACGCAGGAAGCTCTTAAGGGCAGCTGCTTCATGAATTTTACATGGAGCAAACTCCAGCCTCCTGTCATGTCACGTTCCAGAGTTGGGCATCTCCCTCCCGGGGGACTAGATGACGAGATGAAAGATTTAACCGAGGGAGTCCAGCCTACTTCCCACAAGTCTTTGCTCCTGTCTGGTGTCTTGCGATAGGGTGAACACCAATTCCATTGGATGCGACGCCCCACCAACTAAAACACAGCCATTGACTTACCAATGCATATTTCAATTACATGCACACAGCTCAAGCCTTCCTGCGGAGAGTAGGTTTCAGCTTCTCTGAATAACCAATGAAGAGTTGCTAAGCAGCCAGGGACTTGGCTCTCGCCGCCCTCCTCCTCCGGTGAAAGCTCTCCGATTGTAAGCACATCTGAGACGTTCAGAATCCATCTGTTCAAGTGAAATGGAGCTTTTCAAATCGTTCTGTTCTAATCTCTCTACCCCACTCAGTGAAGTAAGAAAGCCAAAAAGATTGCAGATTGTATTTCTAGCTCAACAAGATATGCAGTAGAAAGTTCCTCCCCTGCCAGCTTTTCAGTTTCCTGAGTGTTCAGTGTTAAGAGCAACCCCCTACCTTGTATTTGTAAAATGTTTACAGAATAGACACCCACTCATCCTGGAAGTAAAGTTTAAATGCTTCCAGGGAAAGGAAAGCAAAGAAGGCCTAAGCGAAATCTAGACATCTACCTAAGTATTGGCATCAGCCCTAGTAAGATACAGTTCCTGGACAAATAGCCTATTTTAAAAACTTTGAATGAGGCAGACCTTATATTCAGAGTGTGAATATAAATTTCAATGGTCCAGGACAAGAATTTCCTTTGACACTTAGACGTGGTGGATAAATACAAAGGGCTGATATCAACCCTTTTATCAGCCGTGGTTTAAAAATAAAAATTAAGAGCTAAAGCTGTGATCTGACATTAAACACACCTGCTCGTTGGAAGAATATACTGTTGGTAGAAGTATTTATGTGGCCCATTTGGCCTATACACAAACCTTCAGTTAGCTGCATTTACTACAGAAATTAAGAATGCCAACCTTAAGATTCGACATATAGGTGACTCATAGTAGCAATACAGTCCAAAGGTATGAAAATAAATCGGGAATCATAGGGTATGAGCCAATTCACCTGCAAATATTGGCATGTAGCACTTCACGAAAGTCAAATTACAAGGGTAGGGAACAAGGGCCGCTATTATTTTTCGAAGGACTGTGCATCAATGCTGCTACCTATGCAAAGTACAAGAGGACAGGATTCTTCTGCCCAATGAAGCTTACTGTCTAAAATTCAACACAGGAGATAATGGGGAGAGAAATGGGGGCAGAGGGAAATGGGAAAAGCTTGTGTTTCTTTCTGGCCACACCTGCCTTATCTTAAATTAGCAGATTACATGGTTGTACTAAAGGTGTCCAGGAACAGGTAGGTCTTGAGGAGGATCTGAAGGAACTAAGGAAGGTGATGTCACACCGGAGTTCTGGAAGGCAGTGAAAATGGTGGAAGAGCAGGACGCCTGCGGATGGAGGCATGTGCTACTGCTTAAAATCAAGTACATATACCAATAATTATGTCACTGTCTTTTCACAGAACATTTTAGAACTCAATGCAAACTCTATTTACACCAAGGTATGCTTAACCCACCCACCCCCTTCTTGCTTACGAGTCTGGGCTTAAATAACTATTCTAGCACAAACTGGGACTGAAAGGTGACAGCTTCTCACCAAACACCATGAAACATTTGTATTTTGTTAGCATTATATCCAGCCCCTAGCTCATCACTGGCAGAAAACAGCATGTATTTCAAATTCCTTGACATCTTTGGATTTTTCCAGCCCTGATGTCCAGTAGAGGGCACAGATATACATCCACTAACTAAATTATTCTCAAACTGACATGTGCATTAACATGCCAGAATAACTTTAGTTTTGATTGATTAATTAAGGAATCAGCTGAAACGCTAAGCAAAGAATTGGCAAAAGCAATTATTCTTAATGGCCCTTGTGAATTACTCCAGGAACAATCCTAATCCCTTGAAATGAAAAGAATATTTACCACCCAACTTAACTGAGCAAGTACAGTAGTCATTTTCCAGTACAAAAAAAACACACCTAACAATAACAGACCACATCTCTAAATCAAGACTAAACCAATCCATAATTGTTTAAAGGCTTCCTCCTATTTTGGGAGTATGGCCAATTTTAAGGGTTTCCCCCCCAATGGATAGAATCTATTCATTTCTTCTATGAAGGTGAAGTGTGTCCACAACAATTTCTATCAGTGCTGACTTAAATTTCATATACATGCTTGTGGAAAAATGAGCTTTTGGAAGATACAATAAGCCACAAGAATTACGCTCTTAAAACACCCCCTAAGGGTATGTTTTATAGAACATAGTGTTTTGTTTGTCATCACTCTGAAATCGAATCTGCTGAACAGGATAATAAGAGGATATACCGTATTTTTCGCCCTATAGGACGCACTTTTTCCCTCCAAAAATGATGGGGAAATGTGTGTGCGTCCTATGGGGCAAATGCAGGCTTTCGCTGAAGCCTGGAGAGCGAGAGGGGTCGGTGCGCACTGACCCCTCTTGCTCTCCAGGCTTCAGGAGAGCCGCAGCACCAGCCCCACAAGGTTGGGGGACAGCGGGGAGGCAGAACTCCGCCATCCCGCTGTCTCCCGATGTGGTTTGGAGGCTGACGGCGGGGAGACACGTGCTTCTCCCCGCCACCAGCCCCGCAAGCTCCGGGGACAGCTGGGAGGCGCAGTGCGTCTTCCCGCTGTCCCCGGACCTGGTCTGCAGGCGGGCGGCGGGGAGAAGAGCGCTTCTCCCCGCTGCTGGCCCCACAAGCGCCTTGGGGGTTGATAATTTTCTTCTTCTTCATTTCCCCCCCAAAAAACTTGGTGCGTCCTATGGGCCGGTGCGTCCTATGGGGCGAAAAATACGGTAATAGGGTTGGGCGACATCTGGTTTTCAACATCGCAATATATCTCCAGCTAAACATCACAATATACCGATATATCACGATGTCTGAAATAAGGATGGAGCTATGTAGAAACAATGGCTGACTTCAAGGTTTTCCCCACATTGTGATTTTTGCATAGCACACAAACGTCGTGATTTGAAATATATTTCCAGGTAAAAAATTATTAAACCGATATCATGATATAGACTTCAAACCAGTTTTGGATAATAGAGCGATATATCACCCAGTCCTAATAATGACCATTTTCTATTAGAGACTTGTTTATCAACTCTACATTTAACAATTGTTACTATATATATGTATATACAGTGGTACCTCGGGTTACATACGCTTCAGGTTACATATGCTTCAGGTTACAGACTCCGCTAACCCAGAAATAGTGCTTCAGGTTAAGAACTTTGCTTCAGGATGAGAACAAAAATCGTGCTCCGGCAGTGCGGCGGCAACAGGAGGCGCCATTAGCTAAAGTGGTGCTTCAGGTTAAGAACAGTTTCAGGTTAAGAACGGACCTCCGGAACAAATTAAGTACTTAACCCGAGGTACCACTATATAGGGAGAATATATCCAGGGGTCAATGGCTGGCTTGTCTGTAATATGCCTGACTGAAAATTTCCATCCCTACGATGAATCAGAAATGAAGCGTCTTCTTGCACGCATTTTTCAATATCAAGATATGCCAGTATCGTGGCACAGTACTCAAACCTGGCACAAGTAAACACACACGCCCTATTTTAATATTGAAGCCGCATGATGAGCTGAATATGGGGTTCGCACAACAAACCCTATGACCATATATGCAGACAGTGCTTTTCTTCTAGGTGCCGGTACGGTCTACCCTAGAGTATCCCCAGAAGAAAAGATCTGTATGCAGGTATGTTAGAGGTGTTTAAGCAGTAGAACCAAACAGGAAGCCACCCCAGGCAGGAAATATCGTTGTTTTCAAAGCACTCAAGCAAATTTCTGTATTCTCACAAGTCTCAAGAACTACATAGCTTTGAAGCCAATACGGATCATGGACTCACCAAGTGGTCTTGGCCAAATCACGACCATGCATTTTTCTTATCTTTTCAGGGACACAGGTTTTCAGAATCAATGTTTATAATCACCACCCTTCCCTCTGAAATGTTGTTTGGAGCAAAAGATTTGAGATCAATTTTGGCTACAGATCAGTCCAGAAGACACAACAGGAAACGACGCCAACAACAAAAGACCCACTAAAATCTTTGAAATCTAATTAAGTAGCAAGAGAAGATTCTGAACTGCATTTATATGAATCTGAGGCACAAGTAGTCTAAATATATAAAAAACTTTTTTTCTGATAAAACGTGCCTACTGCTTTGAGAATATATAATCTAGAGGACAAATTTCAACAAAAATACAAAATCAAGTGTGAGAATCCAACCAGCTCTCAGGATTTTGGCAACGTTCAACTAGTCCTATTGAACATAAAACAAAACATTTTTCTTCTCTGTTTAGTAAACACACGACAGGGGAAATGTGATTATTTCAGAAAGAGCAGCTTGGACTTTGGTATCTTGAAAGGAGTCCAAGCAGGTCATTTCTGAGCAAAACTGAAGCAGCCAAGAGCTGCACTTACTCTCAGCCAGAGTCACATAAAGGCTTAGCAGGAAATAAAAGAAGGCTATGAAAACAGTTGGCAACTCAAGTGGATCCAAGAGGCCCGCATGGCAGATAATGAGCTTCATAGAAGTCCTGTACTCAACGAGAAACCAAAAATCATTAAACCATTGCTGGTGTCGCAGCTGCTCCATTCACAAGGAAAACACCATCTTCAGAAGGGCAGCAGCAAAGGACACTGTTGCACTCCGTACGGGGATTAGAGAAAAAGTGAAATATCTTGCATGACCAACACGAGGGCGGTTTTGACACCTGCCGTTTTACTTAATGCAATAAACATTCCCTTTTTGTTAATTCACAAGCCATTTAAAAACAAAACCAAGGTTAACCTTTTCTGCTCCCTTTTAAAATGGATGTTGCTGGAAATTTTTTTGATATTGCTGTAAGACGGAACAATTGTCATTTATCGGTGCAACCATAGTAAAGGTAAAGGGTAAAGGGACCCCTGACCAGTAGGTCCAGTCGTGGCCAACTCTGGGGTTGCGGCGCTCATCTCGCTTTATTGGCCGAGGGAGCCGGCATACAGCTTCCGGGTCATGTGGCCAACATGACTAAGCTGCTTATGGTGAACCAGAGCAGTGCACGGAAACGCTGTTTACCTTCCTACCTATTTATCTACTTGCACTTTTGAGGTGCTTTCAAGCTGCTAGGTTGGCAGGAACAGGGGCCAAACCATGGGAGCTCACCCCATCGTGGGGATTCAAACTGCCAATCTTCTGATCAGCAAGTCCTAGGCTCTGTGGTTTAGCCCACAGCGCCTCCCGTTTCCCTGCGGTGCAACCATACAACCAGTTATATATACTCTTTGAATATTTGGTTGCACGAAGGGTTTTTAATTCACATTCAGTAGTTTAAAGCTTTCACTCTCTCTCTCTGTTAGGTGGATTTGTAGCTGGTTGACTGACTGAACCCAAAGAGTATGGCTCCTCATCATTGTGGGGGGAAAGTGACAAGTGAGGTGCCGCAGGGTTCTGTCCTGGGCCCGTTGTTGTTCACTGTCTTTATTAATGACTTGGCTGAAGGAATTGAGGGGATGCTCATCAAATTTGCAGGTGGCACCAAACTGGGAGGGGTAGCCAATGCCGCAGAAGAAAGAATCGAGATTCAAAATGACCTTAACCGATTGGAGAACGGGGCTGAAGCTAACTAAATGAATTTCAATAGGGACAAATGTAAGATTCTGCACTTAGGCAGGAAGAACCAGATGCACAAAGGTTAAGATGTGGGACACCTGGCTTACTATCAGTACATGTGAAAAGGATCTAGGGGTCTTGATGGACCACAAGCTTAATGTGAGTCAACAGTGATGCAGCGGCAAAAAAAGCTAATGCTATTCTAGGCTGCATCAACAGGAGTATAGTGTCCGGATCAAGGGAAGGTATAGTACCACTCTATTCTGCCTTGGTAAGAACCACCTGGAGTGCTGTGTCCAGTTCTGGGTGCCACAATTTAAGAAGGATGTTGACAAGCTGGAATATGTTCAGCAGAAAACAACCAAGAAAATCCAGGGTCTGGAAACCAAGCCTTATGAAGAATGGTTGAGGGAGTTGGGTATGTTTAGCCTGGATAAGAGGAGATATGATAGCAATCTTCAATATCTCAAGGGTTGTCACATGGAAGAACAAGCTTGCTTTCTCCTGCTCTGGAGGGTAGGACTCAAACCAATGGCTTTAACTTACAAAAAAGGAGATCCCGACTAAACATCAGGAAGCACTTTCTGACAGTAAGAGCTGTTTGATAGTAGAATAGTCTCCCTCGAGAAACTGTGGATTCTCCTGCCTTGGAAGATTTTAAGCAGAAGTTGGATGACAATCTGTCATGGATGCTTTAGTTGAGATTCCTGCATTGCAGAGGGTTGGTCTAGATGATCTTTGGCACTCCTCTTGACACTCCTCCTTTCTAGAGGTGTGGGGAAGAATGAAATTGTCATTTTGGGGAAGAATTGCAACGATAAAAATGAATGTGTCACCGAAGATGTTATTTTTGTTTTGAACAGTTCCAGTAATCAAAGGGGCAGCAATTTTTAAAAATTGGCAACAAGAAATTTCAAGGTATATCTGGCAGGGTAAGAAGCCGAGGATAAAATTTAAGATATTGACAGACGCTAAAGAAAGAGGAGGCTTCGCCCTGCCAGACTTGAAATTGTATTATGAAGCATCTTGCCTCTGTTGGTTGAAGGAATGGATGAAATTAGAAGACACGGATGTGTTAGATCTGGAAGGTTTTGATAATAGATTTGGGTGGCACGCGTATTTGTGGTATGACAAGAAACAGGTACATAAAGGTTTTGAAAATCACATTATAAGAAGGTCTCTGATTGAAGTGTGGGAAAGATATAAAAACTTGTTGGAACAAAAAACTCCATATTGGTTGTTGCCGTTGGAGGCGATGAGTGTGAAGAAAGACAATATGACAGGGGGTTGGGTGACATATGAAAAGTTAATGTGTAAAAAGCGAAGGAAAATGAGATCATTTGAAGAAGTTAAGGATTATGTGAATGACTGGCTGCATTTCTTTCAAATCAACGAGATGTTCAGAAAAGATTTAAATCAGAGGGGTTTCACTGATAAAGAATCAAAATTTCAGACAGAAGTACTGAATAATGATTATAAGATTTTAGCAAAAATGTGTAAGATATTATTGGAATGGTGTACGAAGGATGAGGAGGTAAAATCAGTTATGATTGACTGGGCCAAAGATATAGGGCATAATATACAAATGGAGGATTGGGAAAGACTCTGGAAAGAAGGTTTAAGATTCACTGCATGTACAGTGATAAAAGAAAATGTTATGAAAATGATGTATCGATGGTATGTAACACCTGTGAAGTTAGCAAAAATGTATAAGACAAGTAACAAACGCTGGAAATGTAAAGAAAAAGAAGGTACCTTTTATCATATGTGGTGGGAATGTAAGAAGGTAAAATGCTTTTGGGAGATGATTTATAATGAATTGAAGAAAATGTTGAAATATACATTCGTTAAGAAACCAGAAGCATTTTTACTAGGCATTACAGGTAATGAGATAAATAAGAAAGAAAAGAAGTTATTTTTATATGCAGTGACAGCAGCAAGAATATTGATGGCCCAGAAATGGAAACAGGAAGAATTACCTACGATAGAAGAATGGAGAACTAAAATGATGGACTATGCAGAATTGGACAGAATGACAGGAAGGATCCGGAATCGACGAGATCAAAGATTTACAGAAGATTGGGAAAAGTTTATACAATATATGCAAAAACTGAGTGATAATCAAATTACATTTGTAAGTTTTAAGGAAGCTCTGTGAGGGGAAATGGTTAAAATGGCAGAAATGTGTAAAAAGTAATAAAGGGAAGGAATTTCAGACAAATTGAGGGAAGTCAAAAAAGAGAAGTAAGATGTAATTAAGATGTATGGAATGTATAAATTTGTTTTTGTATTTGAAAACCAATAAAAATATAATATATATATATATAAAAAAAGACACTCCTCCTTTCTGCTAGGGTTACTCACACAGGGTCAAGCAAAATCCCTGTGCTGGTCCCGGGAGGAAGGTTCCCGTTATCGTAGTCAAAGTTCAGTCCTGAGTCACTAGCCTGGAAATAGTTCACAAGGTGCGAGGCGAGGTCCGAAGCAGGAAGCCGGGCGGGGAACAGGAACACTGGAAGATCAGGTCTGGATGCTGACGACGTTGCTCCCACAACCTGGGACCGGGCTGACTGGCCTTTATCTTCTCTGAGGCCAGGGGCAGTCCCGGCCCCCAGGAGCCCCACCTCTCCTGGCCTTAAGGCGAGCACTCCTCCTGGGAGAAACCAGTTCCCTTCGCCTCTCTGCCCTAAGCCTCTGCAGTTCAGGAGAGCCTGAAGGGTTACTGGGCCCAGGGGGAGACTCACCTGTAGGCACTGAGTCCTCAACCACCTCTGGAGCCAGAATGGATTCACCTGGTGCCTGCTCCTGAGGATCCGGCACAGGTGCAGGCGCTTCAGAATCAAGGCCCTGCCCCAGTTCAGCCGGCCCTGGAGGCGGGGACTCCTGTGCAGGCTGGGATTCCTCCGGTTCACTCTCTGAATCGGATTCCCAGGCCATCACAATCCCACATGCAAATACATCTTCCATTTCAATTGCCCACGCTCCTGAAGAACAAGATAATGAGCTTGCATACCCAAGGCCTATTCCCAACTACACACCAGACACACAAAGTGGGGCTTCATTCATCAATATAGCCACCGTTATTGTAAGCTTTCAAACATTTCCTGGGCTAGGGAGAGCAAGGAAAAAAATAAAAGCGTTTGCTGTTAAATCTACAGCTGGCATAACTATGCTCGTAGCAGGTGCTTTATAAAGCAAATGTTGACAGAATAACTTTGTTACCTTAGAAACTCGTTGCTATGAGGAAGCAGCTACAAAATCGTCTTAGGTGGTCTTTATATTAGGACAGCTTGTTCTAACTCGACACTCCTACATCGCTCACAGCCACCTCTCCCCAAATATGTATGTACCATACGTAGAGAAAATGGTTAAAGAATATTGGTTCAGATGTTGTTTTATAAGCCCTAACAAGATTCCCAGCACTTCAGAAAAAGCTGCCCTGAGGTACATGCAAAACTCTAAGAAAAACTCTAAAAAAAAAACCCCACATTTACCTCATAAGGGGTGGGGATTTGTATATGCTCTCATATCAAAACATTTCAAATAACCAGACACACAATTCAATCATTTGTTCATATTCTTAGATTCCTGGATGTATAGTAACTCATAAGCATTTTATTTCTAGTTGGCATAGGAACTCGCAAATGAGTTATTTAACAAGTGTGGGAAATGGAAACTGTTCTTCAATAATACAGAATTTTGAACCTGAAAAGCTATAGCACCTTTCCTCACAGAGGCGCAATTTTGATCCATAGAAGAAACACCCTGCTGGAAAAAGCTTAATAAAGTTTACAATCTCAGACTTTGGAGAGAATTCATGGAGAATCTCTTCTGCACAAACCTCATTAGACGAAAGAAGGCTTTCCCCCAGATGTTGCCAGGAGGTTTTGCTCGTTGTCTTTTAATTAAGTAATTAATTGGTTCATTTTGTATGCCGACGTTCATCTGAGGATCACAGGGCAGTTTACAATATAAATAGAATTATTTATGTTGCTCTTACACAGGGCAATTGGAGAGCCACAGCTAGTCACCAGTGCTGTGGCTGGATGGAACAATGATTGGAACTCAGTATAAGGGGCTTCCTGTGTTTCAAATTGTCATGTCTACATAAAGCAAAATGTTTAAATGGCTGTATTTCCTTCTATCGCAGGGAACGCTACACAAGCTGATAAGGAAAGGCACCTCTTCCAAGGTTAGAGAAATCTAGGAGGAGATTCAGCAAGCAGCCAGGACATTATTCCACATTTCCTAGTTTTCCAGATGCTATGGAGTTTTCCCAACTGCTGGCTTGGTCATGACCACAGAATGGAAGATGGAAGAAGGATCCCCAAGGATGTGCTCTCTGGGGAGCTGGCTTCAGGCACCAGGCCCACTGAAAAACCAACTCTGGATTACAAAGATGTCTGAAAACGTGACATGAAGGCTGGTAACATCAACCCTGCTGTGTGGGAATTCCTTGCAGAGGACCGGAGCGACTTAGGAACAGTAAATCTTCTTCTGTTTCTCACCACCACAGGTCATTCATCATGTCAAAAATATTTCATTTTTTAAAAAACCTCTAAAGTATTATCATAATTCACCTCGTGAAAATATCCCATCAAATACGTCAATGTGTGTATTCATATGTCTTCTTGTAACTGTAAGACCATTTGATCTCTCTCTCTTTTAATTCAACATCTTTTAAGTAACAAAGTCTTTGCATGAAAGAAAGCAGTCACGTGGCTGGTTCTACCTTGACCTCATCAGCAGGCCCATTCTCAGCCGTCTTTCCTCTGTTTCTGCCCTGCTGCAAAGTATACACCGAGGGACCCAGTCTCAAAATCTTTCCACTGCCAAGACATTCATCACCCTTGTAGAAAACAGCAAACTGAAAAGACAAATGGCAACAATGTTTACAGCACACAGAGGGTTATGTGTAACTGCAAGGAATAGATAATTGAACACAGAACCAAAGTCACATGTAAGCTCTCCTGTTCTGAACATGGCAATGTGGAAAAAAAGGCAAGGGCATCAAAGTTATTGGTATGTGTGAAACTCAATATATAATAAAACTGCACAGATATATAGATATACAATATACAGTTTTAAAGACGCAATCTTCTAAATAAAGAAAAAGGCAAGTATTGCATTCTATGGCAAGTATGTTAAATGATTTTCCTTTGATATGCCACTCAAAAGGTGCCTATAAAAATTCTCTTCACTAGGAGACTAATATCTGAACTTAATCATTACTATCTAGCATACCCATCAATAGACCACAAGCACACAGCCCATAGCATCACTTAATCTGCACACCAGGACACATACACACATTTTTATGTTGTATTGTAGATCCCTTTTTGTTAAATTTGCAGGATCTGAAAGCCATCCTGCAGTTTTGGAGGCTGGTGACTCAAGACATCGCTAGGTCCAAATAAAACAAACTACTCAGCTGTGTATGAGAATTCGATGGCGAGACTCTTCTGAAAAGTTAAGTGTTCTTAAGTCTCACTATTTTGTGGACACAACCCTGCGCTTGGCTATTCGCATCACTCTCTCAAGATTTCAGTAGGACTTGCTTGAGTCACCACCTTGATGCGAGGCTGCAGTTTAGAAAGCGCTCTGAGCGTTTTCACGTCAGTTGTTGAAGCCATTATGCTGCTTTCCAAAATGCAACCCATTTCTTCTAGGATAGTCTGAGATGAAAATGGAACAGAAGGAAGTGGGCAACAGCTACAGTTCTCGTTTATTCATCTGTTTTAGAAAAGGTATTGCACCCTCTCAAAGCACTGTACTACTTCACATTAGACCACTGGCTCATCGTGGCCAAGCACTGTCTTTTACAGCTGGCAACTGCTTCCCAGGATCTCAAGCAGTTTTGCTCATTCCCAGTTTTGCTCTTGCAGAAGCCAAGAGTTCAACACAAGACCTTCTCCATACAATGCAGGTGTTTTTTCACTGAGCTACAGCTCATCCCTCCTCCTCGTTTACTTGGAAGTGAGCTTTGCTGAACTCAGTGGGTCCCACTTCCAAGCAGACGTCCACAGGATCTGGCACTGACTCACGGAAAATGAAAGAAGTAGAGCTTAGTGTTGCCTCTTTCACTATAATTAGCAGTCCATTATACACATTCTACAACTTTCTTTAAAAAAAAAAAATAGGGACGACTGAATTTATAGTACCCAATAAATGCTAATTAGTAAAATGAAACTGCAAGGGATCAGAAAGTTGTGCAACAAGGAAAGAAAATTCCATTAGAAACAGTATTTTCCTCCAGGCAGGAGATATTCTAATAGGTATATTGAAATACTCACTTAACAAGCCTACAGAGGAGTTTGCACATTAGGATGGAAAAGAAAATGTTTGCCTCCGAGTGAGAGATCCAGACTCACAGCTCAATCCTACTCAGGTTAATGAAAGAATATGTCCCGATATATGCAATGAGGCCTGCTCTCAGGTAACTGAATAAGACTGCTGCACTGAATATACGCTGCAACTTATTGACAGAAGAAGTCATTATGTATCAGAAAAAAATCCAAGGAGACTTATTGTGGAGCACAATTTATGAAAGATCAACTTTAAAAGTTCAAACTGTGATCAATTCAGAGCCAAGAAACAAAGAAATTCAAACATATTTTGACAAAGCTTTTTACCTGTCCAGGACTCTTGTATTCATACGGTGAGATGCTTAAGGCTGTAATCCTAAGCATATTTTCGCCCCACCCAGGAAGGAAGTCCCAGTTCACTGATAGGTTGTAAATTTAACACATAGGAAGAAACCAAAAGCATCTTCAGTACCTACCTGGCCTGGGGTAAGAGCCCTGATTGGCTTGACCATTGTCACCCATACAGTCCCATCCTGATTTAGAGTTAAGGTGCAAGGCTCTAAACACAAAATAAAATAAAATAGATGTTAAAGAACTAGCTTTCGCATTCCCATCAAATTTGGATGCTATCTCCTAATCCAAATAAATGTCAATGTGCAGTAATACTGGCTCTTTTCCTAGTAATACCAAACGCCTTCCCCACTGAAGTAAAATGAATGAATGAATGAATGAATGAATGAATGAATGAATGAAGTCTAGTCACCTAGTGCCATCTGGTGTTGGAAGCGGAAATGACACTCCATCATTTTGTCCCGAATCAGTTCTGCGGGAGGTTCCTCTGCGATCCAGTGTACCCTGTTTGTCCGCAAGAGATCTCTGTAAAGTGCAGGATGATCTGTAGAGGGTGCCTTGGAAGTGGGTACAACAATTTTAATTTAAAACTAGCTAACCACATGGCTGATCATTATGAATAAAACCAGCATTTGGGTAAGGAAAACAGTTACAAAGCCACTCTTTTATTATGAATTAGTAACTTCACAGCCACATTTGCAATACTGCGGTTTTCGATTACACATTTTACACATCACTTGGGAAGACAGGCGAGCTAATGCCAGTGCACTGGAAGAAGCAAAGATCAATAGTGTCAAAGCAATGATGATGATGCTTCAACATCAACTTCGTTGGACTGGTCCTGTTGTGCGGATGCCAGCTGATTGTCTTCCAAAGCGACTACTCTGTTCAGAACTTAAAAATGGAAAGCGTAATGCTGGTGGTCAATAAAAGAGGTATAAAGACTGTCTCAAGGCAAATCTTTAAAAATGTAGTATAAACACTGACAACTGGGAAACACTGGCCTGCGAGCGCTCCAATTGGAGAACAGCCTTTACCAAAGGTGTCATGGGCTTTGAAGACACTCGAACTCAGGACGCAAGGGAGAAACGTGCTAAGAGGAAGGCACGCTTGGTAAATTTTCACCCACCCGAAAACAAAAGTCCTCACTGTGGAAGGACGTGTGGATCCAGAATTGGCCTCCACAGTCACTTAGTGACTCACTGTTAAAAATGTGTTCATGGAAGACAATCTTACTCGGCTATGAGTGATCGCCAAAGACTGTGTTGGATCTTTGGATCTCAATTTTTTAAAAAGTCTGATGTTTAATGATGTCACTGCTTCAAATATTTATTTCAGGAAGAGAGAAACTACATCCGTGAAAACATGAAAATTTCTGCAAGATTCAGGGTTTCCTATGGGACACAGAATACCTTGGGATCACAAGGACAGTGGTTTATCTTGTTTGTAGATTTCAGTACTTACATTTTCTACAAAAGGGATGGCAACAAACATAAAAACTGGCTTGCTTGCTTTTAAGCATGATTTCTGAATCTCAAGCAAGGATGCCTAGCCTGCAGTCCTCCAGATGTTGCTGCACTACAGTTCCCATCACCCCAGACGACTGGTCTTGCTAGCTAGCATTGATGGGAGTTGTAGTCCAAAAACAGCTGGAGACCCAAGTTTGGAAAACTCTGATCTAGAGGGTCACAGCTTAGCAACCTCTTGTCTAAGAATGGCTAAAAAATGGCCAAAATACAGGGTGTGAAATGATTATTTGAAATGGGTGGGTGTTATGGGCACCTATCACAGTTTAGTGCAACATCTGTAAATAGCAGGTAAAGGTAAAACTAAAGGATCTCTAGACAGTTAAGTCCAGTCCACGGCAACTATGGGGTGCAGTGTTCAACCCGCTTCAGAGCAAGGGAGCCGACGTCTGGCCACAGACAGCTTTCCAGGTCATGTGGCCAGCAGGACTAAAATAGCTAAAACAGTTTTGCAGTTTTCCTCGCCTTACCAGCCCCTCATTTTGCAAGATGACAAGCAGGTTTACTGGGTGTCTCCTTTTACAGTGGTACCTTGGTTTAGGAACTTAATCCGTTCCAGAAGTCCGTTCTTAAACCAAAGCGTTCTTAAAACAAGGCGTGCTTTCCCATAGCAGCGGGGGACTCAATTTACAAATGGAACACACTCAACAGGAAGTGGGACATGTTCTGCTTCCAAGGCAAAGTTCACAAACCAAAACACCTACTTCTGGGTTTGCAGCATTCTTAATCCAAGTTGTTCATAAACTAAGCTGTTCTTAAACCAAGGTACATGTTTAGGTGTGTGTGTAGGCAAAGCTTAGCTATGCAAACTAAACTATGATTTTACTATGGAATTTGGGATTTTAAACAGGTTTTAGGCAATATACCATGATAAACACTCCCTACACTGCACAGGACAAACATTATTAATCAAAGATATAGTAATATATTTGGTAAGACTAACTTATATTAGTTCTAAGGCAAAACTCAACAATTTCTTTCAGTGCATGCCATTAGATTCTTGATGCCAATATCCTTTTCAATCTTTGTTAATCAAAGAATCTTGTTAATCTTGTTAATCAAAAGCCAGTTTGAACAGGATGTAATAAAATTTGACACCAGCTAACTTAACGGCTTTTCTTTCTCTTTTCAATGGAAAAGCCAAGAATCTTAGGCCAATAATAACCACATTCTTTTTGGCAGGAATTACAAACGGTACACAGAATTAGAAAACTTACCACAAAGATATCCCTAGAGGCAATATTTTTATCTACAACAAACCAAGCATCTTTGAGGCCTCCTAGCCTGGCTCTCTGGCCATATGTATACAAGAAACAACCTAAAAATAAAAAAATAAAATAAAATATATATTTCACATCGTTAACACTGCTTAAGCCTTTTGTTCCTCCAGAAATCGCAACCTACCATTTCAACAGAGAACAGAATCCTACGGATTAAAAACATAGTTTCTGAATGAGTAACTCATGAAAACTTAGGGAACACTCATCAACAGTTGCATTTTCATTTTTAAAAATGTCCAAAAGAGTAAGCCTGAGTCTATAAAGTCAAAAACCTTTTCTAAAAATGCGATTCAACAATGCAGAATATGCTGACAATCATCTGCCACACCCGCCTCAAATGCCAAAAAATGCTCTTCATTAGCTATGCACTTCATTAGCTAGGATCAGGCACAAGTTCCTTTCTAGGCCTTTGGAACAGTATTTATCAAGAAAAGTAGCAGATAACAAATTGGCAAATAAGCAGGCATTAGAGGAGATACGAGCATATTTTGTGAAACTGTTGTAATTGAGGGTATTGCTCTACTTCACCAAGGAAACAAAAAAATGTTCTCAGTTATTATGAAAGAAAGTTCAACAACCTAAAACTTACAAAGACAAGAATTCTACCAACATTTTGTCTTACAATTTAAAATCTTACTGTGTTTGATCATGCCACTGGCCCATAGGGATTGCAAATTTAAGCCACCCATTTGTAGATGTATTTACAGCAACGGTTATTCGTACTATTTGCCTTCAAAACTGCACTGAGGGGCTAACTTAAATCACAAGGTAGACCAGTGTTTCCCAACCTTGTGCCTCCAGCTGTTTTTGGCCTACAATTCCCATCATCCCTTGCCACTGGTCTTGCTAGTCAGGGATGATGGGAGTTGTAGTTCAAAAACAGCTGGAGGCACAAGGTTGGGAAACACTGAGGTAGACAACAGAACAGGGGTTCCCAACCCTTTTGAACCAATGGGCACATTCAAACTGGGGTTATATAGTATATTTCTACTGCCTGAAGCACTATTATTTCAGTAATTCTCACAGCAGCCCTGTAAGATGAGAGAGTGTCTGAAAGTTACAGATTGGAAAGTCAACCATCGTGGCATGAAAAAGGCCACCTAATGAGTGGAAGGTAGAGGTAAGGATCTGCAAGTGAGAATTATGGCTCATAACTCACATTCATTTCTATTTTATTACACCAGCATTTCTCAGTGAACATATTTTGGATTGCATTCAATCATATAAATAAACCAATAGCCAATAAAAGTCCACATTTACATGTTACATGCACAAATTTGAAATGTGTAATTTTTAGATAGATACCAAAATGAGAATATAAATATGCAACAGTTTTGCCATCGAATGGGTAGGCCTCTTCCTCCTTACAAATCTTTTGAACCTATATATTCCATCTTGCAAGGTAAATGGCGTTTCCGTGCACTGCTCTGGTTCGCCAGAAGCGGCTTAGTCATGCTGGCCACATGACCTGGAAGCTGTCTGCGGACAAACGTTGGCTCCCTCGGCCAGTAAAGCGAGATGACCGCCGCAACCCCAGAGTCATTCGCGACTGGACTTAACGGTCAGGGGTCCCTTTACCTTTACCTAACTATGAAGAAGAGAAGCACCGTGAAGGACTGGAACCACCTCTATATCTCTGTATTAAGGGAATGAAGGGTGTGCAAGACCCCAGACCAGTCGCCTCCAGAGAAATGAACATTCCAGTCTCACAACCCCATTCCCAAACCTTAGGCTTAACTTTGGGGAGTCAAAACCCACAGCTTCCTTTGGATTTAATGAGAAACGCACAGCAAAACTACCCTGTCGAAAAGCCTCCGCAAAGTCTCACGCTGCTGAAGGCCAAGCCCAGCAATTATTACAATTCCTTTCTTTGTGAAAATGATTGTTCTCCCTTTACACGTCTGGTCTAATTTCAAGCATTAACAGATTCCTTCCTTAAGCATGTTTATGTTTATACTGCTTTACCATTTACTTTAAAGAGATTAAAGGATCAAAATTTTGTCAGCCTAAAAAAAGGCTCATTTCCCTACAATTTATCAGCTAATAAAACAGAAACAGAACGCAGCAGTAGAATAGCTAACTACCAAATCTGAAGCTTTTACAACCAGATGCTTTTGACACAAATTGCATTCTACAAGCACCGGGGCTCAACATTTAATCTACTGTTAGCCGGGCCAACTCAGGAAAGACAGAACTCAGAAAAGTCCTTTCTGATGCCTCTGCATCCTTCCTGTTCATGAGATATGGGGTCAGAGAGCCAGAAAACAGAGGTATAAAACTTGCTTTTCATATATAACCGTGCTGTGAAATGCAAATAAATTACAAAAGAGCAGTCCATTTTTTCCATACACAAGGGACATTTAACGTTAACAGAGTAACAAAATATCAGCTGACCTTTGTGTGTTCCAATGACCTTGTTGTCTTCAATGGAAACAAAGTTGCCTGGACGGGGCTCCAAATACTGCAAAGGAAAACAACTGTGTGTAAAAACCCACTCCCAGGCCATAATCTGAAAATTAAACCAGCATCCTTCATTTTTTAAAGACACCTGATACAAGTTATTTATAAACGTGGTGAATCCGTAATTACTTACCTCCAGAAGGAACTTTTCAAAATTCCTTTCACCGATAAAACAGATTCCCATGCTCTAAAATAAAACAAGGGAACAGAAGCTCTGACCATCGTGACCAAACAACAAATAAATAAGCATGGATATTTTAAAAGTCTTAACAGCACAGAAGATATACCTAGAAACATGCAGAGCAAAGAGCAAAATTCAATTTCCATCAAAGACAACATCCTTCCCTGAAGTACATAAATAAAAATCTAATATTAATTTATTAAAACATTTATATCTGGTATCTTCTACAAAAGATCTCAGTAACTAACAATTGGTTTTAAAAAGGCAGGAAAGTGAAGTTGTCTAGTTCAGATGAAAAAGAGCAGTTAAGCAGAAGTCTCTCCACTATACCTGCTCTGGAAGCTAATTCCTGAACATTATCATCTCATCTGTTAATTACTGAAATTCC
This sequence comes from Podarcis muralis, assembly GCF_964188315.1. Lineage (NCBI taxonomy): Eukaryota > Metazoa > Chordata > Lepidosauria > Squamata > Lacertidae > Podarcis > Podarcis muralis. Next base: position 9,509,165 of record NC_135664.1, on the reverse strand, counting down.
CACACACCTCTTTATTGCTAATTATATCCAGGAAACCATCACACAAAACCATGGCAACCCTTACCACATGAATGGGTTGATCCCAAAACACCTTTCCTACTCCACAAACTAGGGTCTTAATTCACGAGAGGAAAACCATATTCGTCCTGATCAACTCTTCCAAGAAACACATAATCACAGAAAGAAACACTCTTTGACCACCCTATGGCAAGAATACTATAATATATTCATGGTCATCCCATGCCTGATTCTACCATGCAACACCTTCTGGTGACATGTCATGCAGATTCAACTTCTACTGGACCAGGAATGTGAAATGTGGTAAAAGCTAAAGCACTCTTTGGCAAACCCTTTCGATTCGTCTTCTTCGGAACTACTGCCACAAATTGGTATATTAAAATGGAGACACAGAGCAGTGATCATATCAATGTTTCGGGAGGTTTTTTTAAACATTGTACTTCAGTGTGTGGATTACAAGAGCTGTAAATATACACTTCACTAACCACTCATGCTTTAAACACATTACAAAAGCTAGTTTTTTCAATGAGCAATAAAAGGTAAAGGTAAAGGTACCCCTGCCCGTACGGGCCAGTCTTGCCAGACTCTAGGGTTGTGCGCCCATCTCACTCAAGAGGCCAGGGGCCAGCGCTGTCCGGAGACACTTCCGGGTCACGTGGCCAGCGTGACATCGCTGCTCTGGCGAGCCAGAGCCACACACGGAAACGCCGTTTACCTTCCCGCTAGTAAGCGGTCCCTATTTATCTACTTGCACCCGGAGGTGCTTTCGAACTGCTAGGTTGGCAGGCGCTGGAACCAAGCAACGGGAGCGCACCCCGCCGCGGGGATTCGAACCGCCGACCTTTTGATCCGCAAGCCCTAGGCGTTGAGGCTTTTACCCACAGCGCCACCCGCGTCCCTTCAGTGAGCAATACCAATGGTTCAAACAAAAAACGTCACAAGTTGGGACCATGAAATGTTTTCCAGAAGTAATGAAGAGCCCAATTCAGCTGCACATGGAAAACAGAACTGGTGATCATGCCCGCAATGCAATGGCTGGTATCGGCCCCACTCACATGGCACAGACTTTTCCAATGCACATTTCAGTACCAACGCATGAATGCCCAGGAACAGGGCCATAACACAGAAGGCGGACCCAGCAAAGCCAGGCGACTTCCACCTTCACCACAAGTGGCTTCTTTGTCCAGGGAACAACCATACTGAACTGCTACAATCATCTCTATTTCAATCATAGTGTGCAAAACAAGCTCTTATCAGGAGAACAATGGGGTGACAAAAACAATTTGAGGATGACAGAATTCTACTGCTGCACTCATTTTTTGATGGTGGCACAAGGCCCATTCAGTCAACGTTGCCCCTCTAAGCACTTTGATGATAAGACAGTAAGAGTTACCATGCCTCTTTTCTCTGCAGTACATGGTGAAGGTGATGTTCCGCAGCTATCTTCTTTACAAAGTCTTTTGTTAACTCTCCTAAAGGAAAAATGGTCCTCCGCAAGGCTTCTTGTGAGATCTGACTGAGAAAGAATGTCTGATCTTTAAAATGATCAGCTCCCTGAAGAAGTTTTACAGCTGTGAAAAGGAAGATATAAAATAAAATTACATTGACTATACACAGCCCATTTCACTTGCATGTTTCCTTCGCTGTATTTCTGACTATTACTTAAAGAGAATATTATAAAAGATTTCAAGTTTAATAGGAAAACTATCCCAATTTTCTCATTACAAAAAAATGTGATGCATATTTTAAGGAAATGCTAAGAAAACACTCTTTGCACAAAGCAGCAATTGTTTGCAGACAAAATAAGTGCTGATGTACACACTTCATCTGCCAACTATTATGCCCTCTCACTCACTTCACTTGAACAGATACTATATACATGGAGCTCCTCAGTGCAAGCCTATGGAAATATGTGCAGTTTGCTTCATGGTTAATAAAGGAAGCTCCACGTGCACAAACTATTCCATAACCAACCAAAGAGAAACTCCAGCTAGAGCTGCAATAAACATGTCATTTGATTTTAGCCCAACCCAGCAAGAAGCTATTCCTGTGAATTATTCCAGATGCTATGGAACATAAATTGCGGGTGAACAAATATAGAAAACTTTGCATCAGAATGCACTGCACATTGTCCTTCAGAATAGGATGCTTTCTGTGTGTGCTATGCAATCAAGTAAAGTCTGATTCATTTATTTCACCCATGGGCCATTACAAAGTAGCTGAAACAATAAGGTACACCTGGGCAATCAACAGCCCTAAAATATACACAAGGCAACCCAAAACAGTAAATAACCAAACTTTTGTTCAGACAATACTCAAAGGCAAGCATCCTGATTATGGGGTCTACAATGAGCAGCACTATACACTCTGGGCGGCTTCCAACAAAGATGAAAAATAAACTAAACTAAAATGTCACATATTAAAAACTTCCCTGAACAGGGCTGCCTTCAGATGTCTTCTGAATGTCAGGTAGTTGTTTATCGCTTTGACATCTGATGGGAGGGCGTTCCACAGGGCGGGCGCCACTACCGAGAAGGCCCTCTGCCTGGTTCCCTGTAACTTGGCCTCTCGCAGTGAGGGAACCGACAGAAGGCCCTCGGAACTGGACCTCAGTGTCCGGGCAGAACGATGGGGGAGGAGACACTCCTTCAGATATACTGGACCGAGGCCGTTTAGGGCTTTAAAGGTCAGCACCAACACTTTGAATTGTGCTCGGAAACGTACTGGGAGCCAATGTAGGTCTTTCAAGACCGGTGTTATATGGTCTCGGCGGCCGTCACCAGTCTAGCTGCCGCATTCTGGATTAGTTGTAGTTTCCGGGTCACCTTCAAAGGTAGCCCCACGTAGAGCGCATTGCAGTAGTCCAAGCAGGAGATAACCAGAGCATGCACCACTCTGGCGAGACAGTCCGCAGGCAGATAGGGTCTCAGCCTACGTACCAGATGGAGCTGGTAAACAGCTGCCCTGGACAAAGAATTGACCTGCACCTTCGTGGACAGCTGTGAGTCCAAAATGACTCCCAGGCTGCGCACCTGGTCCTTCAGGGGCACGGTTACCCCATTCAGGACCAGGGAATCCTCCACACCTGCCCGCCTCCTGTCCCCCAAAAACAGTACTTCTGTCTTGTCAGGATTCAACCTCAATCTGTTAGCCGCCATCCATCCTCCAAAATACATGTTGTGGGCAAAAATATGTAGGTTACATATGCCCCACTCATCCCAATTCTCAGCATAATAAATTATATTAAATATAAGATCTGGGTTTCAGCAGTAGGCCACTTACCATTTCTTACTTCAAATCTATTCCTGAAAAGTCCTTCTGGCCTGCGTATGTATTTTTGCTGAAATACTTCATTGTCTTCCAAAGAAGTTCTTGCATAATGTCCAGTGGCAATTGCATCTGCTCCTGGCACGTTTAAAAAACATGTGCACGTTATGGGAGATTCTTCAGAGAGAAGCTTAGAAAATGCTGTGATGTTAACAAAAGATCCAACATATTACGTAACAATGCTAGTTTCTATGGTACACCTAAATCCTGAAAAAACAAGAGGCCAGTCTTAAAATCTGTATCACTTTCTCAAGGGCTTGCTCCTGATTTTGGTTGCAGTTTCTTTATTGGCATTTAGGAATGAAACACAAGAAGCTGGCTCATACAGAGTCAGACCACTGGTATGAATGCTTAAGTTGAAGTTTAGCTGAAGTTAGACAAGTCACTGCTTGCCTGGATGGGACCTCCTGGGAACGATATTTATGCCACCTCAGGTAGAATGTATATAGGATACAGGATGTCAGGAAATAAGGAAGTTAAATATTTTTATGGCTTTCCATGGTTTCAAACCATGGAAACCTTTTTCAGCCCTACCTGAAGATGCCAGGGATGGAACCAGATAACTTCTGCAAGCAAAGGATGTGCTCTACTAAGCTACAGTCATTTGGTTAAGTTGTAGATAATACACACCTGCAAGCAACTTACCAAGGTTATTCACAGCATAATCCAGGAAATAATTGAATTTGATGTACTTATTGCATATAATATCAGGATTAGGGGTCCTTCCCAATTCATATTCATTTAAGAGGTAGCTGTAAAGAAAACTAGAATGATTATGAACATTTGGAAACTCAGAGCCATGTTTGCCAAGGTTTAACCTAAATCTAACCACATGGGCTTACCGGGAATCTTACACATTTTATGTAAAAACAAGTATCTCATTCGTATTTTCATCCCAGCAAAAGGACTAGAACTGAACAAGCTTTCCTCTGTCTGGATTTCACTGAAGTTGTTCTTATGCTCAGAAACTCTGAGGTTAACATGGCAGTTCTTGTATTTAGCACTTATTGTGAAGTTCAGCGTTTATTATATTCAATCATGATTAAAATCTTAAAATCTGCAGGCATGCTTTCAACAACTTGCAAATACAAACTGTATATTTGTAAACCATGGCTGTACAATTCAAAGATGTTCACATATGCAATATAATTAGCTATGAAGTCTATAGTTATGAATATGCATGTTGATCAGCAGGGATTTATGCACTATTCCATCAAGCAGTGCCATAAGAGGATATTCACTTGCTCTTGCAAAGGTTTCTCTCACTTCTTCTTTGCATTGTAGAACAGGAATCAGCCTCCAAAGGTAATTCTGCTGAACCCGGTTGAACTTTATGGTTTGAAAATGGACATCTTCATCTTGTGCCTTCATGTATTTTAAACATCTGAGTCCTGCTTTTTGAGCTCATGAGGTGCTCAAAGTGCCTTATGAGCCCATCATTGCAGACAACAATAGCATGGTCTCGACCATTAGCTGTAAATAAATCATGACTACAAACTGAGAGGTTGAATCCTCAGTAGAGGTTGAGCCAAGCTCTTTATCTGGAGAAGAAGCATATGGCACTTGCTCAGATTTGGCACACTCCACTCCTCCCATCAAAACAAAAATGAACCCACAAAATCATAAAACAAATTTCTATAAAAGAAAAATGACCATTCGCAGCACTCTATACTGCCCTACAGCATATATCTCCAGATATGTCAAGCAAACAACCTATCAGCTACAAGGAAATGAAACCTTGTTTTTTGTACACACACACACACACACACACACACACACACCCTTTCTCATCCCAGACACAGTGATCCATCAGAGCCTTTAGTACATGAAAAATTCATTCACAGTCTCCCCTAAGGAAATTTTACAAGGATGCAAGGCCATGACATCCATCATGCATTCATTCTCTATTCGTTATATCTCCAAGATGCCCTAAAAGAAATGGAAAATACCTCAGGAGCATTTGCAGGAGAAGACAGTCCTATTAGATTAAAATGGGCTGTAACAATAAAAATGTCAAAGGTGTAGAAATGCGAAGATTTGGGGGAGATGGGTGGGGGGAGAATGATTTTGCCCCAAGTCAAACATAAAAATTGGAAATTCTGAGAGGAACCACTGCACCTGGCCCAGCCAGGGGCAAGTGGAGGAGAGGGGCAGCAACGCTCTCTGGGTCAGAGCTGGGCTACATGCAGCCCTGTGGAGAAGGGGCCTTTGTGGGGGGCCTGGTTGCACCCCATCCCAAAAATGTGCCCCCACTACTCCACTGTGCCTGAATATCATACGAGGGCCCTCTTACATGGAAGCTCTTTCCCTGTCTATAGATTTGCAAAGAATAATTGATATTTTTAATTATCACTCTGCACATGTATAACGGCATGTTTTCCTAAATAGGCGCTCTACAAGTCCTATTTTGATGAAAACAGCAAGATTAAAGTTGCAACCCCACCAATATCCACTGCAGGTGGAGGAAAATGCAGTCAGTCATTCAGAGTGTGTGCATATGCAGAAAGGTTTGCATTACAGCACAGACCTAAGCTGACTTTGGGGTTACCAGCCTCCCTTACTTCATTACTGCATAGAGCCATGCGAAGCTTTATCTTGGCAAATCTTTAATGAAAGCTCTCTTACCTAAAGACTTCATTCCAATATTCTTTTACATAGAAAACCTGGTGAAATGGAATGTCTAGTATCTGACAAACTCTGTAAGCATCTTCACAGTCTTTGTCAGCAGAACAGATTCCTTGTTCATCCACAATGTCCCAGTTCTTCATAAACACTCCAGTCACTTGGTACCCTAGAGAGGACAAGAAAGAAGAAAATATTTTGCATGAAGAATCACTCAAGACTAACCTTGCAAATTAAGCAAGCTGTCGAAAATAGCTGTCTTTCTCAGTAAGCCTTTTTTTTTTTTTTGCGAAGCCTCACGCTGTAACAGAAGACTGCTTCAAAAAAAAAACAACCCCCAAGATATACTCAGATTAGGAAGAGATGTTATTTTGGCTTCATAGTAGAGCTTCATAGTGAAGCATTTCAGAGCTTGGAATCGCCAAGGAAGGTGGAACTGGACGAATGAAGGTCACAGGCAGTTCTCAAACTGCTGCGCTCCAGGTATCTTGGACTACAACTCCTACTAACCCTAACCAATAGTTAAGGATGGTGGGAATTGTAGTCAAAAGGCTTTACTGTATTAGCAGGATTTTTTTCAGCTGGAATTTTTTAGGTGGGCACCATTGCCATTCTAAGAGAACAAGGGAGGCGTTCATGGGGAATTCCAGCACCTCTTTTCCCATAAAAATAGCACTGTTTATTAGTATAATGTCCGTGGAAAGATGAGGGTGACACAAGGCTTTTACAGTAGATACAAGAGCCCCTTTTCACGCAAGGAGGAGACATACTACTAATGCATTTATCGATCTTGCACAGAGCCACACAGGCAGACTTGAGAAGGAAGAAACTTTGTGGTGTTATAATTCTAAGGTCTCAAATACAGAATATCCATAAACGCTCACATATCTAAATATATAAACCATGTGTCTGAAATAGTACGGGAGAGCAATCCTGAAGCCATTTTGACTCTCCCAATGACCTCAAATATTCCTCTGCAGTAAGGGAAGCAAATGGGGAAAGCCTTCCCACTGTCTTTTCGCTTACAAAATCCTCTCTTAAGGGCGTCTTTGCGTATGAATAGGGCGAACCTGTATAAATAAATAAATAAAACAAGATAAATCCCGCCCAGGAAACCGGCTCCCTGAGGAGAATAATGGAGGGGGAGGGAGGGAGAGACTCGTGTTGACCAGACACGTGTGAAGGCTGCGGGAAGAAGGCCTGCCGCCACATTTAAGACACGGGAGTAAACCCTCGGAGCTTACTCACGAGCAAAACACCTACAAACCCCCCCGGCTGAGAAGCGGATAGGCGACGGAGCGGCGGCGGCGGCCGTGAGGCGACGACGACGACGGCGTCAGGGGAAGGAGGATGGCTCTGTTCCCGCGGCTCGTGAGGAAAAAAGCGGAGCTCGCGTGAGGGGAAGGCCGAGGCGCTGGGCCCCGTCTGCAACCCGCCGCCCAGGTGGCTGCTGCCTCACCTCTCCGCCGCAGCAGCAGGGCCGCCACGGCGCTGTCCACGCCGCCCGACAAAGCGCAGGCCACATGCCGCCGAGCGGCGCCCAACATCTTTCCCCTCACGGACCCGGCTCGGCTCCCTTCCGCGGGGCGGAGCCCAGCTCGCCGAGGGCGGGGAAGCGGCGCTAGGCCGCGCGAGACCAACCACCGCAGGCCGCGGCGGGGCGGTTGTGTTGTCGGTGTTTTGTTTTTATTTTTCCCCACCACCAGAGAGGTCTTTCTGACGACGAGTCGCAGAACTGGCCGAGTTGGAGGCGGGGTTGGGAACCTGTCGCCCAACACGGGACTCGAACCCGCGACGCCCTGAGAGTCTCATGAGCTCGAGTCAGGCTCACGGAGCCCGGTGCGGATTGGCGCCTCCGAGCAAGCAAACGCACGTTGCACTGTGACGTCAGCACGCCGCTTTAAATAGCCTTAGAGTGGCCACCTGTCCTGTTACAGGGCTGGCCCCTTATTTCGGCTTAAAATGCCACCTCCTGTGTTGATAGTTTGTTCTGTATTTCAGGCAGTGCCGGATTTACGTCTAAGCTAAACAAGCTATAGCTTAGGGCCCCACTCTTCCCCCCAAAAAATTCACTATTAATATACTTCTTAATTGTATTTCAGTTCAACAATTACTTTGATAAAATACATGTTTTGCTATGTGCAAATGGCTTTTAGATACCTATTAGGTCCATAAATTACTATAGCATATATTCAACACAAAAAACAGCGACAATTTGTTGTTGACGAAGGACAGCTGGACATATAAAGAGCCCCGTTACCTTCAGTAGCTGAGGGACTCGTCAAACTGAAATCCGGCCCTGATTTCAGGTCTTCTCTCTCTCTCTCTCTCTCTTTCAAGTTAGGAAATCCTCTCCAAATGCATGTGCTTGAAACGATGTGTATTTAAACATTCATTCATGATTTTCAGTTTTATACATTTCAATAATTGCACACTCGTTTTACCATTTCAAAGCTTGACTTCCTTCCTTCTCCCTTTCTGCAGTTCCCTAAATTTATTTATTTATTGTATTTTCTGCATATTCCAAATTAACTTAATTTGCTCATTTGTTTGTCTACATTAAATATATACTCTTATAAAACTGCAGGTTATTACAGTAATCCTGCCAATGTTATCTGTTTACTGTTTATTTGTAAATATGCAATAAACCATTTCTTTTATAAAAAGTTTTGTCGTCTTGATGCCAAAGATGCTTCTTGAGGCAAGTGCTCACTGCATATGCTAGGGCATATTTGCAGGGCTGTTCTGATCTCCAGAACAGATTCCAGGGTTGAACTCTGCCTTTAAGTGAGACAGTTTGCTTTTCTGCTCGCTGCAAGCTTTTGAAACGGAAAAGGCTGACATGGCCCAGGCCAGGCATTCCGAAACTCAGCCCTCCAGCTGTTTTGGGACTACAACTCCCAACATCAGTCTGAGAGGCCAGTTCTCCCACAAACATTCATTGCTTAACTACGTATCAAGCAATGACGTGTTAAACACTGAGAACTCTAAAAATTTCATATCTCAAAACACAAGAACATAGCACCTGGACTAAAGTTTCACATAATTCCCTTAAGCATGCACTGCCAATGAGTGAACCTCAATTTCTGACAATAAAGTGCATATATTGAGCAGACTTTCACTGCATTCTGCAGGACTTCCAGCTTATCTTTGCAGCAACTTCTTCCAAAACCTAAACATTAGGAAGAACTTCCTGACAGTAAGAGCTGTTCGACAGTGGAATTTGCTGCCAAGGAGTGTGGTGGAGTCTCCTTCTTTGGAGGTCTTTAAGCAGAGGCTTGACAACCATATGTCAGGAGTGCTCTGATGGTGTTTCCTGCTTGGCAGGGGGTTGGACTCGATGGCCCTTGTGGTCTCTTCCAACTCTATGATTCTATGATTCTATGATTCAAATATTGTGTGGAACAATAACATCTGATTTATAATAGCTTAAGCCAGCAAAGGACAATGACTTGACAGTGAGTTTCAATCCAGTATTTAATTCGGTTCTGCTAGTTAAATTACGTTAATAAATTCACATTAGTCTAGAATCAGTTATTGATATGAATCTGTCAATAATATATTAAACCTAAACTATGAAACAACCATTAGAAATAATATAATAACCTAGAGATCTCTGCTGGACCCTGTAACCATATGTTTTGGTTCCTGTTTGCCTAAACTAATTCTTACATTTTTTTCTTAGTTGGAAAAGAAAATACTAATTGTGTTACACACACACACAGTTTCTCCACCTAGATTCTGAAAGATACATATTAGTTTCAGTGTATATGCTACAAGTCTTCATCCATTTTTAAGCCACTTGGACAGTAGGGATTAAACAAACAAACAAATAAACCAGAGCTTTGTATTTAACAGTCTGTTAGCCAAATGCAGCAAGGAATTCATGTAGGCAAGTGAGGCAGCTTGCAGAAGAGGGAACAGATTTCTCCTTCACAGAGAAGGACTTTCCATAGTGGCAGTCAAGACACAACCTAGGAGCTTTGTGCTAAGGCTGAATTAGAACTACGTATGCTTTAATATGCTTACTGAAGCCAAAGTCTTTTCCATACTTTCCAAGTCACTACCACTTACTTGTTCTTTGAACTACATTTTGAGCTGCAAGGGATGACCAGCCTAGTACTTGTCCATTGTTGCATCTAGTTAAGACAAACTATCAGTGAGGAATGTCCTGCTTTTCTGTAAAAGGAATCTCCTCCATGATGTAAAAGTCACCCATTCCCCCGCCCCCTTGCTTGAATTGATCTGTTTGGGTAAATTAATTTTCATACAAATGTTTGGAACCGAGATGTCAGAGGCAGATCAATCATTCCCTTTTCTTCATTTGATAGCATGATGCACAGGAACAGCAAGAGATCACTGTGCATAAAAGCTCCTAGCTTGTTCAGATTTCTGATCCAAGAGCAATATGGCTACAATGCAACTAAAATTCACATTATGAAAGTTGAACAGTACAAATGCATCCTAATCATAATACAGCAAATCAGTCCTGCTTCAAATACTGTAAATCTCAATAATCACTCACCGAATTGTTCATGTTACTGCAGAGTTTCCAGTCACAAATTACAGACCAGTGTACAGTGTGCACGTTATAAATCCTAGCAGGCGCTTTGAATTGTAAACTTGGAATGGTGGAAGCATTCAGAAAGGCTTCCACTATATTTTAATGAAAATATACGTTTTAGAATGCCTTTGCTTTATTTTAATTCATGACATTTGACAAATTTGTGCAAAACAAACTAGATATTTTAACACACAAGGCATCTGTGATCAGTTCCTGAAAGTACCGAGTAATCAATATTTAAGCCATCTTTATTATTATCCCTTAACAACACATCAACAATACATTTGTCAAGTGCTCAGTTTAAAAACTTCATTTCTATTTTACTAGTCTGTTACCCACTCACACCCTGCTTAGTGAAACATCAGTTTTTGCACTCAAACTCTTCCAAGTTAAGAGATTTGCTCAAGAAATCAAAACTTCAGAAGAGGAGAATCCAGGTTCTCTTTATTTCCTTCCGGTGTAAAACTGATGAGAGGAGAGCTCAGATCTATTGGCTAGAAGGAGGGAAGGGGAGGAGAGAGAGATAAAGACAGTTAAGACATTAACTAAAACAATATTTGAACCATTACAATAGCAGACTTCTCCTTTGCTAACTAGTCTTATAATGGCATTCTTTGACACCACTACACAGCCATAAATTCAATTATTTATATTGCAACAGCTAGTCAATACAAGGTCAGAATTCCCTTGCTAAGTTGTTCCTGAATGTCACATATCTGTGTGGGTGCAATATGCTGTGAATGGCAGTTTGTCCTTTGTACATTTTCCAGCTTATGTCGCATGAGAAGTCATACTGCTGCACTGACATTTGTATTGAAACAATATCCTTGCATGCTAGCAGTGTTAAAAAGGGAAATATAAAACGGGGTATCTTACCTGTCCTACAGGCTTCAACAGAGGAACTGGAATTATTTCAGGAGTATTAAAAAGATCAATAAGGGGTTTATTTTCACATTCCTGGGTGGCAAGTGGTGTTTTATCTATTCCAATGTCTATCAGTAAAGTCTAGGGAAAAAATAGTAAATTTATAAGTTGTTGACTGCCTATTGTGCTTCGCTTCCTGAAATAAAGTTAATTACAAAAGAACTGCCCATGAGAACAAAACTGTTTAATAAACCTGTTTGCTACCCTAAAAATCCACAGTACTTAATACGTTCTTTCTCCAAGAATTGGTTTGGGTTAGCCTCCTATTGAAGCATGAGTCTCCATATATCTGTAATTACCCATATTATTTGGAAGCAGACATTAATAATAGCCATTTGGATAAATTTACTTTATGTTGTTTCAGCAGACAATCTTCTGCAAAGCAAAAAACTTAAAAGAAGACCAGAGAAATCCTGCTTTACACAAACTTCACAACAAGCAGTGGCTCATTGGGAAAGTGACCAAGAAAATTAAGGATGCTAGATATACCGTATTTTTCGCCCTATAGGACGCACCGGCCCATAGGACGCACCTAGATTTAGATTTGGGGGGGGGGGAATTATTTCCCCCCCAGGCGCGGGGGTCGGAGAGCGCTGGCGAAGGTGAGTGCACCTTCGCCATCGCTCCTGGAGCTTGCGGGGGTGGGGGAAGCCGGAGCTCCCCTCGACCCCAGCCCCCAGAACAGGTCGGAGAGCGATGGTGAAGGTGAGCGCACGTTCGCCATCGCTCTCGGAGCTTGCGAGGCTGCGGGCGGGGGAAGCCAGAGCTTCCCCCGACCCCAGAACAGGTCGGAGAGCGATGGCGAAGGTGCGCGCAGCTTTGGCATCGCTCTGGGAGCTTGCCGGGCTGGGGGGATAGCTTCCTGAAGCCTGGAGAGCAAGAGGGGTCGGTGTGCACCGATCCCTCTCGCTCTCCAGGCTTCAGCAAAAGCCTGCATTCGCCCCATAGGACGCACACACATTTCCCCTTCATTTTTGGAGGGGAAAAAGTGCGTCCTATAGGGCAAAAAATACGGTAACTAAACACCTTTCAGCTCCTTTTCAACACAGACACTGCAGCAGTGGTAATTTCTGAAAGAAGAGATGCTTCACATTTTAAAGCTGCCTGGGACAGCTGTTCTATATGCACAAAAAAGTAGACAAAGCAGGAGCCTACCTCCACAGTGGGTGTTCTTTCTGCTGGTTTCTCCTGCTCAGAAAGGTCCTGTTCCGTTTCTTCAGAAGACTTCTCTGTTGAAAAATCCAGTGCAATAGGTGCAACTGGTGGGGGAGATCCTTCTGTTGAAGATGAGCTATAGGCCCCACGGGTCTTGCGCTCTCTGGCCCATTTGAAACTGGAAAGGAAGAGACACAAAGAATTTCATCTAAGAACCCGTCTTGAAAATGGTGTAAGATGGTCAGTTTGGGTTATGTCTAGATTTACCTAGCTTCTAGAGTCTTTTTGGATGACACACTCGAGACTTGCCGAAGAGACACGAGATCGGGAGAAGACCTTGCTTTGGGCACAGTTCTGGGGGTTAGTGATGGAATTCCCGACGTACGCCGGCCAATGGGAGTAGGTAATGCAGAATGCCTTCTGTTGGATGGAGTCCATAAGCCAGACTTGGCAGCAGAACAGGTATTTAATACCAATCCGTCTTCTGATAGTTTGCGAGGTGGGGTAACGGCAACATTGCTAGAAGGATACACAAAGTGTTAGAAGCTGATAATGCATCACAACAGAAGCATTCCTCTTAGTTTAAGTGCATACTCAAAAATGTAGGGTATCCCGAATACTTTTCAGTAATGCAGTGAAGAGCAACCAGCAACCCAACTTAAGAATTACAATTGGATACATTTTAAACCAATTCAGCTTTTTTATTAGGCTGTTTGCAGGCCACTGAAATATTTGATTTTATCCCAAACTGAGGCTTTTTCTGAAACGCAAGTCGGTGTTCGGAATAGCAGACTGGTTTTTCAAACCAAGAGGAGTGATATAGCAGCAGATAAAACATCTTCTGGGAGATTATAGAAGTGCTTAGGTACCACATCTAATCCAAGCTGAAATTCTCATCAGTCCATTTCAGAGATTGTGGCAAACAATAGTTAATTAAACTTAACTACAGCTTGTTGTGATGTCTGATTTGACAAATTTATTAGTAGCTGCTCTACCTCCAGATGCCCCAGTACCTCAAGACTGGACTGCTGAGCAAAAAGAAAACAAATGAAAGCAAGAAATTGCAAGCTATAGTTTGCATGTATGTTTGAAGTCTAAACCATGTTTTGCCTTGCTGTGAACCAAGCATTTGGGTGCACATTTAGAAAAGAGATAACAGGGTAAAACTTTGCCTTTGGCAACATTAAATTCCCAAACTCATGTTCACTGCTGATATGCAAATCAGAACCCAAATAGGTAGTTTCACAGACACTGTTGAAGCACAAGACTTCAGTATTGCCAAGCAAAAATTTGAATCAGCAACGTAACCCAGCCCTCTCCTGCCTGCTACAACAAGGGGTGGGACAGAATTCATCTAAGACTTCGAATATCAAGGACTGCCAATCCCACTGGACAGCCTTTTTTTGCTTTACATGCTACTGTTTAAAGTAGTTAAAGACCTGAAGTTACACAGGTCTCTCCACATTTAATTTCACACACCCCATATACACAAAGTTTTCTCACACCCCATACACAAAAACCCAGTTCTAAACCACCTTGATAAGCCTGTCAGCACTTGCAAGGCAGTTCAAGATGACAGAAGCTTAGAGGAAAACAAGTATGAATTAAAATACAGAACATTACCTTTCAACATTACCACAAGACAGTGAGTGTAACACTCTGGCAACAGAATTCTCAGATACACCTAGGGAGAAAACAATTACAGGACTTAATCAACTTACTGATGCTCAGTTCAGTTCTTACTCCCCATCCAATGCAATGTTTAGAACAGAACTAAGGGCAGGCACACTAGAAGTTAGATAAACTATAAAAATTTATCACATGGGTAAGACCAGTCTTCTTACCTTCCCTTGAGACTGCAGGTACTGCTTTGGGCTTGGGACTTGAAGTTGCTGTTCTGTTTCCCAATATGCTTTTCTGCAATGGTTTCTGAAAACTAGGATCTGAGTCCTCTTTCAGAATCCCACTGGCCATCTCAGGCTTATCAGTAACTCTGCATTTGGGTGCATTTACTGGAGGATTTGTTTTTGGAGCACTTGTGGACCCATGTTGCTTTCCATCAGAATGGGAAGCCTGCACAGACAACCCCTTCATAGGTTTAACAATAGCAATCTTGCTTGCCGTAGAGGACAGCCGGGAGCCATGTGCAGAAACTTTAGAAGCAACACCTATTTTACCTGGGAGGGAAAAAAAGAAATTTTATATCTATTGTTTATATATGTATGCACCACTATCAATGCACCTAATGCTTTAGTGTCGGGAAAGCAAAGGCAACAAACTTGAGCAAGCGATTCCCAGTGTTGGGAGAGAGGGGAAGAGAATGAGAGAAGAGACACCCAGCATGGATGTGGAGATGCGTTACACACGTTTGAATTAAGTAATAAGGACAAAGAGACATGAATTTTGAAAAGTGCAGGTGCTTGGGACAAGTATGAAGCACAGGAGCCAACAAGGGAGAAGAGATTCAACTATTTAAAGGGTGTTGTTACAGCCATCGCATAATGCAATTATTCAATTTGGTCTATGGTGAACACATTCATAAGTGTGTACTTAACTGCAAGAGGTGCAATTGTCTTTGCAAAGGTTAATATGCAAATTGTATAATTACTAGACTATTACTATTTAAGTTAAAGGTAAAGGTAAAGGTACCCCTGCCCGTACGGGCCAGTCTTGCCAGACTCTGGGGTTGTGCGCCCATCTCACTTAAGAGGCCAGGGGCCAGCGCTCTCCGGAGACACTTCCGGGTCACGTGGCCAGCGTGACAAAGCTGCATCCGGCGAGCCAGCGCAGCACACGGAAACGCCGTTTACCTTCCCACCAGTAAGCGGTCCCTATTTATCTACTTGCACCTGGGGGTGCTTTCGAACTGCTAGGTTGGCAGGCGCTGGGACCGAGCAACGGGAGCGCACCCCGCCGCGGGGATTTGAACCGCCGACCTTTCGATCGGCAAGCCCTAGGCGCTGAGGCTTTTACCCACAGCGCCACCCGCGTCCTTCACTATTTAAGTTAGTGAGCACCAATTTTATTAAATCAGTTTCTCACTTGTGCTTCAAAAGAGCTCAGCAGTTATGCATTTTGGCCACTGTTGCTATCACTTAATATTTGGGGCTTGGATTCTGTATTCTTAGGAGCAAAATGTATGTGTGTGTTGTCCCCACTATGGAAGGATGTGTAGATCTAGATTCAGCCTCCACAGTCACTTACAGACTCACTGTTAAGACAGTGTTCATGGAAGACAATCTTACTCAGCTATGAGTGATCACCAAAGAAGAAGAAAGAAGCATGTGTGTGTGTAGAACCCAGGTTTCCCCGCAACTCAGCAGGCCATTTAGACAAGTGGCCACCATTTTGGGCTACTGTTGTTTATTCCAATTCTGGTTAGTTAGAGCCAAACAGGATCAAACCACATTGGATTTGTTACCTTTCCCTATCTTAGGAGAGATGGACTGACTTGAATTCAGGCTTATGCTGGAAAAAGAGGATGAAGAAGAAGACGTTGAAGTGTTCCTTCGCATACGGATATTACTAGGACGTTTCAGCTGCGTTGCCTTGATCCCCAACTGTAAAGACAGTAGTGGAGGTCATTTAGGTATCCCTAAGAACATCTAACAGACTTTATCCTACTGAAATACTAATATTCCTTATGTTCACATATATGTGGCTACAAGAAAGCATATCCAGCCCTAATGCTCCTGCAATAAGGGTTTAAACATTTTTTCCTTCAAATTAAGATACTACATCTCTGCAGATCGGTGATTTCAAACCCTTAAGTTTTCCTGGAAAATTATTTCCATAATGTGTGCTCATGAAGAGCTTTATACCTTCCTCATCCACTACAGCATATAGAACCCTCCCCGTTCAATTTGGCAGCAAGGGTCAAGTCGATTCAGACCATGAGTTTGTTACTTCAATAAATCACTCATATGCATCACTGGATCTTTGCTAAGCCTATTTCCTCATGTACCACAGAGTACACTGGTCCAAGGATCGCTAATCCAGTATCACAAATCTAGAACATCTGGTTTCAGATGTCTCCAAGAATTACAAAGGCAGGAGTTATTCATTAAGAGCATTTACCTTGTTGGAAGTTGAAAGAGTTCTCTTGTCTTTCCCCGTTGAACTGTTAGAGAAGGATGCATCTCCCGCATCTGAAGCAAGACTTGATTTGTCAGAGAGTAAATCTTCCGACGACTCCATACTGCTCAAATTATTCCAGCTGGAAATACTGGGCAGCTTCCCTTGTTTTGGCTGCAAGGTTCAGATTTCAAGCATTTGTAAACCAAAGGATGTCAACAGTAATGTTATTTTAGTGTTTGCCCATTAAACTAAAATATCCTTTCAATAAACAAGTTCTAACCAACACTTTAATTTCCCACAGGCCCAGCACGGGTCCCCAATAAAGCCTGCGAGGCCATTTCCACCAAAGGACACCCAACTGCCCCAAAACTGACATATTCGACATCAAGTAAGGGGTCTGCAAACATGTGGTTAGGATTGGCTGCCTCATCAGGGACTCCCTAGTGCAGCCAATGAGGTTTTCTCTCAAGAGCGATCAGCTGATGGGTACTGAGAGCACCCACCTTTGAAGTCCATTTACAGGTGTGGCATGGATTCCAACTACACTTGCAAATGGATATTTTTCCTCGGAGGGAGAAGCATTTCCTTCTGCAGCGGTGGTTTGATTCCATTCCTCCAAGTGGATTTCAAAGAGCCTTTAAGCAAATGGAATGCTCTCCCCAGGAAGGTTTGCCTGGTGTCTGCATTATATATTTTTAGGCACCAGGCAAAAACGTTCCTCTTCAACCAGGCCTTTGGCTGATTAATATTCTACAGCCTTTTAAATGCATTTGTGGGAAGGCGGAGTTTTTCTTATGTTGCTTGGGGTTTAATTATTTACTGTCTTTTATATCATATTTTAGTCTGTGAATCGCCCTGAGATCTTTTGATGCAGGGCAGTATATAAATTTGATGATGATGATGATGATGATGATAATAATAATAATAGTTCAGTTTAGAAGAACCATCTGCTGGAAGTCAAAACGACAAACAAAGCAGCAGTCTAATATTAACAGAGTCACACCTCACAACAATTTGTATGTCACATTAAATAAGTTAAAAAGAAGCTACGGTTCAATGTGGATGCGCATAGCATTCTCTGCTCCTGGGAAATTAAGCCATGGTCTGGCTTGTGGTGAAATCCAAAACCAGCCTCAGGGTTTGCACCCCTGAACAATTAGCCAAGAATAAACCATGGCTATTGTTGGCAACTCAATATGACACGCAAACGAGGCAAGAGACACACAGCACCTGGTTAGACGTTTCTAGCTGACTACATTCCAGCAGCAGCAGCACTGATAAGCATTGAGGTGACCACCAATTTCACATTAGTCTCAAGTCATGTTTAGCAACCAACACCACTATAGTTTTATTGAAAGGCGTATGAAATGAGTTCGCCAGCTATAAAAGTCAGAAATGTCAAGGTCACCGGCATTATGCACTGAGGCCAACAAATTTAAGTAAGATCACAACCATGCAGCTATTTGTCCTCTATGTAAGAAACTCCACAAACAAGGGAAATAATTGGGAACTAGCAGGGAGTTACCATTCTTATGTGGCAAGATGACTGCCCTTTATGCTTTAATCTATCCAGAAGGGAAAAAAACTTTACCTGTCCCGCTGCCAAGAGACTATTTCCAAATGCAGATGCATTTTTTACAGTCTGAACTGTGCTCGGTTTGTTATTTGTTTTGTCACTCTTCCCTTGCGCTAAAGATGCAAGCAGTGTGGGGGGCAATTTGCCCATTCTGGCAGGACTAGAAGTATTTAGAGGAATTTGTGGAGAACGAGAGCTGTCCATCCCCACGATCAGTTGCCTTGAATGTTTCTGAAAGGAAGGTGGCCGTGGGGAGACTGGACTTTCATACACACAATAAGTCTCTCTCCTAACTTCCTTTGGGGTTTTATCCATCACTATTCCTTTCTCAAGGAGTTTCAGTTTTGATTTAGATTCTTGCACAAATTTTTCTACAGCCTCTGTCTTTTGTTCTTCCAGCTGGCGACCGTTGTTCTTTTTTGCTTTGGTTCCACTTTGTATCTGGAGTGCTATCTGGTGAGCTTCCTTAAAAATCTCCACAAATTTCTCCTCAGAAACGGGGCTCCATGTTAGTTTATCCACAAGTGGTGATGGGGGAATTGTGTCTTTCGTTGCTTCAAGGGCTTCAAGAGTCGTCGCAATGCATTTTTCTTTATGGCCCATGGGCCCGACAAAAACTTCATCCTCGTTTTCACTAGAATACAGACAAATTAGTCAGACACCTCCAAATCGCTTGCTCTTTTAAAAATATGGTTTGCTTTAGATACTTTGTTTACCTTATAGGAGACAGCGAAAAGTCAAAGTCAAATTTTTCATCAGACAGGTGGCGAAAATCTGGAATCATAACAAAGCATCAGTTGTTATTAAGCTAATCATGGCTGACCTTTTTATAGTGGATATATTACCGTATTCCCCTTTGCCTTGCTGAAATTTCAGCTTTTGCTACTACTTTTGGTTTCAAATTATTCTAGTCTACGCAAAACAGAACAGAGAATTAATTTCTAATACAGCGTGGAACACATGCCCCAATCCAGAAAGGATGGTCTGTGCGCAAAGGTTTCTATGTACAGATATCCTTCTGAATCAGATGCTGTGTGAGTACATGTATTCATACAAATATTGGCTCCAGCACTAAGGGTAGGGTACTGATGGACGGAACCCATATTTCCCTTCTTTCCCCCACAAAACTGGCACCTTAAAAGCTGACAGCAATGATCATATTCATGGAGAGTTTTCCTTGGGGCAGACCCTGCTCATATGTAGCCCACTGTTATCTGAAGGATTTTAGATCAGGGCTAGAGCCCAGCCAGCATTAAACTGTACTTAAGCTGAGTCAAGCCAATGCATTACCGAACTGGTCACAAGGGACAGTTCAATGCAAGCTCTTCATATCACCTTTGATAGTGAGTTCAGAGTTAAACACTATGGCAGTTATTTCTAGCATTATTCCTGGTAAACAGTTGCAAGTAATCCAGAATGAAGAAGTTTATAATATAAACTTAAATCAGAGCCTATTTGTTATGCAGATTGTTATGAGATTCCTCCAGTGTGTCTTTATCTAAGAAATTTCAGCCATCCATTTCAAAATAGAATAGCTATAAAGTCAGAATCATTTGATCGAGTATTATTCCTAAAACTACATTTCCCTAATGACAGGTAAGAGTCATCATTAAAGCAACCTATAGTTATCTTTTTTTTTTGTAACTTTATTCTACAGCAAATTGTGTGTGCATGTGTCAAAGGGCAGAATATTCAGCAGTATTAAAAGGCATCAGGAAGAATGAAGGGGGGGAGGATTAATATT
This sequence comes from Podarcis muralis, assembly GCF_964188315.1. Taxonomy (NCBI): domain Eukaryota; kingdom Metazoa; phylum Chordata; class Lepidosauria; order Squamata; family Lacertidae; genus Podarcis; species Podarcis muralis. The sequence goes on along the minus strand of NC_135664.1, from coordinate 9,489,158 downwards.
CTTGCTAATTAACTGAATTGGCTGCAGTACATTATCTCACTGATTGCCACAAGCTTGAAGACCTTGCAGGTTTTTTAGATTGCGTAGGCTAGGGGCAGCCAACTGGTGCTGTTCAGTTGTTTTGGGCTACAACACCCATCATCACCCTCAGCCAACATGGCCAATAGTCATGGAACTGTAGTCCAGAAAACCTGGAGGGCACCATGTTGGCTATCGTGGGTGTAGGCCATAGGTAGAGGGTGGCCTTACAAGCCCTGGACATAGCACTTTGCTGCCTGACTTTTTTATCCCAATAGGAATACCACCAGTCTCTCGAATTAGTCCTCCCACTCAAGAGCACTCGATTTTAGAGGTGTCTCACGACAAACAAGACAGTAATTTACAAATGTGCTTTATATCTTACAGCAATGTTGTTGTTTTTATCACCTACCATTATTCACACACTCATTGGGTTTGGCTTCTGTCATTTTACATGCTGAATGCAAGGTTGTTTTCCCTTCGTCATCCATGATACGACTGCAAAACACATAAGGTAAACCAGCTCAATATTATATTTTTAAAAATCCAGCACCAGTTATGTTTATTCCCATTTCAAAGAGCTGCTTCACTACAGTCACCACCCCTGCACACCCATACGTATCTATACCAGAATCTTCTCTATACTAACGAAACAGTGGTAAAAGGTTGGCCAGTACTCAGCGTCAGATACACATGGACCAGACTACAGCATCATTCCTCATATCCACTTATGGTAAACAATCCGGATTCGACAGGTTAATTTACAGAGAAGTACACTGCATTTTGGTAGAGAGGCAAATCCCATGAGCAATAGGGTCTTACCACTTCAGCTGTACATAAACCAGCTATTACACACAGTAAAAAGGGGGGTGGGGGGAGCCTAATGGCTGAATGTAGCCCACCAGCCAGATTTCATGCAGGGAGGGGGAAATAGTGGCTGCTGTGCAAAGTTTGCAGTTGCGGTTCTTTACTCAACAAGATACAGAGGGGGAAATTGCAGCAGACTTGTGTTCCTTGCAAATGTATCTAAAAATGCATTTTGCAAGCATTCAGTTTTAAGGATATAATAGCATTATCAAGGCTTTGAACAGTAGAAAGGCAAAGTTCGCAAGTCAGCTGTGCATTGACCTTACTTGCAAGTAAGGTCAACTTACAAGTCAGCTGTGCATTGACCTTCTTGTGAGGATTATTCGGTTATTTTGCCTTTTGGAGTCAGGTAAGATGATGATGATGGTTATTATTATTTTATTATTTATACCTCGCCCATTTGGCTGGGTTTCCCCAGCCACCCAACAGAACACAAAAAATGGAATAAAACTTCAAACATTAAAAACTTCCCTAAACAGGGCTGCCTTCAGATGTCTTCTAAAAGTCAAGTAGTTGTTAATTTCCTTGACATCTGATGGGAGGGAAGGCCCTTGGAGCTAGACTTCAGTGTCCGGGCCAAACAATGGGGGTGGAGACGCTCCTTGAGGTATACAGGGACAAGACCATTTAGGGCTTTATAGGTCAGCACCAACACTTTGAATTGTGCTCAGAAATGTACAGTGGTGCCTCGCAAGATGAAATTAATCCGTTCCGTGAGTCTCTTCGTCTTGCGAAGCACAGCTATTAGCGGCTATTAACGGCTTAGTGGCTATTAATGGCTTATCGGCTTTAAGAAAAAGGAAACAAACTCGCAAGACGTTTCGTCTTGCGAAGCAAGCCGATAGGGAAATTCGTCTTGCGGAACGACTCAAGAAACGGAAAACCCTTTCGTCTAGCGAGTTTTTCGTCTTGCGAGGCATTCGTCTTGCGGGGCACCACTGTACTGGGAGCCAACATACGTCTTTCAGGACGGGTATTTTTTATTTTTCCCCAAAAAAGTATTGGTTTTCACAAAATTATAAACAAACACACACATAAAACAAACATAAATCATAACCTTATTAAAAATTACACTTATTAACATTGTTAAGTGACTTTCTCGCTTCCCCTTGGTTGAATTTCATTGCATGTCCTTTTAACGGTTTTCCAAATCACAGTTCTTATAAAGTTTAACTTGAACATTAACATCCTTAGAGCTTTTCATTTTGAAATTAAACATATTAATTCATCACTTAACTTAAATAAAATCCTAAGCCAATTAAGTATCTGCAAGCTGTTTCCAGTTAATTTAACTTAACATTTAACTAAATAATCATTAAATTTAATCCAATCTTCCTGATACTCCTCCTCCTTCTGGTTGCAGACTCTTCCGGTTAGGTCAGCTAGCTCCGAAAAATCCATCATCTTCATCTGCCATTCTTCCACCATTGGTAATTCTAGCGTTTTCCACTTTTTGGCTAGTAAAATTCGAGCAGCAGTTGTAGCATACAAAAATAATTTAACATCTTGGAATAACAGGCTTGGAATTGCCCAAGAAAGATGTTAAATTATTTTTGTATGCTACAACTGCTGCTTGAATTTTTCAGGACAGGTATTATGTGGTTTCGGTGGCCACTCCCTGTCACCAGTCTGGCTGCTGCATGACCCAGAATGCTGTCTGTGGAAAAACGCTGGCCCCCTCGGCCTCAAAGCGAAATGAGCACCAAAACCCCATAGTTGCCTTCGGCTGGACTTAACCATCCAGGGGTCCTTTACCTTTACCCTTACCTGCTTTGAAGTCACTTTAGCACCTAGTGCACCCAACCACAGTGTGACCCTATAACCCTTGACAGCTCCACCCTTGTCTTTTTAATTATCCCAGTGATCTGAAACATTTTATGATGTGATGGCAATAAAGGTAAAGGTAAAGGGACCCGGGTGGCGCTGTGGGTAAAAGCCTCAGCGCCTAGGGCTTGCTGATCAAAAGGTTGGCGGTTCGAATCCCCGCGGCGGGGTGCGCTCCCATTGCTCGGTCCCAGCGCCTGCCAACCTAGCAGTTCGAAAGCACCCCCGGGTGCAAGTGGATAAATAGGGACCGCTTACCAGCGGGAAGGTAAACGGTGTTCCGTGTGCTGCGCTGGCTCACCAGATGCAGCTTTTTCACGCTGGCCACGTGACCCGGAAGTGTCTGCGGACAGCGCTGGCCCCCGGCCTCTTGAGTGAGATGGGCGCACAATCCCAAAGTCTGTCAAGACTGGCCCGTACGGCTTTACCTTTACCTTAAAGGGACCCGTGACCATTAGGTCCAGTCATGACTGACTTTGGGGTTGCGGTGCTCATCTCGCTTTATTGGCCGAGGGAGCCGGCGTACAGCTTCCAGGTCATGTGACCAGCATGACTAAGCCGCTTCTGGCGAACCAGAGCAGCACATGGAAATGCCGTTTACCTTCCCGCTGGAACGGTACCTATTTATCTACTTACCTATTTATCTACTTGCACTTGATGTGCTTTCGAACTGCTAGGTTGGCAGGAGCAGGGACCGAGCAACGGGAGCTCACCCCGTTGCGGGGATTTGTACCGCCGACCTTCTGACCGGCAAGCCCTAGGCTCTGTGGTTTAACCCATAGCGCCACCCAGTTATTGAATCAAAAATGGGATACCAGCAGGGCATGGGGGGGGGGGGGGACTGAAGGGTGAGGGTGCAGAGCCAAATAGCTCCCAACCATAGGCTCTGTCCCAAGTCCTAGGCTCTGTGGTTTAACCCACAGCGCCACCTGCGTCCCAGTTTGAAAAAATTGATTTCCCAATTTAAATTTGATTTGAAATTTGAAAAGGAAAATCACCGCCCACCCCCATGACCAAGGGGGCAACTCTACTTCCAGGCCATCCCTTTTGCAAAAACAACCCCCTTAAGCTTCCCTCTTCATTAAACTGTAGCAGGCCTGCCCTCCCACAGGCCTGAGTCTGCGCCACCCCGAATCTCACCGCCGGGCAGGACCTCCTTATGGACTAGCCGCATGAGCGTCAAAACTCCACACGCACAAACACCCACGAGAAGGCGCTTCGGCCGCTTCTCCCCTCCCAAGCGCCGGCGACGCCGAGCTACGCCCACCCCCGGGGCCTAGGCCCGTCCCTGAAGCGCCGCCTCACCTCACCTGGCCGAAGCGACACGCTGAGGGGGATGAGTCCGCTCGGTGCAGCTTCTCGCGGCTGCATTTGAAACGGCAGCCCCGCCCCGCCCGGCTCCTGATTGGCGGATTCAAGCGACGCTCACCGACCGCGGCCAATTGCAGAGAAGCCAAGTCGCGGACTCCGCCCCGCAAACAACTCTCATTTGAGGCATAGATGGGAGTTGTAGTTCACGTCCTTCCCACGTTAAGGGACGTCGTCAGCGTAGAAACGGCCGCTCTAGGAAAACGACTTTATTTTTTTTTTCCCCCGTCGCCCGACGTTCCGTGGAGAACTGGAGATTTGAATTCCCAGAGAGGCGTTCTCTTGGTGCTTAGTGCCGGCAAAGACCGCTCGCAGCGCCCCCTGCCGGCTTTCGCCCAGCTGCAAGTCGACGCGTGTTCTGTGACCCGATTGCTTGTGAAAGGCCAACAGGATACGAACAGCGTTGGGTTCAAATGATTCAGTGGGGCTCACTATTTGGGGTCAATAGATATGTGAAAAACTGAACTCGGTTTGCACACTTTTGCCAGGAAACGAGTGAAATAAATCCAGGGGAGAGATACGTGTTGCTCTCTGTCGTGAGAAATAAAGGTTCTTATGCATAAGTGTGCAAAGTAACAATCTTTTAAATTCAGGAAATAAATACGTGTTCCTCTCTGCTGTCAGCAAGATAAGTGCTAATGCATGATTTAATAATTGTGCATGTTAGCAATCTCCTAAATCCATGCTGTTTTCTGTTTTTGCCTAGATTCGTGTTTTGTAAAGGACCTTTTAAAAATAATTCAGATTGGGTTAGCAGAGGAGGCGATAGCATCACAGCCCAGATTGCCTGTGAATGACACTGTCAATCTATGTTAGCTATCTCAGGGGAAAGTCCCATGGTGTTCAATGGGCTTTTTTCTTAGTAAGCTTGCTTTGGTTTGCCGCTTTGCAGCTCAATCCGATGTGCATTTACTCTGAAGTCTGTCCCATTGAATTTCTTGAGGGTTTCTTCCTAGCAAAGGTGTATATAGGGCTGCAGCCGAAGGCTGCAATGATGTATGGGGCTGCAAGTGTGTGGATTAGGGCAGGGCAGACCCAATGCATTTTGACACCTGAAGCGAAACATAAAATGAACACAGTCTTAATAGTGAGTCAGTAAGTGACCGTGGAGGCCAATTCTGGACCCACACATCCTTCCACAGTGGGGACATAGGTTTCCGGGCAGGAGTTGGTCACGGTGTGGATTTGCCAAGCATGCCTTCCTCTTAGCACGTTTCTCCCTTGTGTCCTGTGTTAGAACGTCTTCAAAGCCCATGACACCTTTGGTAAAGGCTGTTCTCCAATTGGAGCGCTTGCAGGCAAGTGTTTCCCAATTGTTGGTGTTTATACTACATTTTAAAGATTTGCCTTGAGACAGTCTTTAAACCTCTTTTGTTGACCACCAGCATTACGCTTTCCATTTTAAAGTTCAGGCTTTGTTGTTTTTCATTTGGTTAATAGCAGTACACAACTCTCCCAGATTTGGAGATACTGCAAGCTCATCTCTAACTTGTTTTTGCGAAATTTGTGAGAGGACCTCAGCAGCTACGGGGAAGTTGTGGTTAAAGAGATGTTGGTAATGTTCTTTCCAGCGCAGTGCAATAGCTTCTTTATCTTTTAGAAGTGTGGTACCGTCTGCTGAGCGTAGGGGGCATATGCCATGATTTATTGGCCCATATGCACACATACACACAAATGCGCACTCAGATTGTTGTAAGCAAATAGTGCCTTATCTCCTGCGTTATGCCAATAAAGAAAACTCAGGAGACTGCAGGGTAGAAATCCAATGTTGTTTATTGCAAAGCAATAGGTTACAATGGGATAGCTTTGCAAAAGTTGCAACCCCGCCCAGCGGTCCAGGCAGTGGTATTTATAAAGTTTCAAACAAAACAATTCAATTTCCACCGGTCGTACATCATTACCTCATTTAAGTTGATAGATCAATCATATGCATAAGCACTGGCTGTTTCTGCTGACTAAGCTCGGATTCCCACTGTGTTCTGTGATGACCTTGCAGGAATACATTGTGTTAGTGTGCATGCTGGGAACCTGTGTCACATGCAGCCATTTGCATCATGGAGCAACTTATGTTCTAGCTTTGTGCTCTATCTTTGTGATTTACATATTAGCTGTATTTCTGCCCCCATGAGGGCAGCACATGTTGCAAAATCATCATAAAGTGACAGGATACCATAACCTCTCCATTAGAAGCACACTCAAGGATTTACAGGGTACACATTATCACCTTTATTGTGGCCCTTTGGGCCACTCCCACAAGATCACCACACACTGGTTACACCCAAGGGAACACTTTGGGGGGAAATAAACAGGGTTTTTTTTTAAATTTAGGAACGGAATTCCAATCAACAGATTTATAGGGCAGGGCTAACATCTAACTAAAGAATGGCAACTTCAACTGATGGAATAGGCACAGTTTGCAGACCGAACATATACAATAAGAGAACAAGAAGAACATACGTTTAAAGATTGGAAAATGTTTATTGAATATTTGGGGGGAAATTGTGTATATTTGAAAACGTTGGCAGCTTTAAGATAAATTCAACAATGTAAATAAGTTTTGCTGGATGTAATACAGTAATGGAATACTGAACAGTTTAGTTTATGTAAAAGATGCAGGGATTTATGTTATGCAAAATGAAGCATGGAAAAAGAAGGGAAGTAAAACTTAATGAAAATTGTGTGTGTGTGCGTGTGTATTCAATGCAGGATTGGTGGTTTGCTGTTTGTTTGTTTTTGTTGTTGTTGTTTGTAGTGTGCACAGGGCAGATAGATGCCAGGAATGAGGTGTGCACCTTCAACGAGGTACCACATTAAAGACATGCTTTTGAAGGGTGAATGAACTAGGTCTCCAAGGACTGAAGCAGGCATATAGAAAAGTGATGCTGCATAAATATAACAGGACCCAGTACAGAGTACAAACCTAGAATTACAGAATCGTGGAACTGAGGGCCACACCAAAGGTCATCTAGCCCAACCCCCTGCAATGCAGGAATCACAGTGAAGAGTCCCTGACAGATGCCCCCCCCCCCCATTGCTCTGCTTCAGGACCCTTTGCCTATTGCTTCATTACAGAGGCCAGAATTTTGCTTCCTCACATATTCAAGATTTTTGTACTTGCATTGTTGTATATGAAACTGGGACTTTTCCATATTGTCTTCTAAATGGAGAAATTGATTGTTGGTCTTGTGGAGAAGTTAGCTTGCTTGTCTTCAGGGTAAATGACTTAAGAGGAACATTCATAGGAAACTGCCCTGGACAGAGTCAGACATTGACCCATCCACCTCAGTGTCGTCTACACTGAACGACAGCAGCTCTCTCGGGTTTCAGACAGGGAACCTTCTCTGCCCCACCTGGAGATGTCATCCAGGATTATGTGTGAGGGTGGGGATAATGCAAAGCAGAGTGTCTAATCCTGTGCTATGGACACCCCTAGACTTGGGAGTCTTCTACTGCAATTCAAGGGATGTTGGGATTGTCTCCCTTTGGAAATGGGGCTGAATGAAGAATGATCCGATATAAAAACATGAACTCCAAAAGAGAAGATTCACCTGCAGACGGAACAGCAGGTGCTTCAAAGTTCTGAAGAAACATCAGGAGGGGTAAGTTTGGCCCAGGGTCAAGGTGGGTGGGTTGCCACGGTAACAATGACTTGCCCTCCTTTGTGAAATCTCCTGCTTCTCCCTTAAAACCCACCAAATACAGGTGTCCATTGTGGGGTAGTGAGGAGAGGTAGAGAGAGAGGTGTGTGTGTGTGGTGGGTAGAAGGAAAGGTGGTTGGAGAGGTACAGTTAGGCGTAGGTAGTATAGACAGGAAGGAGGGACTTTTTCTGGACACCATGTTCAACTTCAGACTGTAAGTAGGATTTCTTCCCCTTCTCTATGTCTCCTGGGGTGGGATCCTGGAATCCCCTGCACAGCCTCAGCCCCCTGACATTGTCTTGACCAGTCACTCCCCTCCCAAAGAGCTCAGCTCCTCCACACTCTTTCTCTGCCTTCCTATTTCCTCTCCTCTCCCATCTCATCAACTACATTCACTGTTTACATTCATAGGCCAGCTATCCTCCCAGGAGCTCAAGATGGCATACATGGTTCTCCCCGCCACCAGTTTTTACCCTCACATCAACCCTGAAAAGTAGGCTAGGCTGAGGGGGAAAAGACTGGCCGAAGGTCAATCAGTGAGCTTCATGAAGATTTGAACCCTGGTCTTCCAGGTCCCCCTAGTCCAGCACTCCAACTACTACATGTCTCCCCACCTCCATCTTCCATCTCTCCGTCAAGCCCTTTCTGTGGGTCTCTGTAAGCAAGACTCCACCACCTTCCTCTCTCAGCCACCCAGTGTTGTTCTGCTCGTCTTCTTGGACCCCTTGATGCTTGGAGGTCCCACCTAGCGGTCTCCTCCCTCTCTGGGCAGGGCTGTCCTTCAAAGACTAGGCAGAGGCACCCTTTAAATGCTGGCAATGCTTCTCTTTCCATCAGGGTGGAGTGTTGCAATCCCGCATGGGATATAGCATAGCAGGAAAAGGAGAGCAAAGGCCTCTTTGGTCCAGCGGCCAACCAGATGTCTCCAGGAAGCCCATAAGGATTGTCTCTAACAGGTGGCTTCAGTGGTAGATTGCCTCCTCTAAACCTGGAAGTTCTACATACTGTAGCTATTTCAGATCATAATCGCAAATACTCTCCTCCTCCTCCTCAATGTAGAGGTGTGACCCCCTCTTTCCAACCCTGCAAGGCAGTTGTCCTTTGCACATCTTTTGGCTGCCAATTTCACAAACCAATTAAGTGTTATGTGAAGAAATGCCCATTGATGTTAATGAATGACCCAAAGCTCTGCTATTCGATGGGGCAAAAATCTCTCCCATGTTTGTTTCATAAAATCTATATACCACTTCATTGTGTGTATATATATATATCTCACACCTCGAAGCGGTTTACAAGAGGGTAAAACAATGTTGACAAGGCCTCGTTCCTGTCAGCAATCATGCTGCAGTATCCTGCACTAACTGCAGCTTCCAAGCACAAGGGAAGCCCAACGTAGAGTGCATGGCATCTAGTCTTGAAGCAATCAGAGCATGAACTATGGTAGCCAGGCTCTCTTGGTCCTGGAATGGAAGGAGCTGGTACCTCCTTTCTCTCCAAGCCCTGAAGGCTCTTGGCTGCCTCTCTGCAGCTGTTATGAAGTCCTACAGTTCATTCAACTGCAGAAAGAGGGAAGGAATTAGGAGGGATGTGCTGGCAATTCTCTATTAGGCTAAAGGTATTTCTGTTGTGCATCATCTCTTCTAGGTTCAAGAGACTAAAAAATTTCATTCAACCAGAAAAGAACAATAAGGTGGCCCCGCTCCAGCACAAGGAACAGCCTGTGGCCAGCGGCAGGGGAAGCCAGAACACCAAAGAAGACGGGTACCCAGAGGAGGGGCGATCTGCCCACTGTGACGGAGCGATTCGCCCTCCCAGGGGTGCCATCGGGGGTGCCCGATCCCCTAGGAGGTGCCATCGCCTCAGAAAGAAGAGAAAAGTGGCCCTGCTGCAGCGCGAGAAGAAGCTTATGCCTCCAGGTGAGGAAGTTCCCCCCGCACCATTTTTGGAAGGGCAGGAATAGGCTAGGGTGGCAGCTCAGGGATTTGTGGGGGAGGGAAGCTAGTAAGAAAAAGCCAAAAGAGCCAGAGTGCTGGATCCGACCCAATGTTCATCTGGTCCAGCATCTGGAAACCCACCCCAGTGGCCAGCCACTTTTGTGGGGTTGATGAAGATGCTATTGACTGAGAGAGGAGAGGAAGCATTTCTAGTGGAAGCTGGAGGCTGAGGCAGCTGGTAGGACAGGGCAGGGGGACAGCGGTCAGCTGGAGGGCCACATTTTCTTCTGAGCCACATTTGGGGGCTGCAGGCCAAGACTGGCCCCCAAGGCCTGGGGTTTGCCACCCCTGTAGTAGGAGTGTAGAAACAAGGGAACCAAGCAGAAGATTATTAGAATAATCTTTGAAGCTGCAAAGGGACGAACTAACCTGTCCCCATGTCCTTCTCTTGTTGCAGTTGTGCCGAAGCTCTTCGAGACTCTCCCGAAGCCTGCGGTTAGTATTGGGGGGAACAAAAGAGGAGGGAGTGGATCCCCCAGACCCTCTGCCCGCTGACTGTGGTCTTTGCCCCCAGTTCTGCAGTCTCTGAATACTTCCACGCCCACCCTCCAAAAGGCTCCCAAAGCAGCTAATGCAACTAATGTGGCTTGTGTCCCTGGGGTGTCAGGATGATGCCAGAGGCATGTCCTGCCCTCTTCCCTGGTGCTGCCCTTCCACCTCTGCCCAGGAGGCTGCAGGGCCCATGGAGGTCCTCTGGGGCAAGGGATTGGGCCCAAGCCTGAGGGAGGCCGGTCTTTCCTGGCTTGGGCCTGCTTGTGGGCTCTCTTGCACCCGTCAATGGTGGGTTTTGTAGTTTCACCAAAGGCGTCTCATCCAGCTTTCTCTTTCCTCTGCAGAAGGCAATGGCCCGACACTGGTCCCGCGTTCGGCCAGCTCCTGAAGAAGGTAAACGAATCTCCACACCTTGGGGACTTTTCACTTAGTAGTGTTATGGATCATTCCTGAGAAAGATCTCCCAGGCCTTCTTGCTGTGCCTTGCAGGCCTTTTTCACTTCGCCTCAGTAGGCAGGGCCCTGACTGACTCCAGCTACAAAAGCTTAAGTGGCTGAACCCTTGGGTTTGGGTATTGTTTAGAATGCTTAGTTGAGAGAGGCTGTTAATTCAATCTCTCTTTTTCATTCTCTTCCAGAGGACATCATTGTCGAAGATATAGAATGACTTTGATTTGGAGAACTGTTATACCTTTCTTGGATACAGAAAGTCCCTCTTTTTCATTCTCTTCCAGAAGACCTCCTTATTGAAGACCTAAAATGAGCTTCTGGTGTGCTGCGCTCAGAGACGGGTCAAGGGAAGGTGCTCTGCTATGGTGGAGCACACCCTATCGCGGAAAAAGGGAGTTAGGGGAGAACGAGAGCGATGAGATTGAGATTGAGAAGAGCCAGGAGAGGGAGAGGCAAGACGACGCAAGATTGCCTTGAGAGTTGGGAGGAGAGAAACGCAGGAAGGCGAATGAAGACGGGGAAGGAGGGAGAAAGGATTGAAGAGAAGTGAAAATGGCGGGGACAAATGCTGACTGCTGACTCACCCTTACCATGTCAGGAAGAAACCGGAAACAACGAAAAAAATTAGTCCTTTTGGGGATGAAGTCTATTTAGAACTCTAAACCTCAGAATGTATCATAAGTTGGTATCATAGTGGCTTTATGATGTGGAGGGTCTTAGTATCTCATTGCCAAATTTCATCCACCATATAAACAAGCAGGGAAGGAATCTGCAAGTCCAGGGATAGCACGACACCTCTTCTTCTTTGGCGATCCCTCATAGCTGAGTAAGATTGTCTTCCATAAACACGGTTTTAACAATGAGTCCGTAAGTGACTGTGGAGGCCAATTCTGGATCCACACGTCCTTCCACAGTGGGGACATTGGTTCCCTTGCGTCCTGAGTTCAAGTGCCTTCAAAGCCCATGACACGTTTGGTAAAGGCTGTTCTCCAATTGGAGAGCTTGCAGGCAAGTGTTTCCCAATTGTTGGTGTTTATACTACCATTATATTACCATATTTAAAGATTTGCCTTGAGACAGTCTTTAAACCTCTTTTGTTGACCACCAGCATTACGCTTTCCACTTTTAAGTTCAGAATAGAGTAGTTGCTTTGGAAGACAATAATCAGGCATCCGAACAACACGACCAGTCCAACAAAGTTGATGTTGAAGCTTCATTGCTTTGACACTGGTGACCTTTGCTTCTTCCAGTACACTGGTAATAAGTTCGCCTGTCTTCCCAAGTGATGTGTAAAAATTTTCAGAGACACCATTGATGGAATCTTTCAAGCAGTTGGAGCTGGCTTTTATAAGTGGTCCATGTTTCACAAGCATACAGTAAGGTTGGTAGTACAATAGCTTTGTAAACAAGCATTTTGGTTTCCCTGCAAATGTCCCAGTCCTCAAACACTCTGCACTTCAATCGGGAGAAAGCTGCACTCGCAGAGCTGAGCCAATGCTGGATTTCGGCATCAGTGTCGGTCCTTGTGGAAAGATAACTGCCCAGGGTCTACATTGGTATCTGTTGCCCCTGTAGATCATGCCACCTGAGGCCTCACCTTGCCTCTTGGGAGGGCTGGCCCTGGATCAGGGCTCTGCTCTGCTGCCCTCTGTGATGCCAGTGTTGTGCTCCACTATTCCACTTGCTGAATTTGTGGGAACAGGGTCCCTGGTGGCAGCCGCCAACAGCATTCCCCAAAACAGGGATTTTTTGTGGGTGAGAAGGAGCTAAGCTAGCCTGTGGCACCTTGGATCCTGAACTGGGGCAAATCATGTGCTCTAAATGCAGATTTGACTGTTATTCCAGCATTGTACATGAAGCAAGGGGCGCAAGGCTAAGGTAAAGGCTCTCATAAGGCCATCTAGCAAATTTGGGGCTGGACCGAGCTTTCAGCCCATAAATTTAGTCACTATACTTATTCTGGCTCTCAGTCCGTAATGATGAAGCATCTTTAGTGCGTCACTGAAGCCATAGCACAATTTGTCCTGTTTCATGCATTGCAATTAGGAATAATATGTGCAGAGATGATTTCATAAATATCTTATCAGTTTCATCTTGGGACCTCGGTTCCATTTCTGCAACCTTCTCCTGATTTTTACTGTTGGTTTTTACGATTCCTTTTCCACTTACGAGCGCTAGAAAAGAAGAGCAGATGATGGATTGCTTTCATGAAAGTTTTCCAGGCAAGTCTCATTTTGAGTTTAAATGCACAGTGCTTTTTATAGGTTGTGTGAATCATTTTAAAGTTTCTCCATAAATTTCAAGCCCTAAACACCCTTCACACCAGTTTTTGTTTGTTTGTTTACATTTTTTTTAAAATTCACATTATTAGCTGTGGGTGAAGTATAATTTGTTTTGGCTCAGAAAATGTATGCTACAGAAATGCCAGGGCTTTTCAAAATGTGTCAGAGCTAACGGCTCACATTTGCACAAGCCAAGAAAAACTATCACAAAGAGCATAACAATGGCTTTTGAACTTCTGTTGGAGAGGAAGAAAATCCATCTTTCTATTTTTGCTTTTGGCAGCGGAGAGGCAAACTTGACATACGTTCCCCACCCTCAGAAAAAGATTTGAGTGAAAGCGCTGTCTCTGATGTCGCTCTCCCTCTTCTGTTCTCTCTCCTATCTTTGGCCAGCCAGAATAGCTGGATTTTCACACTGAAAATTTAGAAAGTACAGGATGAAGGAACTAGGAAGGTGGCCCTCCATGTGTTCCTGTTTTCCAAGAACAGTCCCGGATTTACAGAAGCTGTCCTGGTTTCTGATTTGATCCTGGAATGTCCTGCTTTTCCTTAGGACATCCCTATTTTCATCAGAGAATTGTTGGAGGGTATGAAGTTCTGCAACCCCTGAGCCAAGGAGATACAGCCTTTAGAAGACATCTGAAGGCAGCCCTGTAGAGGGAAGTTTTTTTGATGTTTAATGTTTTATTATGTTTTTATATCTTTTAGAAGCTGCCCAGAGTGACTGAGGCAACCCAGTGAGGTATAAATAAATTATTATTATTATTATTATTGAATTGCATGTCCCTATTTTCATCAGAAAGATGTTGGCGGGTATCAGATTGGTAGGTCGCAACTTGTATACGCCTGATTTAAAGAAAGAAGCCTTACTGTACTAAAAATCTGAGCAGGTAATGTAGGAAACCGTACTCCTTTTATTCTAAACCTGCTGGTATAAAGCCGTACAAGTTCGTTGGGCCATGTACTGTGTGAGGACTGAGGGGGGACTGCTGGAGTTTGTTTATTTAGGGCAGGGTCAGCAACTTTTTTCAGCAGGGGGCCGGTCCACTGTCCCTCAGACCTTGTGGGGGGCCAGACTATATTTTGGAAAAAAATAAATGAACAAATTCCTATGCCCCACAAATAACCCAGAGATGCATTTTAAATAAAAAGCACACATTCTACTCATGTAAAAACACCAGACAGGCCCCACAAATAACCCAGAAATGCGTTTTAAATAAAAGGACATATTCTACTCATGTAAAAACACGCTGTTTCCCAGACCATCTGCGAGCTGTATTGAGAAGGGCCTTAGGTTGCCTACCCCAATTTAGGGGCACACACCTGTCGTTCAAAGTGGTGCAATGCCAGTAGAAACGTGTCATTGTGTAGACGTTAACTTCCGAGAAGTGACTTTCAATAAGCCTCTCGCTCAGACTGGCTATTGCGAGCCCTTGGGGTACCCGTGAGATCTGTTTGAGAAATTCCCATGCTCGTATCGCAAGAGAAGAATCGTGGAAAGGTGTCTGTGTCCTGCATAAGGGGCGGCTTGAAAACAGAGCGGTCTATTTTGTCAGCCAAGTGTCTCCCCCACTTCTCGCTCACCTCCTTTTTGCACGCACGCATTCTACAAACAGGGAGGGCTTCTTTCGTTGCTCCACATTTGGCAGAGACTTAGCTGCTTCTGTTTATAAAGGCCCAAGCAGTCAGCGAGGGGAGAGAACGTGCTATTGGTTTACTTAGTTCATGACTTGCAGCAGCAGCAGCAGCAGCAGCAGCTCCAAAGTTGTATCCCGGAGGATCTCAATTCTCCGCTCCTCTTTCAGCTGTGCAAAGTCAGCATCACTGCTACCGACTGAGGGCTTTCAGGTCACTGATTGACGGGATCTCGGCTGGTTTCGCGCTTTCAGGGAAGAGTTGCAAGAGCAATCCACCGAGGAAAAAGAATGCATGCCTCTAGAAGGTAGGTGAAACACGTTGGTAAAAGGGAAAGCAGAAGGAGAGCACGTCATGCAGAGCTTTCCATCCTGACAGGCAAATGTTACGGATCCTAGTGCTATATTCAAACCAAAACTTTATCGCGGTCCAAAGACCCACCAAACAATTTCAAAACTAGATATGGTCAAAATGACCACACAGACAGAAGAAAGAAACCAAGGCAGTCATTTTGTTTTATCTAGGGCATAATGATCTTTGTTTCTTATAACCTCCGAAAGAAACTTTGCCACGGCCAGTGTACTATCATTTGAACTGTCTTCCAAAAGATATTTAATATGGGAGGCTTTGGATTTTCCCGGCAAATTTGTCAGTGAGGGTTTACTCAGTTGATCCCTTGCTTGCTCATACTGCCCACAATACAGAAGGATCTGCTTCATGCAATCAACATCCTGGGAACATAACCAAACCTATTCTGATAGGGGATGCCTCTCAGTCTGCCATTTAGAACTTCCGAGGGAAATATGTTTAGTCTGGCTTTGGTAAATAAACGCCGATACGTAGGTACAGATAAATTCCTAAGGTATGAGGATATCTGAAAGTCATACCCATATTGGATTCCAGTTGCGACCGGGCTACAAATTACATAAGATCGGGATGATGCTATATTTTATCTGCAGCTTCAGACTACTGTGCTGAAAGACCTACTAGGGAATAAATAATGAGGCTGCTGAAACGGTGGTTTGGTTTTGCAATGGAAAGAACTAAGGGTTTCTTCATACAACATTGTTAAGACACAAGTAGCACAATTAGGACACTTCCTGGGGGAAGGAAGGGCCATAGCTTTGTAAGAGAGCATCTACTTTGCATGCGGAAGGTTAGGCTTAGGCTTTAATCTTTAGCATCTTTAGGTAGGGCTAGGAGAGACTCTCTGTAAAGTAACACCTTAAACGTTAGTAGTGGCCACAGGCTAAATCTATTGTTTCTTTTTTCTTTCGGCAGAATACACTGCCTTCGTGCTCACAGGCCAAAACCTGCTGCTACCACCGGAGAGGCAGTGCAGAATTCTTGTGGGTGCAAACTGCGGTGTCGAAATGAGCAAACTGCCGTCGGTACACTCTACACACTCATTGTCATGGTCATCCTAATTGCAATTTGGGGAGTCTGGGCCAGGAAAGATTTCTGAGCATGCTGAAGGAAGACGTTCGATATCAAAAGCTCAGAGAGACCCTCTTAGGGACAGGAAGGGCAAAATGCTCGACTTGTACACACCGGAACTGTTATCAAAGGACAATTGCCGATGGATGCAGTCTCTCTCTGCCCCTCTTTCTGGCAACGCTCAAAATTCAAGAGAGAAAAGAATGCAAAGTGATGATTCTTTCAAGACTGCTTTGTATAATGACGATCATAAAATGATGCAGCTTTTGTAAATCCTGTAAATGTAAAGTATGTAAAATATAAATATAAAATATACCTATTTTAAGAAGGCTGGGTCAGTGTTTTCGCTTGGTGTAATTTCTGCTTTGATTTAACAGGCTCCCAGTTTCGTAGCACCGAACTTAGGCGGGGTCATCCAGAAAGAGTGGAGTGGTTAATCATATCATTGGATCTCAGTAGATCTGGTTCATTATCTAATAACTCACGTCAACATTCGGTCAATCCCTAAAATAGGACAATGGCAACAAGGATGTGACTGCTCTTCCTGCTACACAATGGTAATAGAGAACTAGACTTGATGTTGTTGTAATTTAATTCATTGTGTGATGCTTTGGCCGCAAGTTGCGGGTGCAAATAAGGCTCTCTCTGGGCACAGCACATAGACCATGTGAATCTCTGCCTTAGTGGAACACACACACCCCACCTAACACCACAGAAATTAGACGGTCTTCTTCTTCATACCCAGGTAATTTGCTGAACAAACCACACATGCATTGAGCCATAGGAAAGAACATTTCATTAGGTATCTATAGGGCAGCTAAGTTGTTCAGGCGACCCCTGGGCATGTTGAAAGTGTGTGTGCATAATGCACAGCGTCTTCCAGTTAGAACTGTTCCATCTCTGGTGGGGTGTGCACGCAGTGTGGAACAGAACAGATCACCCATCAGGCCCAAACATCATGAACAAATTCCAGTGATGCTATTGAACAAGGGTAACCATAATAAAACTCTTCGATTGTTGTGGACTACAACTCCCATCATCCCCGAGTACCTGTTGGCAATGCTGACTAGGCCTGCTGGGAGCTGTAGTCCAACACATCTGGAGGGAACCAGGTTGGTTACACCTGCTACTGAGTACCACTGATATTATTATTTGATCCCCTTGCATGATGTGAGAGAGCAGGAGTACAAATGAAGAGGAGAATCATGCAAGGAGAGCTCAAGTCCATATATTTGAAGTTCCTCACCCAGATGTAGATGAGATCCAGACCTGCTTAGTTTCCACAAGGTTGTTGCATTTAGACTATGCACTCAATTCTGTAGAGGAAGACTTTGGTGCTGTGGGAAAGGCGAAGTTGCATCTACATATCAGTTGTGCTGCTGACTCAGTAGCTGGCATTTAGAAAGCCCTTAACCTCTCTATTTTATCTGTAACGTGAATGTGTAAGACTTGCTCAACTTGCTGGTTTTTTGGAGAGGTGAATTAATTAACATTACCAAAGCACCAAGCTTCTGTGCTAAAGGTTATGTTTAAATATGCTATGACTGTCATGTTGCTTCTTTCTTAGAAGGTCAACACTTCGTTTATTGCCTCTCATTTTAATTTGTGGGGGCTGGCTGCACCGTATAGACTTATGTCAATAACAATAGGGGATATAAACCTGAAGATCTGCGTGAGACCTGAAACAAAATATTGCAGTGGATCACAACCCCCCAAGAGGACAGCTCCTGTTTATAGATCCAGCCACCCTGGGAGAAGAGCCCTGTAGCCCTTCAGCAACCTCCAGAGGTGGGGTGGAGGGGGTCAGTTGTGAGGAAGGAGAAAACAACATATGTGGTGGACATGCAGTAAAGTAAAAGGCTTTTGGGAACTGATTTACAATGAACTTAAAAAAAAAATTAAGTATACTTTTCCCAAAAAGCCTGAAGCTTTCCTGCTAGGAATAGTTGGCAAGGAAATCAAAAAAGAGGATAAAAATCTGTTTCTATATGCCACAACAGCCGCTAGAACTATGTTAGTCCAAAGTTGGAAAATGGAATCCATACCTACTATAAATGACTGCCAAACCAAGATGATAAATTATGCTGAACTAGCTAGAATAACAGGAAGACTAAGAGATCAGGAGGACCAGAAGTTTCATGAAAATTGGAACAAATATATGACGTATATAAGAGATAAGTATAGAACTTCGATGACTCTGGCAGGATTGGAACAACTCTAACAGTGTCTGGCAAATAGGTAAAGGAGACAAAACACGTAACTTCAGAAATTATCTGATACTTACCAATGAGGTAAAGGGAAGTCCAAGGCTCGGCGGAGCCCAAAATAACTGTGTATTATATACATGACTTTTGTAACAGCTATGTTATATGTAACTTATGTAATCTAGATTGTAAATATGTATAATTAATGGAAAATCAATAAAAATTTATATGCAAAAAAAGAAAGAAAAGAAAACAACATTTTCCCTCACTCCCCATAGGCCTTCCCTAGGTGCTAAACAACTTGAAAGTCCTGCACTATTAGCATGGGTTAATGTTTCCCCTCCAGCAAGTTTCCACAACCTATTGCCCATTCAAGATGTTGGGGGCTGCCACTCCCACCATCGCTGACCATTTGGCATGCTGGCTGAGGCAGTTGGGAGCTGTGGCCCAAGACATCTGGAAGACCCCAGGTTGCATGCATCTGGATTTTCTGCCAAAATATAGGCATTCATCAGCAGATAAGGCGATATGAAAAGCATTCGTTACAGGCGGACAGTTTGGTACCACTGCCTCAGATACCATCAGCTCAGCTTTAAAGCAATAAAAGTTATTTTCCCTTTAGAAGGTTAAAATGATCCGCACAGCTCTCTTGACAGCATCCTTCTAACAAAGGAGCAAAGTATAGCTGGTGTGTTACTTAAAGGGCAGCAAAAACATTTATGCAAACCCTAAGGTATTGTTGGTGTGTTTCAACTCTAGGGGCACAAGCATTGAAAAGGAACGGTTTTACGATCCCTTCTGTTTATGTTAACTGGGCTGGAGTGATTTTTCACACATGTTCAAAAAAGGATATGACTTAAAACGTACCTGCTTGCCGTTAGTTCAAACTACCAAAAATAGTGTCTGTTCTCCAGCCAATAAGTTGGATGATATATTCCATGTGCGATTTGCTTTGTCAGGCAATGAAAACAAGCCTTTAATTTTCCATGATAATACTGCTGAAGTGTTGTTTCAGAAGCTTCAGATCCTTCCCTCTTCCAGCTCTAGATATTATCCTACAGATCCCACACCCCCACACCGGTCCAGCTTTTGAAAAGACAGATTATCCTGAAAACCTGTGAAAACAACGAAATTGTTGGCACTACCATTTCTTCCAATCCCTTTCAAAGGAAAATATTGCAGCTAGCATAGTCTTTAGCATGGGGTCCCAATTTGCAAGAATTCTCTTCTAGCGTTAATGTATTGTTTCTTTTAAGTTTTGCAAACACAGGAGCTATGGGGAAGGCTGCTAGGCTTGCCAAATAATTAAGTGACTTTTATTTTAAGAACCGATCACTACACGATTCCTAATTAGGGAACACTTATAAATGAACATCTTTCCTAGACCAGCTCTCCATTTAAATACCAAGTTACTCTCCTCATAAGTCAAATTTAGGGC